>NC_068286.1:26083652-26436766 GCF_025860055.1 Xyrauchen texanus | reverse complement strand
CTAGTAGACATGGATTCTGCCAGACTGCTGGAGACCCTGATAAGATCAAGCCCTCTACATGAGCAAAGAATGAGCAGATGTGATAAAGCTCCCTTCTTATGAGCATCAACATACATATCAATCTTCAAACATGTCTGGCATCTATATCTACAGATTTGACCAAGCTGAAAAACAAACATTATACACAACACCAATAAATTTAACACCTTAATTGCTCAAGATGGCACTAAATGTGGCTGCTGTGTTGCGAGCTCTGACCCAATGTTGCAGTTTTTTGTTTGTTTTATCTACAATTTTTTTTTCTTTTGTCTTGGATGTTGTATGCCTTATTGTCTACAATAGACAAACACTTTTGGACATTGGTTCTGCAATAGTACAGCGAAGACCGGACATTAAATTCCTCAATGCCGACTCGCTGTTTACAAACACACCAGCAGCGCCTTTGTCTGGGCAGCCCGGAAACGCAGCCAGAAAAGGGGAAGGAGAGCTGGCGTTCTCATCAGACTAAGAAGTCATGCACATCGACCCCCGCTACCCAGAATTCTACTGGCAAATGTTCAGTCTCTGGACAATAACTGATGAGCTCTGTGAGCGTGGATCTCATTCAAATGCGATACGAGGGACTGCTGCATTATCTGCCTAATAGAAACTGATGTCTGCAGAGATTTCAGACTGTGGGCGAAAGAGCGAAAGACCTCTCTGGTAAAAGCAGTGGTGGTGGTGTATGTTTTATGATCAACAAATCCTGGTGTGATCAGGGGAACGTACATTCTATCGAGTGTTTCTGCTCTACTGATCTGGAATGACGCCTCATCAGTCCCTTACTTTCTTTGATGACCTCCATGTCGAGCTCTCTTGGTCATGGAGGAAACCTTATACTTCCCGTGTCTACATGCCCTCGACGTCGATGTATTCAGCTATCGTGGGTGCTGAGACACGAGGGTATTTGATGATGCCGCCGGTTGAAGAGACACTTGAGGGTTCTCTCTCGCCGGGTTCGGCATTATCCCTAAGAAGTCCTTCTCTCCCCACCAAGCCGTGCAGGACTACCTCCACACTAGTGGGGAAGGCTTATCAAGCAGCAGGTCAGGCTGGTGCTGCTCTGCACACTATGGCAGTGTTACAGGCATACCAGGCTGATCTGTTGAAGGACCTGAGTGCGGGTACCACGCTCGATGATGAAGCTTTTTCTGAGCTTTGTCGAGCCGCAGATCTACAGTATTTCTCCGTGCGACCAAGCAGACAGCCCATGCCATTGGCCGGTCTATGTCTGCTTTAGTTAGCACAGAGAGACACCTATGGCTTAACCTTTCGAGCATCAGAGATAAAGGACAAGGTTTTCTACCTTGATGCCCTGGTTTCGCCTTCTGGCCTGTTTGGAGATGCTATGAATACAGTTATCTCCAGTTTCCAGGAGGCAAAAAGCCATGAGGAAGCATTTGGGCAGTTTTTTCCTTGTCGCAGTCAGGGGGCGGGGACGTCCTACTAGCGGTCCTACTAGAAGGGAGGCTCAGAAACAAAGCATGGCGAGTCATGCTCCCCCTCGTAAAGACTGGGGACAGGCTTGTCGCCCTCAGCAGCCCCCAAAGCAAGACCTCAGAGGAGTAATTTCTAAGAGGAAGAAACCCTGACGGTCTCACGCCCAGCCTTGCGGGGGTAGCCCCCCTCGGGACGGGGCGCGTGTATCATCCACTTCGGCCCTCCCGGTACCTCCCCGAAACCTCTCCATTCCCGCCGCCTCTGGTGTTACGGGACTTAGAGGCTTTCAACGAAAAGTTGGGTGTACCGTTGCTTCCTGCCTTAGTCCAGGATGTGGAACACCCGACATCCCCTCAACAGGAAGTTTCAAAATGAATACCCATCTCAGAGAACCTGGCAGCATGGAAATTTCTGCCAGGTATTTATATGTGGTTCCTAAGAACATAAGAAAAAGGCTACAGAATTACATTTGCTCACCGCCCTCTGCGTTTCAACGCCGTGGTCTCAACTACCTTAAAACCGGAGCAGGCATGTCTACTGTGGAATGAACTACAACATCTCTTGGTCAGTGGGGCCATAGAACTTGTTCCCCTTCCAGAGAGAGAGTCAGGTTATTACAGCAAATACTTCCAGGTTCCCAAGAAAGGTGGGGTGTTGTGTCTTAGATTTTCGAGGCTTAAATCGCTCAGTCAGGGTGTTCAAGTTCAAGATGCTAACTATCAAGACGGTCGTGTCTCAAATCCAACATCACGATTGGCTGGTCACGATCGATCTCATGCATGCATATTTCCATATAGGAATTCTGCCACAGCACAGGAAGTTCCTGAGGTTCGCTTTTGGGGATGCCTTCCAGATGCCTTCCAGTATCGGGTCCTTCCATTCAGCCTAGCCCTATCACCCCGCTCATTCACGAAATGCATGGATGCAGCACTGGCTGCTTTGCGACTCTGGGGCATCCGCATTCTGAATTGCATAGATGACTGGCTGGTACTAGCACAGTCTCAAGAACTGGCAGTTCAACACAGGGATATTGTCTTCTCATCTGGTTTCTCTGGGTCTGAAACTCAACGTCAAAAACAGCGTTCTCTCTCCCACTCAGAAAATCACCTATCTGGGGGTTATATGGAATTCGATCACGATGCGGGCACAGTTGTCTCCCGCTTGAATCAGGTCCATTCAGAACACCCTGAGCAAAGTCAGGCTAGGTCAATGTTGCACTGTTCGTCAGTATCAACGAATGCTAGGTCTCATGGCATCTGTGTCCACGGTGATCCCTTTGGGCCTTCTGCACATGAGACCGTTTCAGCTGTGGCTAAAACCAGGGGATTTCATCCAAATGCCAGTCCCCTAAGGCAAATAAGGGTTACGCGCTGCACGCTTCGTTCCCTTTCTATGTGGTTCAGACCCCGGTTTCTTACCTTGGGTCCCACTTGTCATCGCAGGTTGCTAACGACAGACGCCTCCCTGACGGGCTGGGTAGCGGTCTTAAGTGGTCGTCCAGCTCAAGGGGAATGGGAGGTTTGTCAGCTCGATTGTCACATTAACTGTCTCGAGTTGATGGCTGTATTTCCGGCCCTGAAATACTTCCTCCAGAGGCTGCCATGTCTTGGTGCGGGTGGACAACACAGCGGAAGTCTCTTACATAAACCATCAAGGAGGTCTACGTTCACGCCAGCTGAACAGACTGGCACGGCAGATTCTCCTTTAGGCCCAAGGCAAGCTCCTGTTAATCAGAGCAGCTTGTATCCCTGAATGCCTGAATGGGAGCAGATTTACTGTCCAGACAGAAAATACAGATGGGGAAGTGGAAACTCCACCCTGAGGTAAAGGAATAAATCTGGTTGAAATTTTACAAGAGCAGAAGTGGACCTCTTCACCTCCTAACAGACAGTGCAATGTCCCCTCTACAAATCTCTGAGTCACAAACCCCAACACCCTCCAGGCATCTCGTTCCGCTTTTTTCAGGGAACAAGGGTTACACTTAAGTAACCAGAGACGTTTTCATTAGTTGACATGCTATTTTATATAAACAAGTACATATTTTACTAGTGGGACTGCTTCCAGACATGCCAGCCAGGATTCAGAGTATTGAAATTTTAAATATGTTAAGTTTTAGTTACATTTAAATGCCGTTTCAGCTAAAGCAGGTATTTAAAATTGATGCTGTATGATATAAATATGGTATGTAATATGATATAAAAATAATATGAATGTTTAGATTATATTTTAACTAGTGTTTATATTGCCTCATTATCATCAACAAAGCTTGTGCTTGCAAATATGTGTTCAGGTTAAATGAGTAAAATGCACTTTAATATGCCCAAATTAGAAAATCAGCATATTATAATGATTTCTGTAGGATCATGTGACACTGAAGACTGCAGTAATTATAATGAAATTCAGCTGTGATCACAAATTGCATTTTACAATATATTCAAATAGAAAACAGTTCTTTTAAATTGTAAAAAGAGTTCAAAATATCACTGTTTTTACTGTATTTTGGATCAAATAAATGCAGTCTTGGTGAGCAGAAGAAACTTCTTTTAAACGGTAGTGTATGTCTAAAATTAAGTTAAGTCTTTATGTAAAGAAAATGTATAGTCAGATTACTTTTAACTTAAAACTTGATTTTGATAATTAAGTCTCCTTACGTTCATTCTCTTTCTGACATGTTCCTCATTAATAGGCCCAGGAGAGGGGGTCTTAAGTCTCCTCAGGTGTGAATTACCTCAGTATTCATGACAGCTCAGGACTCCTCGCATATGATCTTTCAAAACTAAAATTGGCTTACAAAAGTTAAATTAGTATATTGTTTTGTATGAATGAGTGATCAGGATGGTTTTCACATCGTTTTGTAGCAAAAACTCCAGGCTACAAGATCCCATTCTCAAAAGTCTTGTGGACATATTTAGTATGTGTTATATGGCCTTATTTCAATGACTTAAAATTTTTGTTTTTTCAAAAACCATGCATAAACGTTATTTTCTCAAAAATACAAACCTGTAAATACATGTTGCTCATATATTATTGTAGCCCAGTTTGTGCTGAATACAGTGTTATCAGACTTCAGCCATTGTTTTAAAGCAACTGAAAAAAAGCACAAATGTCAAGGCGTGTCAAAATTTCTCCAGGGCCCAAAACACCCTCAGACCCCAGAGGGTTAATGTGTGGACCTCCACTTTTAATTCCAGGATCTTGGAGGAGCATAAACAAGCCTGATATGCCCTCCATCAGAGCAGCTAAATGCCAGTACAGGGACAAGATTGAAGGACAGTTCAACACAGACTCTAGAATTATGTGGCAGGAACTTCATATCATCATGGACTTCAAAAGGTAATAAAAACTCATCCATGAACGCTGCTGCCTCTCTTCCAGATGAGCTAAATTCTTTTTATGCTCGTTTCGAGGGAAATAACACCACCCTCACAGAGAGAGCTCTCGCGCCCGAAGCTACAGAGGTTAGTTCACTCTCCGTCTCTGTAGCGGATGTAACCCGATCTTTCTGATGGGTAAATATCCGAAAAGTCACGGGTCCAGGTGCATTCCAGGCTGCGTCATCAGAGCGTGCACAAACCAACTGGCTGGTGTTTTTACAGATATTTTCAACCTCTCCTTGTCTGCGGTCCCCATGTGTTTTAAAACATCCACCATTGTGCCTGTACCAAAGCAATCCAAAATCACTTGCTTAAATGACTGGCGTCCTGTTGCTCTGACCCCCATCATCAGCAAATGCTTTGAGAGACTAATCCGAGATTACATCTGCTCTGTGCTGCCTGCCTCGATGGACTCACTGCAGTTTGCATACCACGACAACCGCTCTACTGATGATGCCATTGCATCTACACTACACACTTCTCTCTCCCATCTGGAGAAAAGGAACACATATGATCACTGACAATGATGAAACAGCCTACAGTGAGGATGTGCACATTCTGACATACTGGTGTCAGGAGCACAACCTCTCCCACAATGTCAGCAAGACCAAGCAGCATGTGGTGGACTTCAGGAGAAAAGACATCATCAAACGGAGGTTACAACAGTAACCGTGACGTTCCCCTTCTGTCACTCACTCAAAGTTGTGTCGAATGAAGTGACACAAGGGGTCCCATATAAAAACGCCACACATTGACCATGTTATGTGAACTGTCGAGACAGGTGCAAGCAGGCTACTGCGTGCTAGAGGCACCTGTGTCGGCTGCACGTTGCCCTCCCCAACACCCCAAAGAGATGTCACACACAGACCTTAGGTTCCCCGCACCCCTGAGGGGGGAATATGTGCTACATGTTTAGCATGGGAGCAAGCCCAGCAGCCACGGCCTTCTCTCTCACTAGGTCTCACACATAGCCCCAGCCACTTCCCGTCCTATCTTAACGCTATGAAATGCGCCGATGAAGGCAGTCTTTCCCGGTCCTATTCTTTCAGGGGGAAAAGACCCTGTGGAGGCCACATCCTGCCCAATCTATGGGGAGGTAACATGTGGCAAAAAAAACCCTGAGTGATGTGAAGAAATGGCGCAGTGGTAGTTCAAGCCTAATGAGGGGGGGACTCTACAAGCAGGGCGACGGCGCAGCAGGGCTGCCCAAGGGAAACGTGGGTCCGCCGACAGGGGGACCATACCGTGGGAAATACTTCACGGGGAGTTTGCCTGAAAAGGGAACTAAGCCCGTGGAGCCCGACCCCAGTACAGAGCACTTGTGACTCGTAGTGTGTCTGGACGCTGAATTCGCAGGCCAGAAGGCAAGGGAGGAGAACATACAGGGAGCAACGCTTAGTGGCTAACCTGGGATAGAAGAGGCACTGGATCATCTTGGTGAAGGGTGCTGTGTGCAAGCGGAACACCCGTTCGGTTGTGCCGCGTTACAGAGTTCTACAGGCTCGGACCTGACAAAACTCGTGCCGGTGCCCACGAGGATGCCACACTCCTCGTAGAGTGTGCTCGAACCCGCAAGGGGGCGGGTACAGCCTGGGTGTGATAAGCTAAAGAAATAGCATCAAAGACCCAGTGAGCTAAACTCTTTTTGGAGATGTCGTAACATTTCCGAAGCAGACAAAGAGCTGCTCAGAACATCTAAAGCTCTGCGTGCGGTCCAATTAGAATCGCAAAGCATGTACTGGACACAGCAACGAAAGGGCTGGGTCTGCCTCCTCACGGGGCAGTGCTTGCAGGTTCACGACATGGTCCTTGAAGGGGGTCGTAGGAACCTTTGGCACGTAGCCCAGTTGGGGCCTCAGGATAACATGAGAATGTGCTGGACCGAACTCCAGGCAGGTGTCGCTATCAGAGAACACTTGCAGGTCCCCAACCCTCTTGATGGAGCCTAACGCGATCAGGAGGGCCGTCTTCAGGGAGAGGGCCTTTAGCTCAACTGGATCAAGCGCCTCGAAGGGGGGTCTCTGGAGGCCCGAGTGGACCACTGAGAGATCCCAGGAGGGGAATAGGCTAGGCCGGGGAGGCTTGTAGTTAATAGCGCGTCGGGAGGCAGAAGAGCGTCCTGAGGCTTGGGTGTTGAGAAAAGACTCAAAGCACTTACATCCCTCTGTGCACCCGGCAGGGAGCCTTAGCAGTCGCAGGGCCGGAGGCGAGGGAACTGCGTCTAGGGAACTTGTAGATTTTTGAGCTGGTGTGCCGTGAGAACTGCACGCACCAGCTGGATGACGAGGGAGTGAGGAAATCACTCTTTTATTGAGAATGTGGGTACCGCTGCCAGAAGGCGGTGCGGCAAATTAAAGTAATGAAAACAAGGATTCTCCTCCCAGCCCTCCACCAGTGGAAGGAGCGGTCTTGGTACCAGCTCCTGGAGACAGGGGGCGTACGCCGCCTGCGAGGTGCTTGACACGGGAGCTGAGAGCTGGGCCCTGGTTGAGGCGGAGCTGGCTGTTGTTTGATCGCAGGGGCACGCCCTCGGCGAGCAGGCGGGGGGTTGGGATGCACTGGTTGGGCCGCGCCGCGGCATGATGTGAGAAATCGCCTGTGTATGCTTCTTCACCACCGAAAACTGCTGGGCGAAGTCATCGACGCTGTCACCGAAGAGGCCGAACTGGGAGATGGGGGGGGTTGAGAAATCGTGACTTTTCAACGTTGGGCATCTCGACGATTTTAAGCCAGAGGTGGCGAGGGTGGCCATCACCCACCCGAGTGCCTGCGCTGTGACCTTCGTGGCTCTGAGGGCGAGGTCGGTGGCAGAGCGCAATTCCTGCAGCACATCGGGGTCTGGACTACCCAGTTGCAGATCTTTAAGTGCCTTGGCTTAATGGACCTGCAGGAGAGCCATGGCATGCAGGGCAGAGGCGGCCTGTCCGGTGGCGCTGTAGGTATTGGAGGTCAATGATGACGTCATCCTACAGGCTCTAGAGGGGAGTACCGGGCAGTCCTGCCAGGTGGCGGCATTCTCGGGACACAGATGGATCGCAACTGCCCTATCCACCTGGGGGACTTCCGTGTACCTGTGGAATGCCCCGCCATTCAGGGTAGTGAGAGCGGACGAGCCGGTTACGGGCAGTAAAAGGTGCCCTCCACGACCACGTCAGCTCGTCATGCACTTCCGGGAAGAACGGTACCGGGGGGGAATTGAGAGCGCTCTCAGGTTCAGAGGTACGTTTGGTGTCCCAGGAAGACGTTGTGTCGAATGAAGTGACACAAGGGGAACTTAATTTTACTTAAAAGTTTAACTACACTTATTTTGAACTTCTGGTTTAAACTATAACAGTGTTACAGCTGAAAAGTTTGATTTATATAAATCTATTCAAAACTCTGATTCATCAATTTATTTGTATCACCTATACACAATTTTCACAGAATTCTCAGCCGTGTATATTTCATATGTTAAAATGTTTCCAAAAAAGAAAAAAAGAAACCTATATAGGTAAATATTGCTTTATATAAGATTTTTTCTGTGTTTTAGTTCTTACATTAAACATTAAGTAAGAAATCTGCTGTCAATCTACGATGTAAAAAGGACACTTTTAAGCCACAGATATACTATAAAAATAATGATATATAAAATATTTTCAAAAGGCTGTAAATGTCAAGGTATAATTGTTTATGACTATATCACCCAGCCATACTATCAGTTATACAATCCCGCCATTTACACTAAACCATTGTGTTTCTGAACAGCCACAAACTCCCCATATAATTCACATAAACTGCATATAGACTTTACACTTTTATAACAACACACCAAACACATTGAATATAATTTGCAATACTACGCCATTAACACCACGCTCTGTCCACATTTAGCATTTTAGAAAGCTTACACCACCTGAATGTACTGTAAATTGGAAACTTCAAATATAGCAAAACAAATGAAGCAATTCTCTTGTCCAGCAGTTTTTAGGCCTAGTCTGTCACTCAACATCAGTTAGCTATACACCAGATTGATGGTTTCTGTTTGCGGTGACCAAATTCTCTTTATGACAAAATAATGAAAGGAAGACATATGGCTAATGTTCAGGTGGGGGAGGAAGGGGCATTCATATGCCTGACAAATATATTATTTGCTTCATAAACTGACGAGAGCAGAATACAAAGGAGTCGAGCGAGCACATAACCTTTAAGCTTCGATGGAGAAAAGATATAAATAACACGACATCTGTGAAGTCCATAGTGTGATTTTGGTTGGACGTTTGTTGACTGAACATGTGATCCTATTTCAAAGTGTTTAATTTTTTTTTAATTATCGATTTTTTACACCAACCTATTGGTTTGCTTCAGAAGACTAATTGATCGACTGGAGTCCTATCTTCTTTCTGAAGAAAAACAGTCATACACATCAATAATGAGAGATTTTTATTTATGTGTGAACTATTTCTTTAAAAGGCACTCTTAAGTAGCTTTAATGTAGTTAGAGACTCTTTGTTAGTAACTTGTTGTCTAGACTACTAAACTTTTAGAGTTTCTAAACAGTAGTTTAACTAAATTATGAGTAGCTTATAGCTTGCCTAGCTACAGTTTCAAAGTAGCAATTACCTTCAGATTGTATTTTGCAAATAACTGTGATTCATAAGTAAAATTTAATTATACATTTTGAAACCTTTGAATTGCATATTACATTTGCACTCATGTACAGCTACTCAATGCTTGAGATATTGGCAAATTTTATCGCCAGTGTCCAGGAACTACTGTATCTGCACTGTGTGAGTCTCCTTTAAAGAGAACATTTTCGAATAATATTTAAAAGGCCCATTTTCAGGCCGAATTCTGTAATAAACACTGATTCCGAATAAGCTTCATATGTAAACCTAAATGAGTTTGAAATTGCCCATTTTCCCAAGGCAAATTGGAAAATAACCCCCCTCATCTCCCTGTTGTCCACCACTCTCCCTCACAAGAAAACTCACTAAATAAGATTGTACATTAGGTGTTTTGTAGAGGAGTCCAATGAGTGAAAGGAACCAGACATGCAAAGCTCACATCATGTACACTGATTGGGTCACAAAAGACATGTGCTGTTACCCTCCAGTTCTTATGTTGTTGGTCTGAATGCAGGGCTGGACTGGTAATCTGGCATACCGGGCATTTTCCCGGTGAGCCGACTCACTTTGGGGCTGTTCAGGGGTGGACTGGTCATCAGGAGAACTGATCAGGCCGGTGGGTCAGCTGCGAAACGGGCCGAATGGGCCGCAATAAGCTAAAATGAGCCGCCATGTTATGCCGAAGAGACCACAAAACGGCACCACGATATGCAGAAAAGCGTACATCCCCTCTGCTCAACTTTTGGGCTAGTTGCTATGTAAAATCCCGGGACGATTTCTCCAGTCCAGCCCTGTCTGAATGTCTCACCTAGAATAGTACAGACACTCTCCAAAGAAACAGTGCTACCAAGGATGTAACATATTTTGTGTGGCTAATTAAAAGAGTTCAGCCCAAAATGAAAATTTTACAATATTTACTCACATCTACTACAGCAACAGTTCGTAGTGTACCCATAGTGACTTTAAAGCACCAATGAAGGACAAAAATAAATAAATAATAAAAAAAATGTGTGCTATATTAAAACAGTCATCAGGTTATTAACTTCTTTTGACGTCTAAATGCAAAGGCATGCACAGAACATTCTTGCACATATGTAAAAAAAAAAAGATAAGATATGTGAACCTTTTATGAACTTACAATGACTAAGAAAAAACTTTTAAGTCCTTAACATGACAATCACATGTTGTTGGCTTGTTAAGCATAATCGGTGTAAGATCATCAGATATAAACATGCTCAATGTTTCAAGTTACATTTTATGTCATTGATGCAAAAACATGATTGACTGCAAGTTCTGCATAATAAATCTACTTTTGTATTCCACACTTAAAATAACATCTTACAACATACATTTTTAATGACATGAGGGTGAGTAAATAATTAATATCTTTAACTTACATCCCACAAAGTCTGGCGAAACACAAAGCATGTTTTATTATGCGTATCTGCTCTCAACAGTGCATGACTAAATAAACAGTAGACATGTTCCTGAAATAGCTGGCCACTTCAGTGAGGAGTCAAGTACAGGTACCAAGTAAATTTTACATTATTTTCAGTCATGGTGTTTATATATATATATATATATATTATTTTCAGTCATGGTGTTTTTATATATATATACACTGTATATATATATGTGTGTATTTAAAAAGAAAATACAAGTATAAATTTTATTTTGTTGAAGCAGAATTTATATATTATAGATTAATATATTATAGATTTGCCTGCGCTGTGACCTTCGTGGCTCTGAGAGCGAGGTCGGATTTGCTTTGGAAAAGTTTAAATTTCATTAAAATACATTTAATCTTATGAAATGTAATTTATTATATAAAAATATTGTTAACATAATGTTTTAAGTAAATATGAAGTCACCAAAATGCAATCCTGTATTGCCTGAAATGTTGGTACTATAATTTAACTTTAAATGGGCAGCCACAGTTGCCAGAATTTTGTAAATTTTTTTACGTAAATTTTATAAATTGTAATTTTTTTGTACACTCCGTAAAAGAGCAAGCTGTAAACTTCTTTAATGCAATGTGATAATTAGTTGTCTGTTAAGTCAGTGAAGCACAGAAGGATCCAGTGAACCAGACATCAAATCCAATCAGAGCATCTTGACACCAATCCTGAGGGACTTCAAGTATCTGACTGCTATCATTCAATTTCGCTAGTCTAACCTGCTTCAATTACTGGTACATTTCAATTACATTTATTTCATCCTATCTTATCCTTGACACCACAGTCTCTAAGACGCATATGTGGAGGAATCTAACGGTATGGGATTCTCGGGAGGAAATGCAGAAAAGCCTTTATTTTGCTAGTCTATTTGGACAAACAAATTCACAATTTATATAGGAGGCAAAAACTAGAAAAACTCTGGAAAGAGTATCCTCACAAATAACAAAACTGAATGGCCACGTTTACAGCATTTATTAAGATGTGTTTCAGGTGGCAGTGTAAATACAGGTGTAAATTTTGGGAAAAAAGTGATGTGATAGCTTTGTATGAGTAATAGACAAAAATGTAACTTGTTATCCACTGCAAAAAATGATTTTCTAGACAAGTATTTTTGTCTTGTATTCCTGTCAAATTATCTAAACTTTCTTAAAACACGATTTATTTACTTGTCAAGCAAAATGGGATAAGATATTAAGTCTTGTTTTAAGATAAATCTAACTAAATTTAGTGAACTTTAGACTCAAAACAAGAAAAAAATCTGCCAATGGGATAAGCAAAATAAACTTGTTTTCCTTTTAAATTAAGTTTATTTTGCTTACCACATTGGCAGATTTTTTTTCTTGTTTTGAGTCTAAAGTTCACTAAATTTAGTCAGATTTATCTTAAAACAAGACTTAATATCTTATCCCATTTTGCTTGACAAGTAAATAAATCGTGTTTTAAGAAAGTTTAGATAATTTGACAGGAATACAAGACAAAAATACTTGTCAAGAAAATCATTTTTTGCAGTGCACTGAAAATCTTCCACTCTGCCCACTGTAGGAAAGATTATCCATGAATTACAAATGCAATTTCAATGTGTTCCACAAATAAGGCTCATAGCTTCAGAAAATGTAGAAGACAGCACACATGTCATATTTACCACTTTTATGAAAATGCTATGGTGTTTTTTTTTTCTTCATTTTGGAGCTTGAGAGCCCCAGTCTCCCTTTACATTTATTATATTATAAAGAGCGGCAGGGTATTCTTAGAGATTTCACTTTTTGTGTTCCACAAAATTAAAAAAAGGTCTCACAGGCCTGGAAAAACATGATGGTGAGTAAATTAATATTCATTTTTGGGTGAACTATTTCTTAAGATATCATCCAAATGCATACAAAGTAACATCAATATTGTTAAAAAAATTTATTATTTTGACATCTCTTAATCTGTGTATGTCAACAGGGAGTCTGCTCTGATAGTGTGTTATCTCCAGTAAATATACTAGGACAGGTTCCAGACTAGACATACAATTTACAGTGAAAGGCACAAGTAAATAGAGGACTGGAGTAGATTATATTATTCACTGTCACACCACATGCAAGGGAACTCAATATAGTGTAGTGCACATCCCCAGGGGAGATTGAGGGCAGATTGAAGCATCTCAAATGATTGAGGGGAGTGAAACCCGCCAGTGACGAGGTGCAAAGCTTTTGATCATAGAATTGATCATAAAACCTCTAAATGCCCTCAAGCCACAATAACAAAAAATGAAGAGTAGGAGGAAAAAGCAAAACGTTTACAATTGATCTGAACTCTTAACCCTCTGGGGTCTGAGGGTATTTTGGGCCCTGGAGAAGTTTTGACATGCCTTGACATTTGTGCTTTTTTCAGTTGCTTAGAAACATATTAATGGCTAAAGTCTAATTACACTGTATTCAGCACAAACTGGGCAACAATAATACGTGAGCAAAATGCACGTACAGGTTTGTATTTTTGAGAAAATAACGTTTATGCGTGGTTTTTGAAAAAACTAAAATTTTAAGTCACTGAAATAAGGTCATATAACACATACTAAACATTTGTCCACAAGACTTTTGAGAACTGGATCTTGTAGCCTAGAGTTTTTGCTACAAAATGATGTGAAAACCATCCTGATCACTCATTCATACAAAATAATATAGTAATTGAACTTTTGTAAGACACTTTTAGTGTCGATAGGTACTATGCGAGGAGGCGTGAACTATCATGAATATGGATGTATTTCACACCTGAGGCTACAAAGACCCTCCCCTGGGCCTATCAATCAGGGATAGAGAATGAATGTGAGGAGACTTAATGATCAAAATCAAGTTTTAAGTTAAAAGAAGTAATCGGACTATATATTTTCTTTACCTAAAGACTTTACTTAATTTTAGACCTACACTACCATTTAAAAGAAGTCTCTTCTGCTCACCAAGACTGGATTTATTTGATCCAAAATACAGAAACAACATTGCTATTCTGAACACTTTTTACAATATAAAATAACAGTTTTCTATTTAAATATATTGTAAAATCCAATTTGTGATCAAAGCTGAATTTTCAGTCTTCAGTGTCACATGATCCTTCAGAAATCATTATAATATGCTGATTTTCTAATATGGGCATATTTAAAGTGTATTTTACTCATTTAACCTGAACAGATATTTGCTGATAATGAGGCATTTTAAAACACTAGATAAAATACAATCTAAACATTCATATTATTTTTATATCATATTACATATCTGTAACACTGTTGAAGGATGGGCAAGGAGGAGGCGAGAACCGGCTAGTCAACATAAATCATATTTAATAAAACTCAAAGCACAAACATAAACACACATGACGGACATGTCCGTAATTCTCTCTCTCTCGAACAATCGTCACCGGACGCCTTTATCCCTCGCGCGCCTCATCAGGCTGATTGGGGACCGGGCGCGCGATATTCCGACCGGCCCCGCCCCCCTCCGCTCCACAATATCATATTTATATCATACAATTTACATGTATATATAAAATAACATGTCAACTAATGAAAACTAATTGACTTACTCGTCTGAAATTGAATCCTTAGCTGGATCAAATCTCTTCAAAATACAAACGTTCATCGGAGTCCCGCTCTTCTTCTGAGGAAAATGTTAACTCTTCCTTAATATCCAGGATATTCCTTGAATGTGTATCGTTACAAACATGCAGAAAAGTTGAGCTGTGTTGTGTCTACATCAAACCTCACAGTCGGGGGCGTGTACATTTGCAGTGATCGTCTCAGCACATTAGCATATGAATGGCGCGCTCTGCTGGTGGGTGGGATCACATTACCTAGAATGAGCTAAGCCTGTAAAAAATGTACAGCGCTTTGTTTCATACAGATTGCATTGCAGGAGAATATTTGTTTTAAATTGGAATAGTTTTATTTAAAAATAGACATTTTAAGCTTCTTTAGACATATGTTTCATGTTTGTGTGATAAGTATTCGCGAAGTTTCAATTCATTTTTGTGACGTGTTTCTGAAATATGCTTGTGGAGACAGAGACTGCTGAAAGCTCACCCTTTTTATTTTCTTTATTTTACAAAAGCACAAGATTTTGTTGTTATTGTGAGTGTACACAAATAAAAGTAGACCATTTATAGTCTCTAATGATGTCGGAGTATTTTAAGTTGTTTCTGCTGTAATGATGAAAATCCGTCGACCCCAGAGGGTTAACTTCACAGAATATATAACTTGCTATAAAGTTTTCAATTGGTTTCACTTTAGGAACCACATTTTCTTGGTCTCATAGAATCACGCTACTATACCTGTATGTAGCACGCATCCTACAGTCTAAGTGTGAACCACTTTCTAATGTCTTGGACCAGATCAGAAGACTATGTTCGCTCTTAAGCCAGCGTCGCAGCAAGACAAGGGAAATAAACACAGAAGACAGGATTTTAGTTGAAAGGGTAAGTATTTCTCTTTTATATTCCTCTGAATTAACTTTTCAGTGTGAGAAAGAAAAAAAATGACAGCTTCAATGAAACAATTCACAAAAACCTTTAAATGAACTTCTTGAAATAAACCAATTTGATTCAGATAATTGACCCCTTGTGCGCAATAGTTCTCTTGTTAACTCTTTGGTTAGTCTCTTAATCCGTTTAATCTTTTTTTACTTAGTTCTGAGATTCCTTGTTTGTTTGGTTTAACTAAATTAGTTTGTAGCTTGCTTTAGTTATAGCTATTTACTCTTAATTAACTTTGTTTCTTTCCTTTTCATGTAAATGATATACCCAGTTCACAATCAAAACCCAAATTACAATTATTTAACTCAATAACTTCTGTATTCTCTCTTTTCAGAACAATTTCAATAAAGGATGGAAAACCAAACAAAAATAAACAGCAATTAGGACAGTGAATTTCAGCTAAAATGTCCAATGACACACCAAATCAGAGTTCCTTTCAATAAATTGTCCTTGATGGAAATAAACAGAAATTTAGCTCAGTTCAGTGTCCGTCCTGTTTCAATGTTCAGTTAAAGAATTGCAGATATGCAACTCCAAGATGAAAGGGGAAAAGAGAAAAAGGGGGGAAAAAATGGTTCCTGTTCACAGTTGCGATAATGTCCAAGGAAGGGTGAAAATGTATACGTATGGTCCTACCACTTCGATGAAACAAGAAATGTTGTCCAAGTTCAGGAAAAACCAGGTTGGCCCACCAGTTTCCACCAATGTTGAGCACTCCTCGTTGATGGCAGAAACAGTTCAAAATCAGAACTCCAAGAACCTCCAAGTTCAATTTCAAAGAGGGATATCGAGGGACAGAGAACAACAAAATATAGAAGAGGGGAAGAAAGACAGGAAAAAAAACCCCAACCTTGTGAAGACATGGCAGAAAAATCACAATTAACTCCCATTTAACAACATTAACATTCTAAACGATTATTTTTCACCACAATAAATGTTTTAAAATACATCAACACAAATCCCAACACTTATTTCCTTCTTTAACATATTTCCGTAACAGAAATATAACTATAATAATGAAAAATCACTTCTTAAATGTATATCTGCACTCGATTAGCTTATAGCTTATACCACATGGCTAGCAAAACTCCACGTGAGCTGTGTTACACACATTACACTCATGAAGTCAACAAATGTGCATAAAACACTTTTAAGCAGTAAATAAATTCTTAATTTACAACTTCACTCAAGTTTTTTTAGGATATTTACAGGAATCATACATCACAACATCATCAAAGAACACTTTTCTTCACAAAAGACTGAATAAAACTCAAACCACAACCGAATTAAGTAATCTGTGAGCTCACTTACCAAGAATAAATTGATTATGAGTAGGAATAATCTCTGATGAATCAAGGAAAATCTGTTTCACGCAGTTTTCAATGGATGAATCAGGTCAACTTCTCATTTAATCCTTGGATTCAATACAAATGCAATGACAACTATTTAAACACCTCTTTCCTGCCAACGACGTCAATACTGTCCTGGTTTCAGTTATGAATCTAGTT
The DNA here is from genome assembly GCF_025860055.1 of Xyrauchen texanus. Taxonomy (NCBI): domain Eukaryota; kingdom Metazoa; phylum Chordata; class Actinopteri; order Cypriniformes; family Catostomidae; genus Xyrauchen; species Xyrauchen texanus. The sequence goes on along the minus strand of NC_068286.1, from coordinate 26,419,844 downwards.
CCCCTTCTGTCGCTCTCTCCACGTTGTGTCAGAGAAGCGACACTAGGGGTCTCTCTCTTGAGCGCCAATATTCACCTCTGGACTATGAAAAAAGGCCAATGAGAGTTGGCAACCAGTATTTGCATGTCCCGGCCCCGGACATACGGGTATTTAAGCGGCGCAAATACGGGAGTTCATTCAGAAAAATTTCTTCTGAGCCGATGGTCGTGTCTGCAACTGCTGCGTGTACACACCGAGTTACTGCTATCCCTCTGCTGCATGCTGTTGGATTCTACGGCACACAAAAGCGGCTTTCTCCTGTTTGCACGGCTGTGCATTTCTGCCCCTGGGCGCATCAACAGTGCAGATTCGAAAACTCTCACGAGTTTTTTCCCTAAAAGAGTGATTTTATTTAAAAGAGTAATTTCCTCTAAAAGAGCAAAACACAGCGGCGTGAACATCCTTTTAAGGACGCGTCTTTATAAAGATGCCTTTCCGCCCCTGTGTTGTTTCTGGATGCGGTAGAGTGCTCTCCGGAGCACGCCATGGGTACGAGGCGATTCCCCAGGTGGATAGGGCGGTTGCGATCCATCTATGCCCCGGTACCCCTACCACCTGGCGATCCATCTATGCCCCCGTACTCCCTTCCCGGACCTGTAGAGCAACCTCCTCGCTGACAGCGAAGGCCTACAGCGCCACCGGACGCGCCGCTTCCGCCTATCTCAGGATGTTGGGTGAGCATTGAATTGTTAAAGGCGATTGAGAAAGGGTATGTTGTAATCGAAGTTTCAGAGGTATGGCATTTTGCAGAGAAATCGGAAACATTGTTTTCCGACTATGTAAAGACCTTTCTGAAGTTTATACATGAGGCCTCAGACTATCCCTCTCACGTAGTCACCGAGTCAGACAAAAAAGCCTATATCGATGATTACTTTAAAAAAGAAGGGATTAAACTCGATCCTGCAAAGATCTGTCACAACCCTGCACAGAGGTCAATCAACAAATTGTTGCTGAATAGTCTGTGGGGTTGTTGTTCAATGAGAGAAAATCTACCCACTTCTAAGCTTTTGAAAGACCCAGAAGACTTTGCACACATCATATTTGGATGTCAGTATGATGTTAAATATTTCACATTTGTGTCTGACAATATTGCCCTTGTGCAATATCGACATGATGACGGAGCCATGTACACCACAAGGGATGTGAACATATTTCTGGGGGCTTTTACAACGGCACACGCGCGGCTAGAATTGTATAGTCTTATGGATAAACTGGGGGACAGATTGCTGTATAGCGACACAGACAGCAATATATTTATCTCTAGAGACGGCAGTGATGATCATATCACAGAATTTTGTTCAGGAGGTCCTAAAATATATGGATATCCCACTGCAAAAGGTAAAGTGTGTATGAAAGCAAAGGGTATAACGTTGAATGCAGAAAACGCCATGGTCATTAGATTAGACACTTTGATCGGTCTTGTTGACAGTTATGTAAAATCGTATGACACCAGACACATACTAGCACACACAGACAACATTGTGAGGAATAAAAAGAACTTTACTTTGCAAAACAAGTCAGTTGTTAAAAAATTTCAAGTGGTGTATAATAAAAGGCAGCTCTTCCCTGATTATACAACGTTACCATATGGCTACTAATAATTTTTAAACCACCGCAGTGTGCGGGAGTTTGATGGTTTTGATTTTAGACTTCAACATCCTTTTTCATGTGTAATAAGTGGACCTTCAAATTCTGGAAAGTCTTATTTTGTAAAAATGTTGCTGGAAAATGCTGTAAATATGATTTCTAAAAAGATTGAAAACATTGTGTACATTTATGATTGCTGGCAACCACTGTATGATGAATTGTATAAATTGTATAACATTCACTTTGTGGAAGGAATACCACAATCTCTGAATGTTGATGTTTTATTACCTGTCAATAAAACAAATCTGTTGATAATTGACAACATGATGAAAGAGGCGAGTGGAAACTCTGAAGTGGAAAAGTTATTCACTCAATACTTTCACCATAGAAACCTCAGCGCTATTTATATTGTGCAGAATTTATTTTTCCAAGGTAAATCCAGCAGAACCATCAGTTTTAATACAAATTATTTAATATTGTTTAAGAATCCTCGTGATAACAATCAGATAAATGTGTTGGGTAAACAAATGTTCCCCCTGAAATACAAAATATTTTATGGAATGCTATCAAGATGCTACCAACCAGCCTTTTGGATACCTCATGATCGACTATAAATCAAAAACCCCTGAACCATTATCGTCTCAGAACGGGTTTGCTTTCAAACCAGCCAGTAGTTTACATTCAAAAAAGAAAACAGTGATTTTGGTAAAATGTCTGCTAGACTATCTAGAAACCTCCCCCTGTTAAAAATGCTATTTAAAGCGACCCCGATGCAAAGGCGTCTTATTATACAATCAGCATCTGACGAGCTCATATTAACATTGTGTGAGATTGCGTTTAATGTACTCTATGGCACAATCCCACTAACGAATCAACAACACAAACGGTTGAAGAGGAGAAGGACTGAAATTAAATACATAGCCAATAAAAAGATTGATGTGTCCAGAAAAAAACGCATGATCAACCAGAAAGGAGGCTTTCTTCTTCTGCATAGCAGCCCCATTTATTACAAGTCTGATAACCGCTAGACAAGGTTGAAGATGGAGTATGCTGAGAAGCTGTTTTTAGTGTCTCAAAATCAAATAGATAAACTGAAGATGTCCAATACCCGAGAGTCTATTCAACAAACCGTGGAAGATGACCTGGATGTTGCTATAAGAAATATTTTGAATAAAGACAATTTGGATACTCATCAGAAGGCTAAGCTTTACACCTCGGCTTTACAAAGATTTTTAACGGTTGTTAAACAGGGTGATCGTGATAGTAGCACATTAAAGCTAGCATTACCAACCTCCGATGAGCCTCACAAAGAGCAATCTGTTAACCCTGTTGAAGATATTATAGCGGATGTGTTGAAAAATGTCCCATTGAGAAGTGTGAAAAATGCAAGATATATCATGGATAAAATGTCTAAAGCCAAAGAAATGGCATCTTGGAATGATTCGGGGGAGTTTGTATTTAAAGGTGACACTATACAGGGGTCACACATGATGGATCTTGTAAAGAGCATTACGGCTCCGCATAATATTAGGGATGACCGTAGACCTCATGGATGTACTGAGTTTTTGCAGGCAATTGCTACTTTAAACATACCCTATTCAACAGTGCCAAACCATACGGATAGACGTGTAATAAGTTAATTTAAAAACAAACAGTCTACATCGCCCTCTACGGGTCAAAGAATGTATTTAAGTACACCTTCTTCTAAGGATTCAGATGCATCAGAATTTAAATCACCGTCTCTTGATCAAAACGTGTGGCTGTCATTTTGATATTGTATAATTGTATATTCATTTTTGTACAAATTAATTATCTGGTGTTCAATAAAGCTATGACATTGGTACATTTGACATTGTGCTCTTTTTATTTATTAGAAACAAACATTTATAAATCATGTATTTAACATAAATGTTTCACCCATTTGTACACATTGCATACACTTAAATGCAGTACTATTACAATGAGTTATCCTTAGTTTTTTTTACAAATTGCGATACATATTCATCATTTTTTATTAAATCATCACTATAAAGCATCATAACATCAGCATAAGCACAACCTCGAATCATATGATAAAGAAAGAAAACACAGTGATGACCACATGTGTCAGACATTAAATGCTGAACTTGTTTAGTTGAATATTGAACGTGTGTTGAATTCGTTTTTAGAAAGTCAGTGATTGATGCAGGAAAACGAATAAAATCAGGGCTATTACCGAAACTGTCAAAGAAAAATGCTGAACCATCCTTATTTATGTAAATTGCTAACCAGTGATCACCGGGAAGATGGGCAGGGTCTGTGTTGATTATGGCTGACGTAGGTAATATTCTTAAGGGATCCTTCGGTAAATGATCATATGGTAGCACTCCAAGAAAATGCGTGTTTTGTGTGATTCTGTCTATAGCCGCTGTAAGTTGAATGGTATTCATGTTTTCAATTAATAGTAGTCAACAAGCACCTGTCTTCGGTTAGAAACTGATGTTGTCAAAAACAGTATAAACAATCAGATTAATGGTTCTTGGAAGAGGTTGTCTGAAACGTACTTCTAGTCTGATATTCCCAGACTTAACAAGCGAGATGTGTTGGCTACATTCGTCTGGAGTGAGGTTAAAACCATAAAGTGTATATAACCCTTCAGAAAATCTTCTCTGTCGATTACCAACGCTTGGTTTTTTAGATGTCTTCCAGATGAAAGCGCAAGTTGATAAAATTCTCGCACTGCGGTTCCTGCTCCAAAGTCAGGTTGTAATGGGTTTGGCGGGGTGCTGCTGACCATCCACATAAACAGCTAGAAACTCCAGATCGTAATGCTTGAATGCAAAAGGGCTTTTGTCATATGACCCTGTAAAAGCGTCATTATCGACCATCCCCAATATGATAGATTTGGTAATGTACCTAAAAACAGGTTTTCCTGGTTTGATACACGGCCTCCAGCTGGTATGGAGAAATTTTTCAGGCAGACCCTATCAATGGGGTATTTGGCAGTGGTTGAGAGTAGTCCTTGAGCATGCCCCAGTCTCACTCCAGGTGATACAGATACTTTTTTAACAAACAGAGAAGCTGTCAAAATGCGTAGTTTGTATGCTATAGCATCACTCCTCATTTGACAAAACTCAACTTTGCCTCTTGTCAGACGGATTTTAATGTCCACCCCATTAAGCATTAGTTTTTCTTGAAAGAAAATATCACTGTGTATTGGTGATAAAAGCTCAACTACTGCACTTCCATTGCTAAAGGCAGCCCTCTTTGTCAGACCAATGTTAGCCCCTGCCGGTTCGCCTACATCCATATGTCCTGCAGAATCTTTGTAAAATAACCCTGCTGAGAAAACACTTTCCAATGTATCTGTACCGTAGTTTAAAAGGCATTCTATAATACATCGATAGGGATAAGTGTTTGTGCTCTGTGAAATTAACCTATCGCCAAGCGATATATCAACCTGTGAAAAAAATAGTGTTTCCTGGATAATTGGCCAGTCCAACAGGAGTCCCATCTCTGATATTTGAACCATCCCAATTTGTGATTTTAACATGCATGTAAAGCAGTGTTCGCTTTACAAAAAGCTTCACTATGATGCTGCGCTGCTAAGCGCTACGGGGAACAACCATAGTTGTGACCGAGCTGAATAATGTGTGTAACATGTCAATGAACATTGACCGGAATTTATAGCCTCAGCTGATGTAATCATTAGATGCACCTGCGGCCAGGCTATAAATGGATACGTCACCAGGTGTCGTCAAAAACTCTTTTTTCAGAGCGATTCTGTTTCTGTGTGTTTTACAAACCCTGTCAAAACATGCTTTCCTCTGTTAGGAGTTAGAATTGGTTAGACAGTGTGCAGTGAACCTTTCTCTTTTCTCTTCTGTTTAGAAAATATTATATATATATATATATATATATATATATATATATATATATATATATATATATATAAAAAAAAAAGAAAATAAAAAAAGAGAGAATGACTGAATGCCGCAAACACTGCATATGTTTTTGCTCTGTTTGTTTGGGGGTAAGAGCACGCTGCTCTCGCGTTGCAGCAGGGTGGGTGCGAGCACTGCGATTTGCTTTAACAGGCAAAGTGCTTCGCGCGCTCGCCTCGCTTGCTTCCGGGAGTCAGCACTCACAAAAAAAAAAAAAAAGATCGTTCGTGGGGCTCTTGCATGGATTTGGCTGAGGAGCAAGAGACGGGTTGATCCCTTTCTCTCGCTCTCTCACCAAACCCAGCTGGTCCTTCACATGACCTCGAAGCGCGTTCCAACCCTTCTTCGGATCATGAGGAGGATCGCGATTCTCTTCCCGCCTCCGAGCTTTCCGTCCGCGATAAAAAATCTACGGAGGAATTGCTCGATGTTGTTAATCGTGCGGTTGCCAGATTGGACTGGCCACGTGAAAAAGAGACCACAAACCCTCCAAATTAGGGGATAGATTTTATCTTCCAGTCTAAGAAGGGAACGCCTCATGAGTCCCTTCCCTTCTTTGATAACCTCCATGAAGAGCTTTTTCGCTCATGGAGGAACCCCTAAAAAATAAATAAATAAATAAATAAATATATATACAGTATATATATATATATATATATATTTTCTTCCCGTGTTCACATACCCGCAACATCATTATATTCGACTATCGTGGGTGCTGAGGCACGGGGGTATTCAGTGATGGTCGAAGAGACGCTTGTGGGCTATCTCTCGCCGGGCTCGGCATCACCACTTAAGAAGCTCTCTCTCCCCTCAAAGCCTTGTAGGACAACCTCCACTTTAGTGGGAAGGGCTTATCAAGCAGCAGGTCAGGCTGGTGCTGCTCTGCACACTATGCTGTTTTGCAGGCGTACCAGGCTGACCTCCTGGACGACCTGAGTGTGGGTTCTGTGCTTGACGAGCAAGCCTCAGACCCGCCTCAGTCCTGTCTGAAGGGAGGCTCAAAAGCAAAGTGTGGCGAGTCGTACTCCTCCACCCAGGCATTGGGGACAGTCTCGCCGCCCTCGCCAGCCCCCGAAGCAAGACCTCAAGACTATAATTTCTAGTAAGAGAAAACCCTGACGGTCTTGCGCCTAGATTAGGGGGTAGCTCCCCTCGGGACGGGGCGCATGCTTCACTTCACCCCTCCCGGTACCCCCTCGAAGCCCCTCCATTCCCGCCACCTCTTGGTGTTTCGGGTTGCAGAGAAATTGGGTGTTTTTACTGTTCCTGCACTTTATTCAGGATGCGAAACACTCGACAACCCCTCAACAGGAAGTGTTAAAATATAATACCCATCTCAGAGATCCTGGCAGCGTGGAAACTTCTGCCAGATATATTCATTTCTGTGGGTCTTATAAGGGCGTCAGGATTTAATTCACTCGCCGCTTTTCCGTGTTTCAATGGCGTGTTCTCACTACCGTAAACCGGATTTCTTTTTTATGTAAAAAAACCCCAAAAAAACTCAATCTCCTGGTTAAAGGGGCCATGGTATGTGTTCCCCTTCCAGAGAGAGAGTTAGGTTATTACATTAAATACTTCCCGTTTCCCATGGAGGGTGAGGGGTTGCTTCTGGCTTAGATCTTAAAGCTTGAACTGCCCGTGGGTGTTCAAGTCCAAGATGATGCCTGTCAAGACGGTTGTGTCTCAAGCCCTACAACTCGTTTGGCTGGTCACCACCGACATGGAAAGTTCCTGAGGTTCGCTTCCAGGGGCGAAGTCTTCCAGGGTCAGGTTCTTTCACTCGGCCTATCCCTTTTTTACCCGCACGTTCACAATGCATGATTTAGCGCTGGCTCCTTGCGACTTCGGGGCATCTGCATTCTGAATTATGTAGATGACTGGCTGATCCTAGCGCAGTTCCAGAAACTGGCAGTTCAGCACAGGGACATCATCTTAGCTCATCTGTTTCTCTGGGGTTGAGGCTCAACGCCAAGAAAAGCGTCCTCTCTCCCACTCAGAACACTGTCTATCGGGGCATCATATGGAGTTCAATCACAATGCGGGCACAACTGTCTCCCGCTAGGATTGAGTCCATTCAGATCACCCTGAGCAAAGTCAGGCTAGGTCAAGGTTGCTCTGTTATCAGTATCAACGATTTCCAGGTCTCAGGGCGACCGCGTCCATGGTGATCCCTCTGGACCTTCTGCTCATGAGACCGTTTTTGTTGTGGCCAAAAGCAAAAAGGGTTACGCGCCTCAGGCTTCATTCCCTTTCTATGTGGTTCAGACCCCGGTTTTCTGCCTTGGGTCCCACTCTAGGTGCATCTTGTTGTTGCAGGCTGCTAACGACAGACACCTCCCTGACAGGCGGGGTAGCGGCCTTAAGTGGTCGTCCAGCTTAAGGGGATAGGAGGGTACATAAATCATCAAGGAGACCCACGTTCTTGTCAGCTGTATTTCTGACACGTCGGATTCTCCTTAGGGCCCAGGGCAAGCTCCTGTCACACAGGTCAGCTATATCCCTGGATGCCCGTATATGGGAGCAGATTTACGGTCCAGACAGAAAATACCAACGGGGGAGTTAAGAACTCCACCCTAAGGTAGTAGTTGCCCAGAGTTCGCCAGCAAGGGTTTTTGCCTCTTACTGATAAGGGCCGAACAGGGCTTGGTTCTCGGAGCTAATCTCTTCCCTCGACGAAAAACTGAGGCGTACATAGGAAGCTGGCGATCTGTGTTGGACACTTATTAGAGTGGAGCATAGCGCAGAGGGCTGCACGTGATACAACACTGGACTGTGCTATTATGTGGTTGTCATAAATAAATAGTAAATAATTAAATATACATGCAAAAAGCCACATTGCGTGGTTCCTATGAGCTTATAATGAGGTGCTGATTAAAGTAATGGTTATGTTTAAAAAAATTACTTAGACAAGTACAAATATGGCAGTGTTTGTGATGGTCATTAAACTATCACTCTCAGGCTGTTTTCAAAGTTGTGATATTCCTCCAGAAGATTACTTGGCATCATTTTCTGACAGAGATAGCTTTTTATATGTATTCTTGTCACCCTGGTCTCCCTTTTCTTGTCTTGTTGGACAAGAAAAACTAGCTTCATACCATGTGACCAAAATTAGGTTTTTGAACATTCAAAATGGATAAAGTTCTAATCATTTTAAGCCACATTGAAATCCTGCTATAAATCCTGGGATATAACCATATATAATTTTAAGTTTGAAGAAACCAAATGGAAAGTTTGTTCTGGACCAGAATCTAAATAAACCACAATATAATAAATCATTTTGCTCCAAAATCATAAGTGAAAATTTGTATTTAACCCTCTGGGGTCTGAGGGTGTTTTGGGCCCTGGAAAAGTATTGACATGCCTTGACATTTGTGCTTTTTTCAGTTGTTAAAAACAAATTAATGGCTAAAGTCTGATAACACTGTATTCAGCACAAACTGGGCTACTATAATATGTGAGCAACATGTGTGTACATGTTTGTATTTTTGAGAAAATAACATTTATGCATGGTTTTTGAAAAAACATATTTTTAAGTAATTGGAAAAAAGGCCATATAATACATACTAAACATTTTTCCACAAGCCTTTTGATTACTGGATCTTGTAGCCTAGCGCTGTTGCTACAAAATCATGTAAAAACCATCCTGATCACTCATTCATACAAAACAATATAGTAATTTAACTTTTAACTTTTAGTGTTAGAAAGGTCATATGTGAGGAGGTGTGAACTATCATGAATATTGATTGTAATTCACATCTGAGGAGACAAAAGACCCCTCCCCTGGGCCTATCATTGAGGAATGTAACAGAAAGAGAATGAATGTGAGGAGACTTAATGATCAAAATCAAGTTTTATGTTAAAAGAAGTAATCTGACTAAATTTTCTTTACATAAAGACTTTACTTAATTTTAGACCTATACTACCATTTAAAAGAAGTCTCATCTGCTCAACAAGACTGCATTTATTTGATCCAAAATACAGTAAAAACAGAGATATTGTAAACAATTTTCTATTTGAATATATTGTAAAATGCAATTTGTGATCAAAGCTGAATTTTCAGCATCATTACTACAGTCTTCGGTGTCACATAATACTTCAGAAATCAGTATAATATGCTGATTTTCTAATATTGGCATATTAAAAGTGCATTTTACTAATTTAACCTGAACACATATTTGCAAGCACAAGTTTTGTTGATGATAATGAGGCAGCATAAACACTAGTTAAAATGTAATCTAAACATTCATATTATTTTTATACCATAATACATATAATATTTATATCATGCAATTGAAATACCTGCTTTAGCTGAAACAGCACTTAAATGTAACTAAAACTTGCCTGGAAACAGTCCCACTAGTAAAATATGTACATGTTTATACAAAATAGCATGTCAACTAATGAAAATTAAATGACTTACTCGTCCGAAATTGCCTTTTGATTACTGGATCTTGTAGCCTAGCGTTGTTGCTACAAAATCATGTGAAAACCATCCTGATCACTCATTCATACAAAACAATATAGTAATTTAACATTTAACTTTTAGTTTTAGAAAGGTCATATGCGAGGAGGTGTGAACTATCATGAATATTGATTGTAATTCACATCTGAGGAGACAAAAGACCCCTCCCCTGGGCCTATCATTGAGGAATGTAACAGAAAGAGAATGAATGTGAGGAGACTTAATGATTAAAATCAAGTTTTATGTTAAAAGAAGTAATCTGACTAAATTTTCTTTACATAAAGACTTGACTTAATTTTAGACCTATACTACCATTTAAAAGAAGTCTCATCTGCTCAACAAGACTGCATTTATTTGATCCAAAATACAGTAAAAACAGAGATATTGTAAACAATTTTCTATTTGAATATATTGTAAAATGCAATTTGTGATCAAAGCTGAATTTTCAGCATCATTACTGCAGTCTTCGGTGTCACATAATACTTCAGAAATCAGTATAATATGCTGATTTTCTAATATTGGCATATTAAAAGTGCATTTTACTAATTTAACCTGAACACATATTTGCAAGCACAAGTTTTGTTGATGATAATGAGGCAGCATAAACACTAGTTAAAATGTAATCTAAACATTCATATTATTTTTATACCATATTACATATAATATTTATATCATACAATTTAAATACCTGCTTTAGCTGAAACAGCACTTAAATGTAACTAAAACTTGCTTATTAGGACATATTTCAAATTTCAATACGCTGATTCCTTGCTGGCATGTCTGGAAACAGTCCCACTAGTAAAATATGTACATGTTTATACAAAATAGCATGTCAACTAATGAAAACTAAATGACTTACTCGTCCGAAATTGTATCCTCGGCTGGATCAAGTTTCTCTTCAAAATATAAACGTTCATCGGAGTCCCGCTCTTCTTCTGAGGAAAATGTTAACTCTTCGTCACTATAAAGGAGTTTTCTCACTTATGTATCATGCTGTCTTTCAAATGCGCAGAAAAGTGAATGAACTTTGTTTTAATGGCACAGTCGGTGGATGTCGGTGTGATCACATTAGAGATAATTAGCTGAGGCAGGAGAAACATTACATCGCTTTATTTCATACAGATTACATTGCAGGAGAATATTTGTTTTAAATTTGAATAGTTTTATTTAAAAGTAGACATGTTAAGCTTTCTTTAGACACATATTTCATGTTTGTGTGATAAGTATTTGTGGTGTTTCAGTTAATTTTTGTGACATGTTTCAGATATATGCTCTCAAACCCTGAGACTGCTGACAGCTCACCCTTTTTATTTTCTTTATTTTACAAAAGCACAAGGTTTTGTTGTTATTGTGAGTGTACACAAATAAAAGTAGACCCTTTATAGTCTCTAATGATGTCTTACACTTATCTGTATGCCCCAAAATGAATTTATGTTGTTTCCGCTGTAATGATGAAAAAATCCAGAGGACGACCCCAGAGGGTTAATCCATGGATTACTCAGCAAAACTGTTCCATGACATTTAATATTTTGACTTTCATCAACATTTCTGTATTTCTTCAGCAAAACATTAACAAAATCTAAAATTTCAGCCAGGAAAGTTTCTGAAATTTTGTGAAGTTGGAACAAGGAACCATTATACTCATAGTTTTAAAAGTAAAATTAAATAAATGAGACACCTGAGAAAACAGTCAATTAGTGACTTTTTAGTGGCCATTATACAAAAGCGTGCAGAAAATACAGAAATTGACTAATCAGTACTAATAAGTATTCCAAAATATATTTATTTTGGAATACTTCTTGGAAATTTCTTGGAATACTTTATTTTGGAAATTTTCCCAGAAACACAGATGTGGTTTTTGAGGTTTGTTTTCTATCAAATTTTAAATCAGCAAAATTGATCTCCCTACTCTAAACCTTAAACCTACACCCAACCCACAGTGCCCAAAAAAGTGAATGTAAGATGAAAAAGTTGCTGAAACAACTGCATAATTTTGTGGTGTTTCTATGACACATTCCGCTCAGGTGTTGAGTCGCATGCTCTTCAGTACTCTTACCCTGGTCCTTTGAATTGCAAGTGCATTGCTCTATCTGTTGAATGACCACACAATTTGATCACACTTGTAGAGGCTTGTAAATGTAGTTGGTTATGTAATGCAATATCTAATGAATCACCTTATAAGTCATGCGCTTTAGTAAAAGGTTTAGATAAGTCATAAGCAAAATGTAAGTGTTTATGACCTGACAATCTGCAGTTTTACTGATCATTTGTATGAACGTGAATAAAAGTAATTGTGGTTTTAGCGCCTCTAGTGTTCAATTCACCTAATCACTCCTATATTTAGGAGAGCAGGGGCTGGTTGCACCAGCTATTAAGATACAAATTAGCCTAGTAGTGGTGTAAATAGGTATAAGTCACAATTTACACACTATGAAATATTTGCGCATTGCACCATTAAACTTATGTAGGATGTAACCCTACGTACAAACTAAATATTTACGGAAGCCTCCAACCAGGACTAATGGATGAAATAAAAAAAGCAGACTCACTTAACATCAATGAGCTCATGTGTTGGTTGACAGGCTTCAATTCTTTCGACATATATGATGATGTTGGCATTTACACTCTTTTATTTTTACAGGAGAGAACATTATATAAAAAACCTCTTCCGCATGAAACCGATCTAATGGTGCACTCTCCTGTGTATGCCACCCGGTGTCAAGTTTCAACATACGAAATAGTTTTATTAAAATTATTTTTGAATTATATTAAAATTAATAAATGTCTATTTTTCCAGCCTGTTTTATTAATATTTACATATTTATTGTCCCTTATTCATTTTAGATACAGTTATTGAATATTGGTATTTACATAGGCTAAATATACCATTAATTAAATATTGTTTTATTACATATCATATTTTGAACATCAACCGTAACAAGATAAAATTTATATTTATATTTATATTATAGTCTGTGTACAAATTTCAAGGTTGCTTATTGGATAAATACAGGTAAATGTCATATTATGCAACTACACATTCATTTACAGAGAGATTATGACCTACATGTTTTTGCCTTAAGAGCATGTGGTGCAACCAAATTAAGCACTGACTTAGTTGCAAACTAACTAGTAGTTACTAAGCCCTTAGAGTGAACTTTACGTCCCAACTTACATGAGACTTTTCGTGGTGCAAACCTACCCAGGTTGAAAGTCAAAAAAAGATCAGCACTGCAGATCTAGGCTTTATAATGCACCATTGAAATGTCAAGAAGAGTTCAGGTGTCAACAAAAGTTATAGAACAGTCAAAAAGGAGGGTAACCACATGACTTGAATAGTGTGATGCTTCCAGCAAGTGCATATGGCTCCAGTCCAAGAGATTTTAGCAATTTGTACCCTTGAGATGATATATGCAAACCAAATACATAGATGTACTATGTACTACACTGAAAATGACTGATTTGCTGCTCTTCTAATTTTAGTTCCACCATTGAGCATAAAAGTTGCACTCAGTAACTGTTTTCTTTGTGTCATCTTGGACTTACACTGACACCTAGCAGCTTGGATGCACCACAACTTAAAATCAATAGTTTTCAGTTTTAGATGCCATTGTTGAAATTTAGTATTCACAGTCAGCCATGATTACTTTAATCAGTGAGTGAAATTGTCAAATAACAAGATGGTTTCTGAGATTATGTGAGTAGTGATTCATGTGATTTTAACATGGAAGCACCCATGTGTTGACCCTCTCCATGTAGAATAGCTTTTATAAGATTACTGATATGACTGGAGTCTTCATTTTAATGTGAGTCATGATGTCCTACATAATTACAATTCATGTCTTTAGGAGTTAAACTTTTTAATGAGGACAAAATTACTGAGTGCAACTTTAAGACATAGAGGAGTCCAAAAGGGTGTAGTGTGAAAATATTAACTTCATTTAAAAAAAGAAAAAAATTGTGTTTGCATGTGGAAAAGCTGCCACCATGATGCTAGGGTGCCAAGACATTCCTGTTCAGTTGCTAAGGTTTTCAAGGTGGTTGCTAGGGTATTTTGGATGGTTATAAGGCAGTTACTTACTGTCCCAAACATAAAGAGCTCACCTTCAAGACCTGAGTGTGGTTTAGGTCACTTTATTTTCTTTCCGTCCATTATATCACCGGCCAGGCGAAAATCGTAATTTCATTTAGAAAAGTAATATCACACCTCTTCTCAAACAACAGTATGATTTGAGGTATAATTCATGCCAGTTGCACACCAAAGTTTTGCAATTTTAAGAATGAGCAACAGATAGTGATATTTTCCTTACCAATGACCTCTAAAAATAACTGATGTTTGAGAGGTTTCAAAGAAATTTAACTGTACACTCACAAAAATCCATACATAGCTGTGTTCAATCTAAAATAAACAGCATGGTTTAGATGTGATGACACAGTAATTGCATTGCACAAAATGAATCATGCTGAGCCAAGATTACACCAAAAGAAGCACTGGCCTATAATTCTGAGTATAATGAAAACAATAAAACCGAAGAGAAAACAAACAGATGGACAAAAGAATGATATTCTTATTCAAGACGTGTACATACAATTATTTTAGAGAATGAGTCTGTCAGACATCCAGCTGAAGACAAACAGCTGTGGTTTTACTATAAACGGCCTGATACATAAATTGTTATTTTTGGAAGACAAATCATTTCCCTGGACTGTGTCCCACATTTCCCGGCAAGCTGACCGCAAAAAAAACAGGCTTAAACACAGAAGTTTTCTTTTATTTAGCACTTCTTTCAAGCAAAAATTGTTTGGAATTCACACAAAATCAATAATTTAATTAATTAATAAATTGGCTAATTTATAACACATGGCACTTTTGTTGTCCATTGTCTCTCATAGCCAGCAATCAACTTGATTTGCCTCTAAAAGGTGTGACTCCTAATGTCTAATCATTAAAACAATTATTTGCATCTATGCATGTTAGTCCTGAATTAACACTCCTCCCAAAAAGGAAAGGGTCGTAAACATTAGTTTCTCCATGAAAACAATGTTATACAAAATCCAATCATTCCCCTTCTGTCACTCTCTCGACGTTGTGTCGAAGGAAGTGACACAATGGGTCTTCTTTGGATGCCGAATCATACCTCTGAATCTGAGAAAAGGCCAATGTCAAGTTGGCAGACAAAATTTGCATGCCCCACCCCAGACATACGGGTATAAAGGGAAGCGGGGCAACGAATGCCAGTCAGAATTTTTCGAATGGTTGTGCAACAAGCAGCTGAGCTTTCACTACTGTTCCACTCACCTCTATCAGCGAGAAGCATTGCTGTTGGATCCGCATGGCGCATTTTCCAGCTGGCGTCTCTCTCTCTCTCTGCACGCTGTGCAGTTCACGCCCCTGGGCGCTTCGACAGCGCTTTCTTCCTGTTAAAGAGTGTTCTCCTCCTAAAAAGAGTCTATTTTCTCAAAAAGAATTTGAGTTCCCACTCATAAAAGAGCAATACACAGCAGGCGTTGAACATCCTTTTCAGGACGCATCTTTTTAAGATGTCTTTCCGCCTATGTGTAGTTCCTGGATGCGGTTGATTTCTCTCCACGACAGCGTCTGATGCTGATGACTCGCCTGGGCTAGCACCTTCGGGTCTGCTTGCCCAGTCTGAGGCTGACTCACAGATGTCCGCTATGCTTTCCCGGGCCGCTGCGAGCACGAGGCTGGACTGGAGATCTCTGTCCCCCATTCACGGCTACTCGATCGGTTCCTCGGGTCACGGCGCCACTCATAGCCATGCCCCCCCCGGTTCCATTCTTCCCGGAAGTGCATGACGAGCCGATGTCGGAACCGCCCTCCGCTCATCTGCTCTCACTACCCTGGATGGAGGGGCAGCCCATGGGTACACGGAGGCCACCCAGGTGGACAGAGCAGTTGCGATCCACTTAAGTCCCAGCGGGACTGACCAGTACTCCTCTCGAGAGCCGTAGAATGACGGCAATACTGACCTCAAAAGTCTACAGCACCACCGGACAGACCGCCTCCACCCTGCATGCCAAGGCTGTCCTGCAAATTCACCAAGCCAAGGCACTCAAAGATCTGAACCTGGGTTGTTCCGACCCCGATGTGCTGCAGAATCTGCGCTCTGCCACCGGCCTCGCTCGCAGAGCCACGAAGTACCGAAGACGCCTCCTTAGGACCTCTTCCTTAGTCTCTAACATGCCCCATGCCGGGTGCACGGAGCAAGGTAAGTGCTTTGAGTTTTTTCTCAGCACCAGAGCCTCGGGTGCTCATATGGCTCCAGACGCATTATTACCTGCCCAAGCCACGAAGCCCCGCCCGGTACGTCGAACATGATCGTCCCCTTAGTGCCCCTCGCACAGAGTTTGGACGCGTGGCTCTAACTTCCCAATCCGTCGCGCTGGTTGGCCGGGACCGTCCGACTCGGCTATGCGATTGAGTTCGCCCGGCTCCTGCCTCGTTTCAGCGGTATTCGCTCCACTCTAGTGCACGGCCAACAAGCCAGTGCCTTATACGAGCAGAGATTTCCATCCTGCTCCTCAAGGATGCGATAGAGTCTGTCCCTCCAACCGAGATGAAGAAGGGTTTCTACAGCCCTTACTTCATCATACCCAAGAAAAGAGGCGGGTTGCGAACAATCTTGGACTTGGGAGTTCTCAACCGGGCTCTGCAAGGCAAGGCAAGGCAAGTTTATTTATATAGCCCATTTCATACACAATGGTAATTCAAAGTGCTTTACATAGAAGAGATTAAAATAAGAATAAAAAAACAAGAATAATTGAAACAGTTTAGAATATAAAATAAAATACAGTACAAACAGTCGGACACACATTGGCACAGTGCTCATTCAGTAAATGCACAGCTAAACAGATGTGTTTTGAGTCTGGATTTGAATGTGACTACTGTAGGAGCACATCTGATCTCTTCTGGAAGGTGGTTCACGCTGTGGCTGGTATAATAGCTAAAATCAGACTCTCCTTGCTTAGAGTGAACCCTTGGTATTTCTAGCTGATGTGATCCTAATGATCTGAGTGATCTGTTGGGTTTATATTCAGTGACCATATCTGCAATATATTGAGGTCCTAGCCCATTGAGTGATTTATATACCAGTAATAGTACTTTAAAATCAATCCTAAATGTAACTGGGAGCCAGTGTAAAGACCTGAGGACTGGTTCTGCTCAGAATCCTGGCAGCAGCGTTCCGTATGAGCTGCAACTGTCTTATGGTCTTTTTGGGAATGCCAGTGAGGAGTCCATTACAATAATCCACCCTGCTGGTGATGAAAGCATGCACAAGTTTCTCTAGGTCTTGACTGGAAACAAAGCATCTAATTCTTGCAATATTTTTCAGATGATAGTATGCTGATTTAGTTATTGCTTTGACATGACTACTGAAACTAAGGTCTGACTCTAGAGACACACCAAGATTCCTGACTTGATTTTTAGTTGTTTGACCCCTAGCGTCAAGGAATGCATTCACCTTGAGAACTTCATCTTTGTTTCCAAACGCAATGATTTCAGTTTTGTCTTTGTTTAACTGAAGAAAGTTCTGGCACATCCAACTGTTTACTTCATCAATGCATTGGCACAGGGAGTCAATGGGGCTGTAATCGTTAGGTTATAGGGCTAAGTAGATCTGTGTGTCATCTGCATAGCTGTGGTAGGTAAGCAATTTGGTTCTTTCTCATTATTTGGCTCATTGGGAGCATATACAGGTTGAACAGGAGTGGTGCAAGAATTGAGCCTTGAGGGACATGTCATGGATGTCCACTCAGACTTATGGTCACCTATACTCAAATAATAACCTCTCCCTTATAAGTATACCTGAACCATTTTAGGACCATCCCAGAAAGCCCCACCCAGTTTTCCAGCCTGTCAAGAAGTATGTTGTGATCGACAGTGTCAAATGCAGCACTGAGGTCGAGTAGTACCAGTACTGATAATTTGCCTGTATCAGTATTCAAGCAAATATCGTTTATTATCTTTATGAGCGCTGTCTCTGTGCTGTGATGCGATCGGAAACCAGATTTAAAATTGTCAAAGTATCCATTCGAGTTCAAGAATTTGTTCAGCTGATTGAAGACAACTTTTTCAATGATCTTGCCTATGAAAGGAAGATTTGAGATCTGTCTATAGTTACTTAATATGGTCTTATCCAGATTGCTCTTTTTCAAGAGGGGCTGGACAACTGCAGTTTTCAGGGAGTTTGGAAAACTCCCAGAGAGAAGTGAGGAGTTTATCACTTCTAGGAGATCTGCTTCTAAACAGTTGAACGCACTTTTGAAAAAAGATGTGGGAAGTGCATCAAGGGCGCAGGTTGAGGTTTTAAGGTGCTGTATGGTTTCTTCCAAAATTTTGCCATCAATTTCTTTGAAATCAGACATAGTAACTACTTTCTCAGGTTGTGGTTTGATTTGTCTGACCCCAGCACAACTCAAGGATGTGCTGATGACCTTTCTGATATTATTGATTTTTTTCAGAGAAGAAAGAAGCAAACTCACTGCACTTGCTATCTGAGAGCATTTCACTGGGAATCTGGCTTGGGGGGTTTGTCAGTCTCTCTAGTCGCAAAAAGAGTGCGTGTGTTGTTTAAGTTGCTGTTTATAATATTCAAGAACAAAGTCTGTCTAGCTTTGCCTAGTTCCATATTAAAAGCATGGATGCTGTCTTTGTAGATGTTATAATGGACTACACGTTTTGTGTTCCGCCACATGCACGCTGCTTTTCTGCATTGTCTTTTCATATTTTGCACTGCTGTTGAGTTTCTCCAAGGTGCTTTTTGTCTGCCACTCTTCTTCCTGACTTTCACAGGAGCAATATCATCAAATTTACAGTTAAAAGAATTAAGGAGAAAATCAACAGAGTCAGCAGATATACTTGGTGTTAAAGATATAGCCTTCATAAATAGTACACTAGTGTTCTCATTTAAGCATCTCTTCTTGGCAGACAGAGCAACTGTTCGGACGCTCTTGCTTACTGCTCTATCGCTTTTATATTTTTATATTTTATCTCCTTTTATCAACTAATTTTTACTTAAGCAAATCAGCACAGTGCTCAAAAGCTTGGACTATTAAAAAAAAAAAAAAGCAGAATTCTTTTATCCGACCAGCCTCCCACTGAAAGTTTTCATTCCAGGGAAGGGAAAACACAACTGCCTACATTCAAAAGGATAAGAGAAAATGCCTCTTCTGGAATCTACTTGCTGCACTAACTGCCACAGACTTTTACAAAGGATTAAAGTTCTTGAAACAAAGTTATTTACGGGACCACCAAACCAGACAGAACACACAATGACCGGGTGTTCCGCTTGCAACTTGCGCCCTTCACCAAAGTGATCCAGTGCGCCTTCTGTCCCAGGTCAGCCACTGAGCATCGCTGCCTGGTGTTTTTCCTCCCTAGCCTTCTGGCCTGCGAATTCAGTGGAGCAATTCGCGGCTAGACCCACTACGAGTCTCAGGGCTCTGTACTGGGGTCGGGCTCCATGGGCATAGTTCCCTCTTCAGGCTAACTCCCTGTGATATATTTTCCACGGTACGGTACCCCTCTCGGCGGACCCGCGTTTCCCTCGGGCAGCCCCGCTGCCTCGGCCCTGTGCTTGTAGAGTCCCCCCTTCATTAGGCTGGACCTAATGGCACAGCACCGCTGACAAGTTCTGAAGAGGCCTCCTTAGGCCTCTTCCTCAGTCTCTAAGCTGCCCCCTGCCAGGTGCGCGGAGCAGGACCGCCTTCCCCAACATATGTTGGGCCCCAGCAGCTTTACGTCCTATGTGAGAGACATAGTGAGAGAGAAGGCTGCAGCTGCTGGGCTTGCTCCCATGCTAGCATGTAACACCTTTTTCCCCCTCAGGGTGGCGGTATGTGAAACTTTTTGAGGGGGCATTGGGGAGGGCTACGTGCACTCGGTACTGGTGCCTCTAACACGCAATAGCCTGCTTTGCACCTTTTCCAACAGTCACGTTACACGGTCAGTGTGTGGTGTATTTATATGGACCCCTTGTGTCACTTCTTTTGACACAACGTCGAGATAGTGACAGAAGGGGAAAGTCATGGTTACTGTTGTAACCTCCAATTCCCCGAGGGAGGGAACGAGACATTGTGTCCCTCCTGCCACAGCACTAGACCTAGCATTGTAAATGGACGTTCTTAATTTTCGGCTCCTCAGTGCAAAATCCTGACTGGCATTCGCTGCCCCGCTTTCCTTTATACCCATATCTCCGGGGCGGGGCATTCCAACTTGACATTGGCCTTTTCTCAGGTTCAGAGGTACGATTCGGCGTCCAAAGAAGAACCCTTGTGTCACTTCCTTTGACACAACATCTCATTCTCTCCCTCGGGGAACGGAGGTTACAACAGTAACCATGACGTTTGCATGGCTCAGCGAATTTGTGTGATATGATCATATCTTATGAATATGTTTATCCTATTATGCTTTTGACTAATTTTACTGTTTGATGGTACATTTAAAGTACTTAATCATCCCCATTTAGACATCTGGAGGAAAAGTAACCCTTTTTTACCTTAGATAAAGATTAAGATTATGCAACAAAATTATGTAACAGACATTTAATTAGTGTAAATGGGGAATTATAAACTAATCAATTAAACAGTTGTATATTTCATATTGGAAAAAAAAAATCTCACCTCAAATTATTTATAGCTTAAATTTAAGTATTTTCAAATTAATTTATAGTTTTACTCAGTGGTCGATTTGTAAAATATTTAAGGGGGTTTGTGTTGTCAATTATTATTATTATTATTTTACTTATGGTTTTCTGACAAATTACACCCAAAATTAAAATGAGAAACATAAAAATCTAGTTTAAAAAATGTCTATCATATTCTCAGAAATGTAATCTTTGTCCAATTTGGTTTCATAATTTTTGAAAAACCTTTATAACATTTTCAACTTTCAAATTGTAATTTGTAAAAAGTATTATAACACTTTCTTTATACCTTGAATACATGAGAGTATAAACAACTTATTCATTACTTTCCAAAAAGTTTTCAAACAAATTGTTCAAAAAATCTTAATAATGTATATTATATATATAATAAATATTATAATTTTTTTGGTTAAAAATATAAATAATTGTAACTGCTCAGCGGTTAAGGCTCTGGTTTACTGACCGGAAGGTTGGGGGTTCAAGCCCCGGCAAGATTCCACTGTTGGGCCCTTGAGCAAGGCCCTTGACCGTATCTGCTCCAGGGGCGCTGTTTCATGATTGACCCTGCACTCTGACCCCAGCTTAGATGGGATATGTGAAAACAACTACATTTCATTGGCTCTGTACCTGTACTCTGCACAATTACATTAAAATGTAATCTTAATCTTAATATATCCTGTTGTGGCAAAAAAAAAAAACTATTAACCAACCACTATCACTGCGTAAGAGACACTCTGAATCAAACAGTCTTTTAAAATAATTTATTCTTGCAAGAAGGACCCAGTCATTACACAGGAGTTAATCTGTGCCATGAGTGAGACGAGAAGGGGAGGGCTGACTTGTTTTTTATACTCTTTTATCCCAAGGTCTCTGACAGAAGCAGAGACCTTAAAAATTTGTGAATTAACATTTGGAAAAATAAAAAGCTTAGGTTGTTTTTTGTGGGGATAGTCCGCTTAAGTATTAGCAAGCAAGTAAAGACTTTATCTGAAGCCGGGCTAAATGAGTAAACACTGTTACTGCACTTCTGACCTAAAATCAGACCCTCAGTCACCTCAGTATAAAAAAGGAATAGTGTACGGATTAAGTAGGAAAAACACATCAATATAACATTTTGGTTATGTCAGCAGGCTATAAAAATAAAAAGAATAAAAGTAGAGTAAAATCCCTAATTTCAAACCCTCTCCTTGTTCGTCATCTCGTAACATGGATGACCGCTGCTTATAACCCTCTTCACATATCAAAACTTTCTCAGAAAGGAAAGACATACCTCATTTTAACACATTTCACAGTAGCTCTCACTACTTGTATCATCATATTTGTGTTCATCATCCTCTGGATAGACTGTCATTTTTTACCATTTGAACAGACATCCCTGCTTTAACCAGTCTCTGTACTGAGCTGGAAACACACGTTATAATGCATGGTAAACATAACAATATCAACAGTCCTATCACCGCAATTGGTAACACAGTTTGAATCAGCCAATACTCCCATCCTCCCCAGAGATTCATAAACCAAGTAAACCATGTACTCTCAACATGTTCTGGCTCCTGTACGGCTTTTCTCATGTGTTCAATTACATTCGTGATGTTGTCACTGTAATCTGGAATATTGAAACAACAAGACATTCCCAACATTTTGCAAACTCCCCCTTTCTCTGCTGTTAACATATCAAGAACCAACCTGTTTTGAATGACCGCATCTCTTAACTGTTTCATTTAATAATTTATCATTGTCAAAGCATTTTCTGTGCTATTAGCTATTGCTAATACTGTCCACGCTAGCCCATTTATCTTATTATTTGTTGTACCCACCCATAAGAACAATGACCACCCCACATTTGCTGCATAGTGCTTTGGTAAAACCCCAGGTAAAATTTCAACATTTCTTTTTTTCCCTTCTTGTAGTCGTAGTAGTACGCTTTTATGTCGCCCCACTTGCATGGATCTCTGCAGACATAGAAAGGTGCATACTCTTCGCTGCGTCCCTCACAGTTTGGACAGTTCTTTTGAAATTGGTTGCAGTTGAAAGTCACATTTGTTCCTTCCTGAATCGTGATGATTTCTCCTTCCAGGCCACGCGTTGGCTCCATGAACATAAATGCGCTTCTCTTGACACGTCGGATGGTATTGTTTGGCGCAGTTGTCTCAGTCCAGTTGGTGTGGTTTTCTGTTGATAACACTCTCAGGCCCTCGGTAAGGTGCGGTATTATCATACAAATTGTCACTGCAAGCAAAGTCATTATGCACATACTCTTACCCAGACCACACATTCCCTGCACTCTGAATGGGTGCCACGGTCTCCATTTCTTCCGTTTGCTAGATCAGTACTGCAGCTGTGTGACCAGAACATGTGAAGGAGTTCAGTCTTTGAAGCACTCAGAGTCTTATCTGTTTTGCTGATTAACGGTGCCCAGCCGGATGCTGTTTCCACAACTAGGGCTGCCTGCCCCTTCTTCTTGTATCTGGCTCCTCTTAAACACACACAGCTAGAATGCAGGGGTCTGTTGTTAATATTCCTTTAATTATTTTCAGTTCGTACCTTTTCACGATGATTACTGCTTGTGACCACACGATGGGGTCCACTCTGCACACAGGCCGTGTTATTCTCTGTGGTTGGCCTTGCTCTTCCACTGATAGTGGTACTTGGTGTTCAAACTTGATCTCGTCGTTTATTGACATTCACTCTGAACAATCTCTTCCTGTTGCTGATTCTCCTGCGATGTGGCTGGAACTTTCCTGCAATGGTTGGCATGAACCCACTTAGCTCTCTCTGTGACCTTAACTGGCGTGTGAGTCATTAGTAGCACTTTGAATGGTGCCAGCCACCTTTTTTCATCTTCCAGCTGTTTCTCCTCAGGTCATGAATCACAACGAAATCGCCAGGCCTGATCTTATGCATGAGGGTTTCAGCAACCTTCCCCTGAGCAGCTTTCACCTGAACACAAACATTGGACAACAGAGAAGACATTTCTTTGCAATAATTCAACATGTCATTCTCACACAGATCTGTTGATGGCAGCCTCTGTCTTCCCCCCTCTATTGGGGGTCTACCAAAAACTATTTCAAATGGACTTAAATTTTTTTTTACTCTTTTTCTCATTCTGGTGTACATCAACACAATTGGGAGTGCTTTAACCCATGTGAGCCCAGTTTCCTCACAGCACTTAGCCAGTTTGTTCTTGATTGTTTGATTCTCCCTCTCAATATCACCTGCAGTGTGTTCTCATGTCAATTCCCAAAAACTGACCCACCTGCTTTATTGCTTAATTGACAAAGTGTGTCCCATTGTCCGAGTTGATTTTTCTTGGAACTCCCCATCTCGGAACAATCTCGGTTAAAAGAGCTTTCGCTACTGCTGCCGAGTCTTGTTTCGAGGTTGGGAAGGCCTCAACCCATTTGGACCACATGTCAACCATCACCAGGCAGTATTTCTGTTTCCCACAAGGGGTTAACTCGATGAAATCCATCATCAGATACTCAAAAGGCCCCCCTGATGGTGGTTGAGGTACTATAGGTGTTTTTATCCCTCTTGCCACGTTATGTGTGTTACAAATGACACAACTTTTGCAAAAATTTTCAGCAAACTACAATTCTTTCATTTGCGCAACCATCCCCACTTTTGATACATGGTCTAACCCATGTATCAACTTTCCGTAATGAGGAAAGAAGTGTTTGGGTAAACAAGGCATGCCATCACAGCTCATCCACACATTCTCCTTAGAGCTACAGCCAGCTGCCTTCGACTGTTTTTTTTTTCTTGCCTGTGGAAAAAGTTTGCATGCTCTGTAAACAAGAAGAAATGTTGAGGTTATTGTCAGATATCAAAGCACACGTAGTCTCTTTTGTCTCCATCGCTGCCGCGGCCTTCGCTGCCACGTCTGCTCATGCATTTCCTGTTGAGACTGAACTGTTATCGTTAACGTGCAAACGCATTTGCAAATCGCGACCTTGTCTGGTAAAAGAATGGCCTCCAAAAGCTCAGACACAAGAGATGCATTTAATATTGGATGACCATCTGACTTCAAAAAATTTCTGTGCTTCCATAAAGCACCAAATTCGTGTGTTACCCCAGAGGCATAACGCTAATCTGTGTAAATTGTCTGCCATAAGTTTACATGCTTCTGTTAAAGCAACCAGCTCAGCTGCCTGAGCTGAATAATTTGATGGCAGTTTGCCAGATGTCACGTCCTCATATTCAGTGGTTATCGCGTAACCAACCTTATTCTTTCCTGTTTGTGGATCTTTGGAAGCCGACCCATCCACAAAGAGGATATTGTAACAATTGTCTAATGGCGTGTCTAATAGATCTGGACGCGGTGTGCACACCTGTTCAAGCGCTGACAGACAACAGTGATGTCCCTCGCCATCCTGCTCTGTGGGGAGGAGTGTGGCAGGATTCAAAGTTGTGCATCTTTTAACACTTATGTTTGGCATGTCCAATAAAATTGTGTGGTACCTCAGCCATCGGGCTGTAGATAAATGTGACGTTCTCTGTTCTTGCAAAATCATGGAGACTGCATGTGGAAGTTAAATCAGAATACCCCACAAATTCCCTGGATGTAAGTACTGCCAGTTCAGCAGCCGCCACAGCCCTCAAACAGTCGCACCAAAATCGCCGTGTTAGCAAATGCCTCCTCGGCTTCGCTTGTCCAAACAAGCTTGTCACATGACCTCAGCCCTTTCCCTGTCATCAGGGCTCGCAAAGGCTGTTCAAAAATGGCATAATTAGGCAAGGCAAGGCAAGGCAAGTTTATTTATATAGCACATTTCATACACAATGGTAATTCAAAGTGCTTTACATAGAAGAGATTAAAATAAGAATAAAAAAAAATAAGAATAATTGAAACAGTTTAGAATAAAATAAAATACAGTACAAACAGTCGGACACACAGTGGCACAGTGCTCATTCAGTAAATGCACAGCTAAACAGATGTGTTTTGAGTCTGGATTTGAATGTGACTAATGTAGGAGCACATCTGATCTCTTCTGGAAGCTGGTTCCAGCTTCGGCTGGCATAATAGCTAAAAGCAGACTCTCCTTGCTTAGAGTGAACCCTTTGTATTTCTAGCTGATGTGATTCTAATGATCTGAGTGATCTGTTGGGTTTATATTCAGTGAGCATATCTGCGATATATTGAGGTCCTAGCCCATTGAGTGATTTATATACCAGTAATAATACTTTAAAATCAATCCTAAATGTAACTGGGAGCCATTGTAAAGACCTGAGGACTGGCGTGATATGTTCATATTTTCTGGTTCTGCTCAGAATCCTGGCAGCAGCGTTCTGTATGAGCTGCAACTGTCTTATGGTCTTTTTGGGAAGGCCAGTGAGGAGTCCATTACAATAATCCACCCTGCTGGTGATGAAAGCATGCACAAGTTTCTCTAGGTCTTGACTGGAAACAAAGCATCTAATTCTTGCAATATTTTTCAGATGATAGTATGCTGATTTAGTTATTGCTTTGACATGACTACTGAAACTAAGGTCTGACTCTAGAGACACACCAAGATTCCTGACTTGATTTTTAGTTGTTTGACCCCTAGCGTCAAGGTATGCAGTCACCTTGGGACTCCGCATGTCATGGACGTCCACTCAGACTTATGGTCTCCTATACTCACATAATAACCTCTCCCTTCTAAGTATGACCTGAACCATTTTAGGACCATCCCAGAAAGCCCCACCCAGTTTTACAGCCTGTCAAGAAGTATGTTGTGATCAACAGTGTCAAATGCAGCACTGAGGTCGAGTAGTACCAGTACTGATAATTTGCCTGTATCAGTATTTAAGCAAATATCGTTTATTATCTTTATGCGCGCTGTCTCTGTGCTGTGATGCGATCGGAAACCAGATTGAAAGTTGTCAAAGTATCCATTTGAGTTCAAGAATTTGTTCAGCTGATTGAAGACAACTTTTTCAATGATCTTGCCTATGAAACGAAGATTTGAGATCGGTCTATAGTTGCTTAATATGGTCTTATCCAGATTGCTCTTTTTCAAGAGGGGCTTGACAACTGCAGTTTTCAGGGAGTTTGGAAAACTCCCAGGGAGAAGTGAAGAGTTTATCACTTCTAGGAGATCTGCTTCTAAACAGTTGAACACACTTTTGAAAAAAGATGTGGAAAGTGCATCAAGGGCGGAGGTTGATGTTTTAAGGTGCTGTACAGTTTCTTCCAAAATTTTGCCATCAATTTCTTTGAAATCAGACATAGTAACTACTTTCTCAGGTTGTGGTTTGATTTGTCTGACCCTGGCACAACTCAAGGATGTGCTGATCACCTTTCTGATATTATTGATTTTTTCAGAGAAGAAAGAAGCAAACTCACTGCACTTGCTGTCTGAGAGCATTTCACTGGGAATCTGGCTTGGGGGGTTTGTCAGACTCTCTACAGTCGCAAAAAGAGTGTGTGTGTTGTTTAAGTTGCTGTTTATAATATTCGAGAAGAAAGTCTGTTTAGCTTTGCCTAGTTCCATATTAGAAGCATGGATGCTGTCTTTGTAGATGTTATAATGGACTACAAGTTTTGTCTTCCGCCACATGCGCTCTGCTTTTCTGCATTGTCTTTTCATATTTTGCACTGCTGTTGAGTTTCTCCAAGGTGCTTTTTGTCTTCCACTCTTCTTCCTGACTTTCACAGGAGCAATATCATCAATTACACTGTAAAACAGTTAAAGGATGGGCAAGGAGGAGGCGAGAACCGGCTTGTCAATGTAAATAATAATTTAATGAAAACTCAAACCAAAAACACATAAACAAACACACATGACGGACATGCCCGTAATTCTCTCTCTCTTGAACAATCGTCACCGGCCGCCTTTATCCCTCATCAGGCCGACTGGGGACCGGGCGCGTGATATTCCGCCCCGGCCCCGCCCCCCTCCGCTCCACATACACTTTTAACTTTTGAGTTAAAAGAATCAAGGAGAAAATCTACAGAGTCAGCAGATATACTTGGTGTTAAAGATATAGCCTTCATAAATAATACACTAGTGTTCTCATTTAAGCATCTCTTCTTGACAGACACAGATCTAGCTTCAATGGCAGGAGATATCAATATATCAAAGAAAACACAGAAATAATCAGACAGTGCTACATCCTTAATAACAATCGATGAAATGTTTAGACCCTTACTGATGAGTAAATCTAGAGTGTGTCCATGATTGTGTGTGGGTCCATGTACATGCTGAGTCAGATCAAACGTTTTTAAAACAGTTATGATTTCTTTTGTCATATTGGTTTCTGCATTATCTATGTGAATGTTAAAGTCTCCAGCAATGGCAAAACAGTCAAACTCTGAGGTAATTGTTGATAACAGTTCTGTAAAGTCATCAGCGAAGGCTGGAGAGTATTTTGGAGGCCTGTAAATAATGATAAGTAAAATGTGTGGAGCACCTTTTAACACACTACCCAGATATTCGAAAGACGGTTAATTCCCAAATGATATTTGCTTACATTGATAGACATCTTTAAAGAGAGCAGCTAAACCCCCACCTCTCCTACCTTCTCTGCAGACACTCAAATAAGTAAAGTTAGGAGGGGATGTTTCATTAAGGACTGTTGCAC
The DNA here is from genome assembly GCF_025860055.1 of Xyrauchen texanus. Taxonomy (NCBI): domain Eukaryota; kingdom Metazoa; phylum Chordata; class Actinopteri; order Cypriniformes; family Catostomidae; genus Xyrauchen; species Xyrauchen texanus. Next base: position 26,391,600 of record NC_068286.1, on the reverse strand, counting down.
TACAGCTGTCTTCTAGCCAAGTTTCTTTAGAAACATAAAATCCAGGTTGTATGTGCTTATTAAGTCATTGACTAGAAGTGATTTATTTTTAAGTGAGCGGATGTTTAAAAGTGCTAACTTAACAGTTTTTGTCCCCACAGCAATTTTAGTTTGGCATGTAATAGGCACCAGATTAGATGGGTTTGCTGTACGGCTTTTGAAGGCCTTAGACTTTCTATGATGTAATCGAACAGCAATAGAGAAAGATACAGGCACACTGGGTTCCCGCTTGTTTTGTAACATTTGAGAAAGTTACTGTTATCATAGCGGGGACCCAACACATATCACTGAGAGCTGGTATCAGTTGTTTTTGGTTCACCTTGAGCAGATGGAGGAGGGTGTAAGCCCTGGCGTTGTGGCAGAGGTCGAAGAGCTCTCACAGGAGGAGGGGGAGGGCGAGCTGGGCCCACAGGTGCTTGAGGGGCCTGATGTTTTTTGCTTGATATCTGGGGGCTTGCAGCAAAAGAGTGGGATAGTTTGGTTCCAGCATACACCAGTTCTTCCATTTTCTCTGAGAAACACAGATGTGGAGATGCTGGAGAGAGGGATAACGTGTCTGGTGAGAGGGGCTGTAATATGCTGTCCTGGTTTCCCTGGATGTTTTCCAGAAAGTCATCCTTGGGTGCTGAATCTTGGAGCAGTTCTAATATGTCACAGTCTGTCTGTGGTGAACTTTGTGGGCAGGGCTCAGATGAGATTGTGTCCATGAGCAGAAATTGTTGTGGCTGAGTGGTGTTATCATTGTCCTTGTGTGATTTATCAACTGCATGTCCATTCAGGTGCTGAAGTGAAGTCCTGTGGTCATTCATACTGTGTCCAGTTGTGTGTGTGCCATTCAGATTGAGTGGATTGGCACACACTGCAGAAGGATGATTGAGGGAGAAGTAGATATTGTCCTTTAGCACTCTTGAACCAAGTTTGTTTGGGTGGTGGCCATCCTGTCGAAACAGTTGCCTCTGACTCCAGAAAAGATTGAAGTTGTCAATGAAGTTCACTCCTTTTATATTGCAGGTTTTTTGCAGCCATGTATTAAGCCCAAGCAACCGTGAAAACCTGTTTGTTCCTCTTGCTGGAAGTGGTCCACTGATGAATGTTTGAACTTTCAGTCTTTTAAGTGTTTCAAAAAGTTCATTGAAATCCTTTTTAAGGAGTTCTGACTGCTCTTTATGAATATCATTCTTCCCCACATGAATATCATTCTTCCCCAGTTGATTTGCAGTCTTATGTTTCATCAGAATGTTCTGAAGTTCCCTGTTTACATCCGAGGTTGTTGCTTGTGGAAGGCAGCATGTAGTTGTATCCCTGCTGCTAATGTTTCTGATTATGGAGTCACCCACTATCAGAGTCCTGGGCCCGGCCAGGAATAAATGTATGACAATAAGCACACATTCCTAAAAATGACAATAATTGTTTTTTCGTAATTGGTTTTGGCACATATTTTATGACCTGTACACGTTTGTCAAAGATGGATTTACTGTTTGGTCTGATAACATGTCCCAAAAACTTTATTTCCTGTTTCACAAACTGCAATTTTGAAAGACTGACTTTGTGTCCCTCCCCCTCTAGGTGCTTCAAAAGGGACACAAGAGTCAGCCACACACGTAGCTTCATAAAATGCACAGATCAACAAATCATCCACATACTGTACTTCAATCTCAAAATCACATTTAGATATAAATGCTCCTACACTTTTCCTGTGTTTCACTTCTGCACTTATTTTCAGCCCAATTTGTTGCTTTCATGCATTCTCTCACAAAGGGGCCCAAATCTGCCCACAGCTGCTCTTTGGCCTTGCTATCAAATAGAACTGCATTTGTTTTTTCTGTCAGGCATGCTGAGAGTGCACACACATTTTCTGTCCAGAAAATCTTATCAAATTTCACAGTCTAATTTTCTGCCCCGTTAAACCACCCCTCCTCATATTGTGGTTCCCGTTCAATTACAACATGTGACGTGCAATGCAATTGGTCAGGCATCATATTTTCTGTGTTAAATGACATTGTTCAATCTTTTGCCAATTTCAAGATCATTTTTGCCCAATCATCATTTTTCACATGCCATTCATATGCCCACTGTGGTTAAAATTTAGAACAACATATTTGTTGTTCTTCCTCAATGCTAATTCCAAAGGAAGTAAGGGTCAAATTCAATTCACACATTAAATCTCTGGCCATTAGAGGTACCGGCCAAGCTGGTGACCACAAAAACGCATGTTTAAATGTTCTCCACTTCTCCGTCTCACACTCCAAGGGCACTGTGAATTTTTTTCAGAAACCAAATGGCCCTAGGCAAAAGTGCTCTTTATGCGCTGAACCTGTCAATTTTGGGACACATGGCAAGTCACATGGTTGTATCGTGGAATGGCCAGACCCAGAATCTACAAAAAAATTTACTAATGTACCATCAACTAACATTTGGTATCTCAGCATTTGTAAAAACCCTGAACTTTTGTACATTCTCAAACATTCAAATAAAACTTCATCAGTCACACTAAAAGATTTGCAAGCATTGTCTTCATTGCAGAGAGCAGTATGTAAATCATCTCGGGTTACATGTGTTACCCTTGTTCCCTGAAAAAATCTGCGCTGCTAAGCGCTATGGGGAACAATCCTAGTTGTGACCGAGCTGAAATAATGTAACACGTCAATGAACATTTAAAAAAAGCATCTAACCCATAAAGTTCGATGAATGTGTGCGAAGAGAACCCTATCGCAACACAAACTTGCCATAAAAACTGATGAATGTGAGCGGAGAGGACCAGCCTGCCACATCACAAACTTGTTCAGGCATGAGCTGAGATGTTGACTCAAGGGCATAAGAGCCCGGAGTGGCAGAACATCCAAACTATAAAAATCTATTGAATGTGTACGGAGAGGACAACCTGCCGCACACAAACTTGCTGCAGAGGGAGACCTCTAGCCAAGGTTTTAGAGGAGGAGAGCCCTCTGGTAGAGTGTGCCCTAAAACCTTCTGGCGAAGCTTGACCGCGCGCCTCGTAGGCCCGGGGACTGGGCGACTTGGGGAGAAGTAGAGGAGACATTGCGCTATCAACAGAGGCGAAGAGGTCCTCTTCTGCCCTGTAAAATCTACCCAGATCAGTTCCAAGTGGAGGGAGCCCTAGCACTTGAAATGGTCTCGATAACCTCAAGAGAAAACCCTGTGAACCTCATTTGGTACCCTTAGGGGCCAGACATGAAAGGTTTCACAATTCGGGCCAAGGATGAGAAGGTCCTCCCTGTTCGGAATCGCCCAAGGCGAGCCGTCGAGGAGAGGTATTAACTCCGAGAAACATATCCTGTTTGGTCAGCGCAGCGCCATTAATAGGAGGCAAGACCCTTGCTGGTGAACATTGCCAAGACTCCCGGGAGCAGAGAAACCAGGGAAAGAAACGCATTCAGACGCATTCTGGGTCATGTATGTGTCTTAACGTCCAGACCCAAGGGGGCTGGGTGATTTCAGGGAGAAGTAGAGGAGACATTGCGCTATTCACAGAGGTGAAGAGGTCCTCTTCTGCCCTAAGATCTCACCCAAACTTGTTCCAAGTGGAAAAAGCCCAGCATTTAAAAAGGTCTCGATAACCTCAGGAGAAAGCCCTGTGTCCCTCAGTTGGTACCCTTAGGGGCCAAACATGAAAGATTCCACAATTCGGGGCAGGGATCTGAACTACATAGAAAGGGAACAAAGCATGAGGCGCGTAACCCTTATTAGCCTAGGGGTTTTGGCCCTTGGAAGAAATCCCCTGGCTTTGGGCCACAACAAAAACAGTCTCATGAGCAGAAGGTCCAGAGGGATCACCATGGATGCGGTCACCCTGAGACCTGGAAATCGTTGATACTGATAACAGTGCAACCTTGACCTAGCCTGACTTTGCTCAGGGTGATCTGAACTCAATCCTAGCGGGAGACAGTTGTGCCCACATTGTGATTGTCTATCGGGACGTCGTTTGGAGTTCAGTGTTCTGAGTGGGAGAGAGGACGCTTTTCTTGGCATTGAGCCTCAACCCCAGTGAAACAGATGAGCTAAGACGATGTCCCTGTGCTGAACTGCCAGTTCCTGGAACTGCGCTAGGATCAGCCAGTCATCTACATAATTCAGAATGCAGATGCCTCGGAGTCACAAGGAGCCAGCGCTACATCATGCATTGTGAATGTGCGGGTAAAAAGGGCTAGGCTGAGTGAAAGAACCTGACCCTGGAAGACTTCGCCCCCGGAAGCGAACCTCAGGAACTTTCCATGTTGTGGCAGAACTTCGAAATGAAGTATAGAAGTGCGTCATAAGATCAATGGTGACCAGCCAAACGAGTTGTAGGGCTTGAGACACGACCGTCTTAACAGGCATCATCTTGGACTTGAACACCCACGGGCAGTTCAAACTTTAAGATCTAAGCCAGACGCCACCCCTCACCCTCCATAGGAAACGGGAAGTATTTAGTGTAATAACCTAACTCTCTCTCTGGAAGGGGAACACATACCATGGCCCCTTTAACCAGGAGATTGAGGGGTTTTTTTACATAAAAAAAGAAATCCGGTTTACGGTAGTGAAAACACACCATTGAAACATGGAAAAGTGGCAAGTGAATTAAATTCTGACGCCCTTATATGACCCACAGAAAAGAATATATGCTGCCAGGATCTCTGAGATGGGTATTATATTTTAACACTTCCTGTTGAGGGGTTGTCGAGTGTTTTGTGTCCTGGATAAAATGCAGGAACAGGGAAAACACCCAATTTTGACCGAAGCCTCTGCAACCCGAAACACCAAGAGGTGGCGGGAATGGAGGGGCTTCGAGGGGGTACCGGGAGGGGTGAAGTGAAGCACGCGCCCCTTCCCGAGGGGAGCTACCCCCTAATCTAGGCACAAGACCGTCAGGGTCTTCTCTTACTAGAAATTATAGTCCTGAGGTCTTGCTTCGGGGCTGGCGAGGGTGGCGAGACTGTCCCCAATTCCTGGGAGGAGGAGCACGACTCGCCACGCTTTGCTTTTGAGCCTCCCTTCAGACAGGACCGAGGCGGGTCTGAGGCTTGCTCGTCAAGCGAAGAACCCACACTCAGGTCATCCAGGAGGTCAGCCTGGTACACCTGTAAAACAGCATAGAGTGCAGAGCAGCACCAGCCTGACCTGCTGCTTTATAAGCCCTTCCCACTAAAGTGGAGGTTGTGCTACAAGGCTTTGAGGGGAGAGAGGGCTTCTTAAGTGACGATGCCGAGCCCGACGACAGATAGCTTGCAAGCGTCTCTCCGACCAGCAGGATCACTGAATACCCCCGTGCCTCAGCACCCACGATAGTCGAATATAATGACGCCGAGGGTATGTGAACACGGGAAGAAATATATATATATATATATATATATATATATATATATATTTTTTTTTTAGGGGTTCCTCCGTGAGCAAAAAAGTTCTTCATGGAGGTTATCAAAGAAGGGAAGGGACTCATGAGGCGTTCCCTTTCTTAGACTGGAAGATAAAATCTATCCCCTAATTTGGAGGGTTTGGGGGTCTCTTTTTCGCGTGGCCAGTCCAATCTGGCAACCGCACGAGTAACAACATCGAGCAATTCCTCCGTACATTTTTTATCGCGGACGGAAAGCTCAGAGGCGGGAAGAGAATTGTGATCCTCCTCATGATCCGAAGAAGCGTCGGAACGCGCTTCGAGATCATGTGAAGGACCAGCTGGGTTTGGGGAGAGGGCGAGAGAAAGGGATCAACCCATCTCTTGCTCCTCAGCCAAATCCATGCAAGAGCCCCACGAACGTTCTTTTTTTTTCTTTTCGTGAGTGCTGACTCCCGGAAGCAAGCGAGGCGAGCGCAAAGCACTTTGCCTGTTAAAGCAAATCGCAGTGCTCGCACTGTTGTGGTTTCTCTCGTTCCGTCAAGAATCACTCTCAAATTCTTAGTTTTTGATTTCAGAAGAATAGATTTTATTGTCAGACCATAAAGCTGAGTTGCTTCCAGAACAACTAACATGTCTTGAGTTTGCACCCGCTTACATAGGTCTCACAAGGCGTGGCTAAACCTTCCATACATTTTTGTTCTGTGTCTTCAGTCTGTAATGTTTTGAGCAGAAAAATATCTTTGAGGCCCCACCACTAAATCTTCTCTAGTGTCAAACCATGAGACTCAAGCTTACCATATATGAGTACCATATGTGGTCACACATTGCATTCTGAGGGGCCTAATCTTCACAGGCCTCTTTACTCACACACACACAGTAAAATACATACTTGACCATCAGAAATAATTGTAGAATAAAATAGCATTGATTATACTTGATTAATGTATACTTAACATGATAAAAATATTCTACATATCCCCCCTTTGTGACTTAGATGTCACATTTCCACTTTGTTTCCTCAGAGTGCAGTTTCACAATTCAGTCGCCTTAGTTATGCTATCTAATGACTAAATTAAGTCATACAGCTTCGCTGCCAATGACCAGATTATGCCACCGCACTCCGTTGGAGATCACAGAACCAAACATCTCTACTCAACTTTGATTAAGAATAGAGTAAAAGATTCTGTCCCCATTTTCATCCAATAAATAAAACATACAAAATTGATTTAAGCATTAGTGTGCAATTGGTTCAGCCTTGCATGTGGATATCACAGTTATGTAGACTATATCAAATATAAAACTAATATTCATTATAATGTCAAGAGTTCTTGCTTGAGTGTAGACATCTTCAACCCAGATACTTTGCGCATCGTAGAGGGTCACCCTTTGGGGAGAGGTTAGGCTAGTACTTACACCCAGGGTGTGGTTCATCTTTACTCATCATCTTCATCATCATTTGAGATACTTGAATCCTCATCCAATGTTTGTGAATCCTCATTTAGTTCATGAAGCCAATCCTGGTAATATATACTTTGGTTACCCTCCAAATTCACTTTCCCATTATCTTGATATCTTAGCATTTCCATTTGTTTAACCGTGGCTTTGATGACTAGTGACCACTTTCTTGATATTCTCTGATTTGATCCACTCCCTGTGCATCTCCTTCAGAGCTTTTAACATTCTGTACTTCTTCATTCTGCGTCTCTGGTCTCACCACACTTTCTTTCGTATCGTCTGGTTTAAGTTTCTCAGTGGTAAGTTTTAATTTAGCAGCTTTCTTACAAGTACACTGTTGATTATTGTGAACCCAACAAAGTTTAAAGTAAAAGACACAAATTAGTAATCTTTTGTTGGAATGGGTGTGGCCAAAAATTTTTCGCCCAAGATATGAACGGAGAACAGAGGCTTACTCCCGGTTTTTGAGCAAGTTAGTCATGGACAAACGTGGATAGTGGCCATAACATTACAGTTTGTAATTATAGAAGACTCTATATTGATTGATATTGACCATTTTGTTACACAGTTTTAGGTAAAAGCCAGCCCACAGCTGAATATTAAACTCTTACCAAAACAATAACATTACCTTGCTAGTTAGCCAAGCACTACCATGGATTGCAGACGTAAAATGACCAGTCATTAAAATAAATCCATCTCCACAATTGATCACTATTCATGACGGTAAGAACATCAAACAATCTGCATAATTCTACACAATTGTAGGTAAAAGTGGGCCCACAGCTGATTAGCAAAACTATTGCAACACAAAAACTTTAGCTAGCAAGTAAGCAGAGCCTATAGCTGTGCACTGGGTGTACACGATAGCTGCAACACAAAACTCGCATTTGAACTCTTGGAAGCAGATAAATCCACAAATCATCAAGCATACTTACAGGTTGTGATCCTGAAGCACCAGATTGTCCCAACAAAGTGGGAACTGCACCAACTCTCAGGGGTAACCGACTTGAAAATCTGGCATTGGTTATGGATGTACTCCTGAGGAATAGTGGTAAAAATACATTTTAACCTCTGATACTTCAATTCGTCTGCCTTGGGAAGTCCAAACAAAGAGGTTTTGCTTTCACAGCTTCTTCTCATGTCTTCTCGATATGGCGACAACACGAACCCAACTCATACTGGCTTCTGCTATAACTACATTAGTTTGAGGGTGGGCCAAAGTAGCCCTTATGCGGGCATTATGCAAATGTATTACATAGTGATGCAGATACTTTACAGAAGAAATGGCTGGACTACAATTCAGCCTTTACATGTAGTTCTTTTGCAGTTTTTTTTTTTGGTCCACATTTCAAAAGGTTTTTGAAAAAAAAAAGCCATTGTGTTATCTGGGCTAAAGAGAAAAATGGCTATCCAAGATGTTATTAGCGTCAGGCATGGGTAACTCGCACATCTGCGAGAAGACCATGAATGCAGACAGATGTGTACACATTTTGGAGCTACATATACTGCCATCTGGCACCATCTTTTCCAGGGACATCCCAGCATTTTGCAGCACGACAACTTCAAACCACATTCTGCCCAGATTTAAAGTGCATGGCTATGTAAGCAAAGAGAGCGGGCGCTAGATTGGCCTGCCTGCCGCCCTAACCTGTCTCCAATTGAGAATGTGTGGTGCATTATGTAGCACACCATATGGCAACAAAGACTCTGTACAATTGTGCAACTAAACACCTAGATAAATGGATGATTTGGGGAAAATTCCACTTTCTAAACTTAAACTTGTGTCTTCCGTACCCAAATATTTAATCCTCTGGGGTCTGAGGGTGTTTTGAGCCCTGGAGAAATTTTGACATGCCTTGACATTTGTGCTTTTTTCAGTTGCTTAAAAACATATTAATGGCTAAAGTCTTATAACACTGTATTGAGCACAAACTGGGCTACAATAAAATGTGTGTACATGTTTGTATTTTGGAGAAAATAACATTTATGCATGGTTTTTGAAAAAACTAGATTTTTAAGTCATTGAAATAAGGCCATATAACACACAGTAAATATTTGTCCACAAGACTTTTGAGAACTGGATCTTGTAGCCTAGAGTTTTTGCTACAAAATGATATGAAAATCATCCTGATCACTCATTCATACAAAACAATATAGTAATTGAACTTTTGTAAGACAATTTTAGTGTTGAAAGGTAATATGCAAGGAGGCGTGAACGATCATGAAATTGAGGTAATTACACCTGAAGAGACTAAAGACGCGTCCCCTGGGCCTATCTATGAGGGATAGAGAATGAATGTGAGGAGACTTAATGATCAAAATCAAGTTTTAAGTCAAAAGAATCTGACTATACATTTTCTTTACATAAAGACTTTACTTAATTTTATACCTACACTACCATTTCAAAGAAGTCTCTTCTGCTCACCAAGACTCGATTTTTTTGATCCAAAATACAGTAAAAACATTGTGTGAACTCATTTTACAATTTAAAAGAACAGTTTTCTATTTGAATATATTGTAAAATGCAATTTGTGATCAAAGCTGAATTTTCAGCACCATTACTGCAGTCTTCAGTGTCACATGATCCTTCAGAAATCATTATAATATGCTGATTTTCTAATATGGGCATATTTAAAGTGCATTTTACTCATTTAACCTGAACACATATTTGCAAGCACAAGCTTTGTTAATGACGAGGCATTATAAACGCTAGTTAAAATATAATCTAAACATTCATATTAATTTTATATAATTTTACATATCATATTTATATCATACAGCATAAAATGTAAATACCTGCTTTAGCCGAAAGAGCATTTAAATGTAACTAAAACTTGCTTATTAGGACATATTTAAAATTTCAATATTCTGAATCCTGGCTGGCAAGTCTGGAAACAGTCCAACTAGTAAAATATTTACATGTTTATATAAAATAGCATGTCAACTAATGAAAACTAAATGACTTACTCGTCCAAAATTGTATCCTCGGCTGGATCAAGTCTCTCTTCTACAAACATTCATCGGAGTCCCGCTCTTCTTCTGAGGAAAATGTTAACTCTTCCTTAATATCCTGGAGCTTTCTCGCCTGTGTATCGTTACAAACAAGCAGAAAAGTTGAGTTGTGTTGTGTTTGTTGTGTAAACCTCACTGTCGGGGGGTGCACCATTTCCCTTGATCGTCTCAGGACATTAGCATATGAATGGCGCGCTCTGCTGGTGGGTGTGATCACATTAGCTATAATGAGCTCAGCCAGCTGAAACATGTACATCGCTTTGTTTCATACAGATTACATTGCAGGAGAATATTTGTTTTAAATTTGAATTATTTTATTTAAAAGTAGACATTTTAAGCTTTCTTTAAACATATGTTTCATGTTTGTGTGATAAGTATTCGCGGAGTTTCAGGTCATTTTTGTGACGCGTTTCAGAAATATGCTCGTGAACACAGAGACTGCTGAAAGCTCACCCTTTTTATTTTCTTTATTTTATAAAAGCACAAGATTTTGTTGTTATTGTGAGTGTACACAAATAAAAGTAGACTCTTTATAGTTTCTAATGATGTCTTACACTTATCTGCATACCCAAAACATATATCTTAAGTTGTTTCCGCTGCAATGACAAAAATATCCAGCAGGACGCGCCGGCGTGTCCGTCGACCCCAGTGGGTTAATAAGTGATATTAGAAGAAATGGAGATGTTTTACAGTGGTAAACACTCAACTGTCCGAACATTTTTTGGAGCATGTTGCAATCATCGTATTTGACTTTACTGTACATTTTCAAAAAACAATTAAATTAACTAGGTAAAACATCATGTAATAAGTTATGACCACACCTCCTCTATTTACAAAAGGTCACATTTATGATATATATTAAGGGAGGGGCCCACCAACCAAACTTAATATATGCACCTTAAATCACATCTGACCAGGATTTAAACATTAATAAAATATGATCACAACAAGTAAAGTTTCAAATGTTTATCTGAAATAACATTTGTACTCAAATCCAATATGACCAGGTGAGGTATACGAGCATGTCACCTTTGAGAATAATATAAAATGTTAACAAAGCAGATTATAATGACCACTGATATAACATTAACCATAAACTATTAAACCATTAATCCATTTGGCATAGAAATAAACATAATAGCTAGAGTTGAGAATAACAGATTAGAAGAAAAATGGCTTATCAGACCATTGTCCAATGAGAAAGCACAAATGTCCACTGCTGAATGTCTGTTGAACTTTTTGTAGATGATGGTGATGAAATACAGTCCCATAAACGTCAAACAATAGCAAAATGATAATAATCCACCATGTGCACCCAATCAAAGGTTATAAACCTTGAACGACTGATCCCAAACAATCCATTAGAAGATGCGTTGCAATAGTCTCAAAATATCCATTCAATTAAAATATTAGTGGCGTTAAAACTACTAATATTAAAGGGTCCTTCAGAATACATTATACAAATTTAACATTAGTTTACTACCAATCACATAAAATATAGGGTGAACATCTGTATAAATTAAAACTCATAAACAAAATCAATTAAGAAAATAATACACGAACGAACAACAATAGAAAACATTCTTACATCGACTGAGCTTGAAACACATATGTTTCTCAATCTGGACTCTCAGCATTAGTGATAGCGTCTTCTAGAAAGCCATACTTCCTTCTATTCAAAAAAACCTTCTTCTTTCTTTTTTATTGGCGGCTTGCATTCTAAAATAGAGCATTACCACCATCTACTGTGGGTTACAGATCAGAGACTCTTTCCCTTCTCTCCACAGACCTTTTAGGACTCGTGCTTCCAATGGCCTGTGTGTTCAGCTCCTCCATTTCAGCCCCAAGTCCATCACTGCCCATGGAGAGGAGGAGGAAAAAAATATATATTATTATTATATTGGCCTAGCTATATTCTTTCAATTAACTGTGTTCTATTCAGAAATTGTATTAATAGACAATCCCCTCTTACTGGATTTAAAAGCTTCTTTAAGGTTAATTGTTGTTCTCCTTTCTTCTGTAATTCATCTGTTAGTTTATTTCTTTCCTCTTTATATCTGTTACACTGTATTAATATATGTTCCACTGTTTCTCTAACTCCACACCAATCATACAATCCTGTAAGATGTTTTCCTATAATATACATTGTTGAGTTAAGTCCTGTATGTCCCAGTCTGGGTCTTGACAAAATACATTCTTCTTTCCTCCTCCCATCTGAATTCCTTTCTCTTCCTACTAATGGTTGTATTAAATGTAGATGTCTACCCTTTTGTTCATTATCCCAATAAAATTGCCATATTTGATTTAACTTGTTGAGCTTCCAGACATAACAGGGCAGAGTTTGAGTCTGAACATATGAGAGTTTTGTTTAATCCCATATCTTTTATTTTGTTAATTGCTAGCAATATTGCTAGTAATTCTCATTCTGATACCCTTTTTCCTTCTGCCACTTTCAATCTTGGGATGATGTATGCTAACTCCACTTGACCGTTCTCTGGATCTTTAGATGCATCTGTAAAAACCTGTATATACCTTTCATACTTTGTCCATATATACTCCCTTTGTTGATTCTGCCTCTAATGCATTTTGACCCCTGTCTTGTCTTGCTTCCAATAGGAATAAATCAACATTTGGCAGATCCATATAGGTATTGATGGTAAAATTACCACGGGGGTAATGTTTAATTTCATATCCTGCACTAAATCCTTAAAAATCCAGCCAAAACTATTAATTTTCACTTTCCCATGTTCCCAACATGCCTCTAGTACCTTTTTTGAAGTGTAATTATCCTTCTGACCTTTTAAGTTTGCCCAGTGTGTCAATATCAGTTGCTTCCTTCTTAAGTTGATTGGCATCTCTCCCATCTCCACCTGTAATGCTGCTACCGGAGAAGAAGGATAAGCTCCACAACAAATTCTTAATTGTGACTGGATTCTCTCTAGTTTTCCTAATTGTGATTTAGATTCTGATCCTTAAGCCATACACCCATAGTCTATTATTGCTCTTATCATTGCAGAATAAATGGTTTTCAATAACAATGGACTTATGACACTACCCTGTGGGGTCCCATTTTCAATCAGACCTTTTCCTGATATATATTCTCCAATTTTCACTTTTATATTTCGTCCTATTAAAAAAATCTTTAATCCAATTATATAATCTCCCACCTATTCCAATCTGATCTAATTTTATCAGCAAACCTTCTTTCCATAACATATAAGCTTTTTCAATATCAAAGAAAACTGCTACTACTGTTTCTTTATTTATCTCTTGTTCGCGTGGCCAGTCTAGCTGTAGTCTGGCCACAGCCAGGGTAACCACCTTGAGTAATTTCTTTAATCCACTTTATTATAAATCCACTCTGATATGGAGAAAAGAACATAATTTTCTCCAAATGATACATTAACCAGTCAGTAATAATTTTTTCCATTAATTTGCATAAATGGGTGGTTAAAGCTATTGGTCTGTAATTTAGAGGTACATTTGGATCTTTACCTGGTTTCTTTATAGGGATAATTAAAGTTTCCTTCCAACTCTGAGGTAAAATCCCTTCTTCCCATATTATATTATGAAACTTAAATATTACTCCAAGTGATTCTTCACTTACATTTTTTTAACATAATATAACTTATTTCATCTTGTCCTGGAGTTGTTACCTTCATTTTTTTAATGCTCGTTTTAATTCAGGGAATGAAAACGAACATCCAATAAACCATCTATTGCCCTCCTCCTTTCCAGTATATATGGATGTTTTCTTAGCAGCTTCTCCCTCATTTCCTTACTCTCCTTTGTCAAGTACCCTCTTCCTCTCTACTTTACCTTGTTTTATGCTAGATGTGAGCAGCTTAATGCCCCTAATGGATGATATTAGTATGACATCATACAATAAACCACGTTAACAAAACTAAGGTATATTACAATGTAGTTGTAGTTTCAATATAGCAAAGGGTGAATATAATTTCTAAATCATTACTTTTTGTTTTTATTAACATTTTTCATACTGTTCCAACTTTTTTCAGAATTGGGGTTGTAATTATTGTAAAGCCTTAAAGCAGTGCTGGATTAGATGGTAATGTCTGCTCTGAGTGCTGTTCTCGCTTCATTCTCAAAAGTTTGAAGAACATATCCAAATCTTTTTACAGATTATCAAACTGCTCTATTGCCTTAATTCATCACTCTTTTGTCCCATTATTAATATACAGCCCAAACTCTTTTGTTTTCATCTCCACTCATAATGTGAGATTCAGCCATATCTGTTGTGTGTGCATATGTGGAGGAAGTAGAGAACGAGTTGTTTTGGCAGCTTGGTTTCAACAAATGCTCTTTTAGAAGTGAGGATGAAGTTTTGAGTTCTGAAACTTACAGTACGTTTTATTTAGATGGAAAAAGTAATAAATGAATGTTCTATGCTTTAAGAAGTAGCATGCTTTAAGAAGTAGCATTGCACCCAGAGATGTCACGTGACGCAATTGTCGACATTCACTCAAACTATAGTTAAATTACTTAATTATGATTCTGTGATAACAGAAAACTAATATGATTTCCATCTCTAAAGTTGAATCCTTTACCCAATGTATTTTGCCATTAATGATGGGGACATAAAAATGTACTGCAAAATAGGAATTAATATGTTTTGCAAACCGATATTACATGATCACTTTAAAATATAGTTTCAGTTTGACGTTCAAGCCCATTGAAATTGAAGTAAATTGTATTTGAACCTCCATCAATGCCTTTGCAAGCAAAAAATAAGAAAATGACCATACATCAAAACGATCAACACAAATTATGTAAGTATGTATCAAAGAGTATGTATCAAAGACGGTTTTGTTTTGAGAAGTTCGGCTTCCTTGTGACTGTTTTGTTGAAATCATGAATCACTATGCAAGGAAACGTCTCGGGTTACTTGTGTAACCCTTGTTCCCTGAAAAAAGTGGAACGAGATGCTGCGCTTTGCTAAGCGCTTTTGGGAACAATCCTGCATTGTGACCAGCTGTGAATATGTGTGTAACACGTCAATGAACATTGACTGGAATTTATAGCCTCGGCTGGTGAGATCATTAGATGCACCTGTGGCCAGGCTATAAATAGACGCGTCATCAGCGTCAGATATCTTTTTCTGAAGAGAAGTCCTGGGACATCCCAGTGCAGAAAAGAAGCGCAGCATCTCGTTCCGCTTTTTTCAGGGAATGAGGGTTACACATGTAACCCGAGACGTTCCCTTTACAAAAAGCTTCACTATGATGCTACGCTTTGCTAAGCGCTTTGGGAACACAATTCCCACACCGCCGCACTGGGGCTGTCCGGACCCCTACGGTTGTGAAGTGTGCTCACAAGAACGCGAGAGGTCTCAGACATGAGCTCGAGATGTCAACTCAAGGACGTAAGAGCCCGGAGTAGCATAAACATCTAAACCATAAAATTTGACGAATGTGTGCGGAGAGGAACAGCCTGCTGCATCACAAATTGTTCAGATGTGAGCTTGAGATGTCGACTCAAGGACGTAAGAGTCCGGAGTAGCAAAAACATCTAACCCATAAAGTTTGATGAACGTGTGCGGAGAGGACCAGCCTGCCGCATCACAAACTTGATCAGGCATGAGCCTGCCATAAAAACTGCTGAATGTGCATGGAGAGGACCAGCCTGCCGCGTCACAAACTTGTTCAGGCATGAGCTTGAGATGTCGACTCAAGGACGTAAGAGCCCGGAGTAGCATGAACATCCAAACTGTAAAATCTGATGAGTGTGTGCGGAGAGGACCAGCCTGCTGCATCACAAACCTGCTGCAGAGGGAACCCTCTAGCCAAGGCTTTAGAGGAGGCGACCCCTCTGGTGGAGTGAGCCCTGACACCTACTGGCGAAGCCTCATAGGCCAGGGCAATAGCATCCCTCACCCAATGTGACATAGTCTGCTTGGTAGCGGCCGCCCCCCTGTTACGGCCCCCATAGCAGACACTGGCTAGTGCGGTGGACATAAGTCTGAAGGGCACGTCCGTGAAGTCTTTCCTGCTCCAGCGTTAAAAACGGCGGGGAGCAGAAGGCTTCCAGAGTGACAGGATGTAGTGTCAAAAAAGGCACCTTAGGAAGGTAGTCAGGATGATGATGCAGAATAGCTTTGACCATACCTGGGACAAATTCTAAACAGGACAGCAAAACAGACAGAGCCTGTAGATCCCCAATCCTCTTAAGAGAGGTAATCAGCATAAGAAAGACCATCTTGAGAGTCAGAAGTCTGTCAGACGCTGACTCTAGAGGTTCAAAGGGGGTCTCAACCAGACCCTCCAGGACTATTGCTAAGTCCCATGAAGGAGTTCTGGTCCTAATAGGAGGCCTCAGTCGCATGGCTCCACGAATGAAGCAAGCAAGTAGAGGATGCCTCCCCAAAGGCACCCCATCCATCAAGGCGTGTGTGGCAGGTTGGAGGGCGGGGCCGGGTCATGATCCTACACATCCGGTCCCGTATTAGGCTAATTAAGTCTCCGTGAGGCATAAAGCTTGACTGCAGAGGATTGTGCAGGAGAGAGAGATTGTTTACGGACATGTCCGTCATGTGTGTGTTTATGTTGTCTTTTAAGTTTATCATTAAACTATTATTAATATTGAAAAGCCGGTTCTCGCCTCCTCCTTTCCATTGATCACTTTACACTGGTGCCGAAATGGCGGCCACATAAACCCTGAGAGTAGCGGGGCATATGCCTGCTGACAGTTTTCCCTGCAGAAAGTCCAGAACTGAAACAATTTGGCTGATCTGCACCATGTTAACAGCACCACTTTTTGAAGACACCCCATTTATTGGTGTAGATTCTTCTGGTAGAGGGAGCCCTAGCACTAAGAATGGTCTCGATCATCTCAGGTGACAGCCCTGTTTCCCTCAGTTGGTACCCTTCAGGTGCCAAACATGAAGTTTCCACAATTCGGGCCGGTGATGAAATATTGCCCCCTGCGTATGGAGAAGGAGAAGGTCCCTCCTGTCCGGAATCGGCCAAGGCGAGCCGTCGAGGAGCGATATTAGCTCCGTGAACCATACCCTGTTCGGCCAGCGCGGCGCTATCAGTAAGAGGCAAGACCCTTGCTGGTGAACTCTGGCCAAGACTCCCGGGAGCAGAGAAACTGGGGAAAAACACATACAGACGCATTCAGGTCCATGTATGCGCCATCACGTTCAGACCCGGGGGGCTGGGTGACTCAGTCACTGCATCATTGAATATTCCCGTGTCTCAGCACCCACGATAGTCGAGTATAAAGACGTCGAGGGTACGTGAACACGGGAAGTATATGGGTTCCTCCATGAGTGAGAAAGCTCGTCATGAAGGTCATCAAAGAAAGGAAGGGACTAATATAGCGTTCCTTTTGTTTTAGTTTTTTGGCCACCAGACAGAAATCTGTCTTGTAGTTTGGAGCGTTTGGGGGCGGTCTCTTGTTCACGTGGCCAGTCTGGCCACAGCCCGGGTAACCACCTTGAGTAATTTCTCAGCCACTTTATTATTATTTGTGAAATGTACAGAGGTTCAGCACCCCCCTCGTGAAACGAAGAGGCGCCGAGGCACGCTTCAGCTTACCAGAAGGATCAGCTGGATCTGGGGAAAGAACGAGCGATAGGGACGGACCCGTCTCTCGCTCCTCAGCCAGATATATACGAGAGCCCCACGATGAAAGAGTGGGCACTGACTCCCGGACGTAAGCGAGGCGAGCGCAAAGCACTTTGCCCAAAAGTAGGTCGCAATGCGCGCACTCGCCCCGCCCTAACGCGAGAGCAGCATGCTCTTCCCCCAAACAAACAAAACAAAACTGATGCGTGTCCCTGACAGTCATAGAACGTTGACAGGGAAACACACATCGTTTGCTTTGCTTCTCCGACATTTTTCCACCTTTTTCCTTTTCTTTTTTATACAGTCAGGTCCAAAAATATTGGGACATTAACACAATTCTAATCTTTTTGGCTCTGTACACCACCACAATGGATTTGAAATGAAAGGAACAAGATGTGCTTTAACTGCAGACTTTCAGCTTTAATTTGAGGGTATTTACATCCAAATCAGGTGAACGGTGTAGGAATTACAACAGTTTGTATATGTGCCTCCCACTTTTTAAGGGACCAAAAGTAATGGGACAGATTAACAATCATAAATCAAACTTTCACTTTTTAATACTTGGTTGCAAATCCTTTGCAGTCAATTACAGCCTGAAGTCTGGAATGCATAGACATCACCAGGCGCTGGGTTTCATCCCTGGTGATGCTCTGCCAGGCCTCTACTGCAACTGTCTTTAGTTCCTGCTTGTTCTTGGGGCATTTTCCCTTCAGTTTTGTCTTCAGCAAGTGAAATGCATGCTCAATCGGATTCAGGTCAGGTGATTGACTTGGCCATTGCATAACATTCCACTTCTTTCCCTTAAAAAACTCTTTGGTTGCTTTCGCAGTATGCTTCGGGTCATTGTCCATCTGTACTGTGAAGCGCCGTCCAATGAGTTCTGAAGCATTTGGCTGAATATGAGCAGATAATATTACCCGAAACACTTCAGAATTCATCCTGCTGCTTTTGTCAGCAGTCACATCATCAATAAATACAAGAGAACCAGTTCCATTGGCAGCCATACATGCCCATGCCATGACACTACCACCACCATGCTTCACTGATGAGGTGGTATGCTTTGGATCATGAGCAGTTCCTTTCCTTCTCCATACTCTTCTCTTCCCATCACTCTGGTACAAGTTGATCTTTGTCTCATCTGTCCATAGGATGTTGTTCCAGAACAAGGCTTTTTTAGATGTTGTTTGGCAAACTCTAATATGGCCTACCTGTTTTTGAGGCTCACCAATGGTTTACATCTTGTGGTGAACCCTCTGTATTCACTCTGGTGAAGTCTTCTCTTGATTGTTGACTTTGACACACATACACCTACCTCCTGGAGAGTGTTCTTGATCTGGCCAAATGTTGTGAAGGGTGTTTTCTTCACCAGGGAAAGAATTCTTCGGTCATCCACCACAGTTGTTTTCCGTGGTCTTCCGGGTCTTTTGGTGTTGCTGAGCTCACCGGTGCGTTCTTTCTTTTTAAGAATGTTCCAAACAGTTGATTTGGCCACACCTAATGTTTTTGCTATCTCTCTGATGTGTTTGTTTTGATATTTCAGCCTAATGATGGCTTGCTTCACTGATAGTGACAGCTCTTTGGATCTCATATTGAGAGTTGACAGCAACAGATTCCAAATGCAAATAGCACACTTGAAATGAACTCTGGACCTTTTATCTGCTCCTTGTAAATGGGATAATGAGGGAATAACACACACCTGGCCATGGAACAGCTGAGCAGCCAATTGTCCCATTACTTTTGGTCCCTTAAAAAGTGGGAGGCACATATACAAACTGTTGTAATTCCTACACCGTTCACCTGATTTGGATGTAAATACCCTCAATTTAAAGCTGAAAGTTTGCAGTTAAAGCACATCTTGTTCGTTTCATTTCAAATCCATTGTGGTGGTGTATAGAGCCAAAAAGATTAGAATTGTGTCGATGTCCCAATATTTATGGACCTGACTGTATATATATATATATATATATATATATATATATATATATATATATATATATATATATATATATATAGAAAGAGGGAAAGGAGAAAAGGTTCACTGCGCACTGCCTAACACATTCTAAATCCTAGCAGAGGAAAGAAAGTTTCTGACAGGCTTGTTAGACACACAGCACAGTATGCTCTGAAGAAAATGGATCTGACGACATGCTGGTGACACTTCTATTTATAGCCTGGCCACAGGTGCATCTAATGATCTCACCAGCCGAGGCTATAAATTCTGGTCAATGCTCATTGATGTGTTACACACATATTCACAGCTGGTCAAAATGCAGGATTGTTCCCAAAAGGGCTTATTCCCAAAAGCATCATAGTGAAGCTTTTTTTAAAGGGAACCTATATGGTTCCTGCATTGCCTTCATCTTGGAGAGATCCTATCTCAATTTTCTTCCTGCCTCTGGCAGAGTAGTTTCCCCATTCTGACAAATGACACTTTGGATTCCACCAGTGTTTGAACGATATGGTAACATTGGTCTGAAGTCACAAGATGTGTCCTTGACTCCTCGCCAATATCAAAATGACTTGAAAGTAAACCAGGAAGTTTTTATTTATTTTATTATTTATTTACACAGGAACCATAAGTACTATGGCATATTTAGAGCAGAGATAGCTAAAATCCAATCAGAAATTTGGTTGCAAATCTAAATCCCATAACAATTGTAGTCATGTATCACCATTAACAAGAACTTCAGCCCTTGGGATCATGTCAGCCATTATTTAAATTTTATTTTTAATTAATATTTAATTCATGCATATCAGACATGAATGAGCATGTGGTGAGAGCAATGACCCCATGTAAACAACAGGTCCAGACACTACTTTACCATGCATGTGCAGAGGGAAAAGCCCTGAATCTGCTGAGCTGTAAGCACTTTCATGTTAATTTGTTTTGATGTTTGCTGCACACAAGAAGATTATGCAACTCGATTGCATGACATCTTGGGGCAACTTCTGAAATCGGTAAGTGACTCAAAAAAGCAATCCACAACAATTTACTAACTACTCATCTAAAATTGTGTGTAGACTCTGTGATCAGAATTTCTGAAGTTTAGCCAGTCGGGGGGTTTGGAATTGCTTAAATCTCTTTCCTTAAATGTCATTTTTGTACAGTCATTAAATCACCCAAACCACTGGTTTGAATCATGCAGAATTTGCATGTTCCGCCCCCGGACATACGGGTATAAATGAGGGGTAATGCATCTGTATTTTTCCTTAGAAAAATCCTGAATGAAACAGATGCATTACCCCGGACATACGGGTATAAATGAGGGGTAATGCATCTGTTTCATTCAGGATTTTTCTAAGGAGCCAAAAATGGTTCGGCCGTAACAGTGGCTCGGTTCAGTGACGTGGCCGGGAGGACACAACGTCTTGTTCCCGCCATCAGGGAACGGAGGTTACATCCGTAACCTAGAAGTTCTCCGTCTGTCATTCACTTCGACGTTGTGTCGAAGAAGCGACACTAGGGGTCCAATTTAAATCACGCCATTCACTGAGCCGTGTACGTGTACTGCTGACACAGGAGCGGGCGGGTAATTTACGTGCCAAAGCAGTGTCAGACTGCACGTACCCTTCCCCCATGCCGAATAAAACCATCAGAGCCTTCTAGTTCTTTACCCCCAACAGGGGGGAACAAGGCAAAGTGCTAAGCATAGGAGCAGTCTGCGCCAGCTTCACCTTTTAAGGCTGGGGCCATCTTATCTCTATCATACGCATCGGGGAAGGTGATCTTACCAAGTTCAAGGGGAAGGTGAAGGTGATTCAAGTTCCTAGACCCTGCGGAGACCACAACTGCCCAATCTGGGGGAGGTAAAGAGTGGTGAAATACATCACATGGGCTTTTAGGTCACATGTGGAGAATGGCGCGGTGGTAGATCCTACCTCATTAAAGCTCTGCGTGCGGTCCAAGTAGGTATGCAAAGCACACACAGTATATAGCAACGAAGGAGCTGGGCCTGCCTCCTCCCGGGGGGTTCACTACTTGGTCCCTGAAGGGAGTGGTAGGAACCTTGGTCACTTAGCTCGGTCGCAGTCTTAGGATCACATGAGTGTCTGCCGGACTGAACTCCATCATGTGTCGCTGACAGAGAACGCTTGCAGGTCCCAGACCCTCTTGATGGAGGGGAGCGCGATCAGGAGGGCCATCTTCAGGGAGAGGGCCCTGAGTCCGACTGATTCTAGCGGCTCGAAGGGAGGTCTCTGAAGGCCCGAGAGGACCACAGAGAGATCCCAGGAGGGGAACAGGCTTGGCCGAGGGGGGCGCCTTTTAGAAACCTGATAATTAAGTCATGCTTACCCAAAGACTTGCCGTCTACTGTGTCGTGGTGGGCCACGATAGCGGCTACATACACTTTCAAGGTGGAGGGGGACAGCCTCCCCTCCAACCTCTCCTGCAGGAATGAGAGCACTGACCTAACTGCACACCTCTGTGGGTCTTCAGGTTTGGAAGGACACTAATTCGCGAACAAGCACCACTTCAGGACGTAAAGTTGCCGGGTAGAGGGGGCTCTGGCTTGGATGATCATGTCTACGAGAGCAGGTGGTAGACCAGCTAGATCTTCTGCATCCCATCCAGGGGCCAGATGTGGAGATTCTAGAGGTCTGGGTGCAGATGCCAGAGCGTGCCCCGTCCCTGAGAAAGAAGGTCCTTCCTCAGGGGAATTCGCCAGGGAGGGGCGAGGAGTACGAGATCCGAGAACCAAGTCCGAGTGAAGCCACTAGGGTGACTTGTTCCTCATTCTCCCTGACCTTGCACAGCACCTGGTCTAGCCAGGTTTTGAACTTTTGGCGGCAGGCGGGGGTGATGATCACACGGTGTGTGTCATGGCACCATGCTCGTCTCGGAACTCGAGTCTGGAGCCAGTGATGAAGCGGTCTCATATGCATCAACCCCAGCAGTGCGACCACTGCAGAAAATGCCGTAGGCCCCAGGAGCTTTTGGAAAAGTTTTAAAGGAACCGCCGTGCCCAAGGCATTTCAGCACTGACTGCGTGCGCTTCTTTGGTGAGGTGCACTGACATTGAGACTGAGTCTAACTCCATGCCGAGAAAAGAGATGCTCTCAACCGGGGCGAGCTTGCTCTCTTCCCAGTTGACCTGAAGCCCTAAACAACTGAGGTGCCTGAGCACCTGGTCCCTGTGGGCACATAGTAACTCTTGGGAGTGGGCCAGGATGAGCCAGTCGTTGAAGTAGTTGAGTATGCAGATGCCGGCTTCTCGGAGCGGGGCAAGGGCTGCCTCTGTGACCTTCGTAAAGACGCAAGGGGACAGGGACATGCCGAAGGGGAAGACCTTGTATTGATACGCCTGGCCGTCGAACCGTAGGAAGGGTCGATGTCGAGGCAATATTGAGACGTGGAAGTATGCGTCCTTCAGGTCTACCGCTGCGAACCAATCTAGATGCCGGACAAAGTTAAAATGTTTTTGCATGAGCATTTTGAACGGGAGTTTGTGCAAGGCCCGGTTGAAAACAAAGTCCAAGATCAGTCGTAAGCCGCCGCCTTTCTTGGGTATGATGAAGTAAGGGCTGTAGAAATGCTTCTTCATCTCGGTCGGAGGGACAGGCTCTATTGCATCTTTGAGTAAGATAGTCGTGATTTCCTCTTGAAGGGTTTTGGCATGTTCGCCCTGAACTGCGGTAAAGTGGACGGGGGGGGCTGGCAAATTGAATTGCGTAACGGAGTCGAATGGTCCTGGTCAGTCACCCACGCTGGCGGCGGCCCGGGCAAGCATGTCGGACATCTGAGCGTCAGCCTCAAACTGGGTGTACTGGACCGAAGGCAGCAGCCCAGTCGAGTCATCCGCGTCAGACGCCAGACCGCTCTCCGATGCAGCGGAGAGCTCATCTACCTCGGGGGTCTCAAGAGGATAGGCAGGCTGGCTGTGAGGCAAGCCACAGTTGCCTCGAACCCGGATGAAAGTCAACAAGCGTGCCGGGGGGCGGGTGGTTTGCGGGGGCATACCCGGCAGTACCGAGCCCGCTGCCATTCCCAGATCGCCTCCATCGCCAGCTGGGTCATCCTCAATCCCGTGGGAAGAAGGAACGATGCAGGGGGCAGCTGGAGTGGCGTTCCTTCTGTTGAAGGAAAGCTGCGACCGCAACGTTGCCATGGTCATGTTCTCGCAGTGAGAACATGAGCCATCCACAAACGCTGCCTCGGTGTGATCGCAGCCCAGACACACGAGACAGTGCCTGTGGCCGTCAGAAGCAGAGAGCACTCTACCGCATCCAGGAACTACACAGGGGCGGAAAGGCATCTTTATAAAGACGCGTCCTGAAAAGGACGTGCAACACCAGCTGTGTTATTGCTCTTTTAGCGAAAATAACTCTTTTAGAGAAAATCAACTCTTTTAGTTGCGCTGTCGAATCACCCAGGGGCAAACTGCACTGCCGTGCAGAGAAGGGAGAAAGCCGCTGATATGCGCCGTAGATCCAACAGCAATTGCTCAGAGATGAGAGGAACAGATTGTGACTCGCAGCTCGCTGCATACACAACCATCGGCTCCGAAGAAAATTTCTGAATGAAACAGATGCATTTACCCTCCTTTATACCGCTTTGCAACAGCACTGCTAAGTACTCATCTAGCAAATCTCCACTCTCTCCCTAACATTACGGATGAACTACATCTCGCCTGTACAAACAAGGACTTTTCAAACTCTACTTCCATGTGCTTCACAGAAACAATGACTAAGTGAAGCCATTCCGGACAGCGCATTATATCTGCCAGGCTTTCGGCTGTTCAGAGTGGATCAAATTGCGGAGTAAATGGGGAAAACAAGAGGTGGTGGAACATGCTTTTACATCAATGAATGTAGGTGTACAGATGTAACAATGTTAAAAAAAGATGTGCTGTACTAATTTGGAAGTTCCCTTTATCAACTGTAAGCCTTTCTATTCACCTTGGGAGTTTTCATATTCCTCCACAAGTCATTTGAGAGACTGGTTTTAGCCCACCTGAAAGACATCACTGGACCCTTTCTATATCCCTTTCAATTTTCTTATAGAGCAAATAGATCTGTGGATGATACGGTCATCATGGGATTGCATCATATCCTGTAACAACTGGACAAACCAGGGACATATGCAAGGACATTTTTGTGGACTTCAGTTTGGCTTTCAACTCCATAATCCCAGCTCTCCTATGGAATACATTAACCAAGCTCTCTGTTCCTACATCTGCCAGTGGATCACCAGCTTTCTTATGGACAGGCAGCAGCTAGTGAGACTGGGGAAATTCACTTCCAGCACATGTACAATCAGCACTGGTGCCCCTCCAGGTATGTGTACTCTCCCCACTACTCTTCTCCCTGTATACCAAAAACTGCACCTCCAAGGACCCCTTTGTCAAGCTCCTGAAGTTTGCAGATGACACTACTACTATCAGCCTCATCCAAGATGATGATGAGTCTGCATATAGTCGGCTGGCTCACTGGAACAGTCATAACAACCTGGAGCACAACACGCTCAAAACAGTGGAGATGATTGTGGACTTTAGGAGTCACACCCAACACTGACCCCACTCACTTTCTAAACAGTACTGTGGCCGCAGTGGAGTCATTCAGGTTCCTGGCCACTACTATCTCACAGGACCTGAAGTGGGAGACCCATATTGACTCCATTGTAAAAAAGGCAGATGTTGTACTTCTATTGCCAGTTGAGGAAGTTCAACCTGCCACAGGCGCTGCTAATCCAGTTCTACTCGGCAGTAATTGAGTCTGTCCTCTGCACTTCTATAACTTTCTGGTTTGGTTCAGCTATGAAATCGAACATCAGAAGACTACAAAGGACAGTTCGGACTGCTGAGCGAATTATTGGTTGCCCCTTGTTCTCCCTTCAAGAACTGTATACTTCCAGAGTGAGGAAAAGGGCTGGTAAAATAACTCTGGACCCCAACCAACCAGCCCATTACCTTTTTGAACTGTTGCCTTCTGGCCGACGCTACAGAGCACAGAGCACCAGAATCGTCAGGCACAAGAACAGTTTTTTCCCTCAGGCTATCCATCTCATGAACAGTTAAAAACTGTACTATAATTATAAAGTGCAATACACAGCCTAGTCAATTAAATAATTTAACATATCCTACCACTTCTGCATTACATTCCCTTGCACTATATATATATATAACAGATTTGTATTTGTGCATATATATATATATATATATATATATATATATATATATATATATATATATATATATATATTATTATTATTATTATTATTATTATTGTCTTATTGTGTATTTCTATATATGTGTATTCATCTATTCATTTTTTTATTCTATTTTTTCAAATGTTCTATATATATATATATATATATATATATATATATATATATATATATATGAGAATAAATTCAGAAAGTTTCAATAAGTTTTCAAGTCAAAATGTAAATAGATTTAAAGGGATTTTTAGAAAATGTAATAAAAAATTACACTAATAAAGTTTAAAAAATAAATAAAGCAGCATTTTATTAAAGTTGCGTAATTCTGAGATTAAAGTATTAAAGGGATAGTTCACCCAAAAAATGAAAATTCTCTCATCATTTACTCACCCTTATGTCATCCCAGATGTGTAGGACTTTCTTTTTTCTGCTGAACACAAATTATGATTTTTAGAAGAATTTTTCAGCTCCCTTGGTCCATACAATAGAAGTGAATGGGTGTCAAAATTCTGATGCTCCAAAAAGCATATACAGGCATCATAAAATAAATACGTATGACTCCAGTAGTTAAATTAATATCTTCAGAAGTGATATTATAGGTGTGGATGAGAAACAGATAAATATTTAAGTCATTTTTTTTTTTTGCTAGAAATTCTTGTCCCTGCCCAGTTAGAATTGGTATGCGTGAAGAATGTAAATCACTTCAAACACAAGAAGAATGTGAAAGTGAACTGTTTCTCACCCACACCTATCATATCACTTCTGAAGACATTGATTTCACCACTGGAGTCATATGGATTATGCTGATTTCTGTGATTTTGTTTTAGCTTCAGAATTTTGGCATTGATTTTTCACTTGCATTGATTGGACCAAAAAAGCTGAGAAATTCTTCAAAAAATATTCAATTGAGTTCCGCAGATGAAAGAAAGTCATACACATCTGGGATTGTATAATGGTGAGTAAATGATTTGAGAATTTTCATTTTTAGGTGAACTTTTCCTTTAATATTATGGCAATACATTAGTAGCATTTTGAGGATAATGTCATATAATTAATTACAAGTCATTATATTACATGAATAATGTCACATAATTATTACAAAAAAGTTATTGAATTAAAAATGTAAGTCCTAATATTGCTATAATAGTGTGGTAGCATTATGATATTACATTTGCAGAATTTAAAGATTGAAGTTTTAATATTACGAAAATTAAGTCATTGCAGAATTAAAGTAGAATTCAGAGATTCTACTTTATTAGGATTAAATTCATAATCCTATGAGAAAGAAGTTGTACAATTATGTGATTAAAGTCACAGAATTATAAGATTAAAGCCGTTTTATTTTGAGAATAATGTTGTAGCATTACGAGATTAAAGTCGTAGAATTATGAGATTGAAGTCATTATCATAAGAATTAAGTCCTAGCATTTTTTTTATTAAAGTCATAGAATAACAAGATTAAATGAAAAATATTATGAGAATAAATCATGTAATAAATTATGAGATTAAAATAAAAGAAAATTAGATTAAATTCATTATGAGAATAATGCTGTAGCATTATGAGATTGAAGTTGTAATATTACAAGGAAATAATTTGTAACATTGTGAAATAAATGTTGCTGAGTAATGATATTAAAGTCATAATATTACGAGAATTACTTTCATGGCATTATTCAATTAAAGTCACAGAATTAAGACTAAAGTTGCAATATTATGCAAATAATGTCTAAGCATCCCGAGGTTAAAGTTGTAGGATTGCAAGATTCAAGACATAATATTACAAGACAAAGTGTTTTTGTCATAATTTGTCATACTTTGCAGCATTAGTCATTTCAATATATATATATATATATATATATATATATATATATATATATATATATATATATATATATATATATATATATATATATATATATGGTGTTACAGTTATATATATACATATATATATGGTGTTACAGTTCCATTGCTATAAGTTATAGTTGTGGAGGTCACCTACACAAACCCATGCAGAACACCTACACAAATCGGCTATGTGAGGATTAATGTGACAATACAATATCATATCCCTTGCAATACACTCACACATAAACATGTGAATAAACATGAGTCATGAGCCTATTTAATTCTCCTATGAAAAATCATATTCAGGTTCTCTGTGTCTGGGGGAGTGAAACACTTTTCACCTTTTAGCATGCATTTGCTGGGAGTTTGATAAAAATAATATTGTTGTCACCCTACCTGCATAGAGGCACATTGTTTGAAGTGTAAATCCATCTTCAGAGGCAGTGGAGGTGGACTAAATTGCACCGTGATTCACTGGTACACATGACAAGATAATGTGTAGGAATAAAGGCCAACTGTGGAGGATTGTGCCGGTGAGAGAGATAGTTTACGAACATGTCCGTCATGTGTGTTTGTGTCTGTTTAAGTTTTATTTTAAAACTATTATTTATATTGAAATCCAGTTCTCGCCTCCTCCTTTCCATTGACATCTTTACAGTCCCTTTTGAAAAATACAGTTTTTACAAGCCTTACAATGCTTAACAACACGATATCCCTATATTACAAATATGAAACATATGAGTAACAAAAATGTTCCTGTCTGGATACAAATATTTTTATCATATAATAAGCACAACATTTACAAATGTACAGTAGTTTGCAATTTATAAAATATATCAGAATATCTTTTGGATAACAGTAAAATATTTTTTTTAAATAAAAAAATATTATAATTACATATATAATGAAAAATTAATCATTAGTTAAATTCGGTACATTCATTAAAATAATGCAGCAAAGCAAAACATTTACTGTAAACGATATTTTACATTCTAATAACAGGATTTAATTTCTTATTAGATTTTAAAATAATCGCATGTTTTATGTATCCCCTCAAACTCAAGTTAATCTTGGCCATAAAGTCACATTTCTTTCACTTTGCTGGTGGGGAGAGACAGTAGTAGGTCTTCATTGGTAAGACACTCATGAGCTGACAGGAGTTGTGATCCTGGGTTCAGGAGGCAGATGGTTACAAAAGTAGTGAGTGTGAATTAAGGAGGTGTGATTGAATCAAGAATGCTATCTTTTGACAAGCTCCTCCCACTTCAGCATCTCATGCAGAAATGGTCTACAAGGTTTGGAAGGTGTGACTTAGAAGTTAAAAATCTAAGTCTGAAGGTGGCACAAAAGTTGACAATACAATACAGCACAGATTTCAATGAATACTGATTGTTGGGCCAGGGGGAAACTAGTTTCAGTCTCAGAGTGTTCATGCAGACTCAGTCATCGTTCACTTTTAATTTATAATGAGAAAAATGCAAAGATAGTGAATGTTGAATGAATCTAGTACTCTGCATAAAATGTCTGAAAAAATAATTAAATAAAAATCTCTTCATGCAGGGATAACCACCTGCTGAAGTTTACAGTTTCCCTTCTGTCGCTCTCTCCACGTTGTATCAGAGAAGCGACACTAGGGGTCTCTCTTGAGCGCTGATATTCACCTCTGGACTATGAAAAAAGGCCAATGAGAGTTGGCAACCAGTATTTGTATGTCCCGCCCCCGGACATATGGGTATTTAAGCGGCGCAAATACGGGAGTTCATTCAGAAAATTTCTTCAGAGCCGATGGTCGTGCATGCAGTTACACACCAAGTTCCTGTTTAATCCTCTGACGCTCTGCATGCTGTTGGATCTGACGGCGCACAACAGCGGCTTTCTCATTCGTGCACGGCTGTGCATTCTTGCCCCTGGGCGCTTCGACAGCGCAGACAACTGTGTAGTTGTCTGGATGCGTTGATTCTCCCCACCTCTGACGGCCATAAAAACTGCCTTGCATTCCTGGGTTGCGATCACACGCAGGCAGCGTTTTTATGAATGGTCTATGTTTTCAGTACGAGAACATAGCCATGACAGCATTGTGGTCATAGGCTTTTTCTTGTAGTGAGAAAAAGCCGCTTCAGCCGCCCCCCGCGCCTCGCCTCCTTCCTACGGGATTGAGGCAGGCGCCGCGGGTGATGAAAACGATCTGGGGACAGTGACGGGCTCCGTTTCGCCGGGTGAACCCCTCGAAACCCCCGCCTCCCGGCACGCTTGCTTGTTTCCGTCCGAGCTCGGGATGAGCATTCTCTCCAATGGGTTATGTTTTCAGTGTGAGAACATAACCGCGGCAGCGCTGTGATCTCTGCTTTCTCTTGTAGTGAGAGAGAGCAATTTCAGCCACCCCCGCGCCTCGCCTCCTTCCTACGGGATTGAGGCAGGCGCCGCGGGCGATGGAGAACGATCTGGGGAGAATAACGGGGCGCTTTCGCCGGGTAAATCCCCTCAAAAACCTCCCGCCTTCCCGGCACGCTTGCCTGCTTCCCCCGAGCTCGGGATTAGTGCGGTCCGCTTAACAGCCTACCGTCCGGTCCCTCGAGCTCCCCGGCATTGGATGATGACATCACCGCTGCATCGGAGAGCGTAACAGCGGCGCCGAATGCGGATAACTCGCCTGGGCCGCCACCTTCGGGTCTCTGCCCAGTCTAAGCCTGACGCAAGAAGGTCCGCTATGCTTCCCCGGGCTTAATTGGTTCCGTGGGCATGTGCGCCGCTCACAGCCACGCCCCCCCCCCCGGATTCCTTCCCGGATGAGCATGATGACCTGAGCAAGCCCAGCTTCCTCGCGCCTCCGCTCTCTTTACCCTCGGTGGTAGAACAGTCCCAGACCGCTCCCCCCTGCATGCCATGGCCCCCTCCTGCAAGTCCACCGGGCCAGGGCACTTCAAATCTGCACTTGGGTGGTCCTGTTCTTGACGTGCTGCAGGAACTGCACTCAAACAGGCGATGGCCACTCCGTGGTCCAGAAACGCAACGATGGACAGGCAGTACAGGAGGCAGACAAAGCATGCTTTCTCAAACGCCCCCGTCTCCCAGCTCCGTCCATTCGGCGACACCACTTGACGACTTCACCCAGCAGTCCTCAGTGGTGAAGAAACAGACGAAGGCTATTTTCAAGCAAAAAAAGCATCCTGCCCTGCCGCACACCTGCCGCCAGGGGCCATGCCCTGTCTGCTCGCCGAGGGCGTCCTCCTGTGGCTTTCAATAAAGAAAGAAAGTGGTGCTCCGCCTCAGCTAACAAATGAGTGGGCCCAGCTCTCAGCCCCAGCGTTGAGCTCCCCGCAGAAGTTGGACGCCCATCGTCTCACGGACCCCCTTGAGGACCCAGAAGGCTCCCAGGCACTCCTGAGATGACAGACCCAGAGACCGAGACGTTAGCTCCGGAGCTGGTAAGACCACTCCATTTCCCAGTGGAGGGCCGGGAGGAGAATTTTTTGTTAAATTCTTTACACTCTATAGAGCTATTTCCTTGTTGTCTCTGGGGTCACCTGGCCCGCAAATGCTGTTCTCACGGCACTCTGCTTTCAGGCCTCAACAGTCCCGGCTCCATGGACGCGGTGTCTCCACCTTCAGCCCCACGACTGTTCCCTGGCCGGCCGGTTCAGACAAGTCCAGAGGACGCCAACATCAGACCTCCTCCTCAGTCACGAATCCGACCCTGCCGGATGCACGGAGCAAGGTAAGTGCTTTGAGTTTATTCTCAGCACCAGAGCCTCAGGACGCCACGTTGCCTCCCGACGCCGCGTTACCTGTTCCGCACCGCTGCGAAGCCCCGCCGGGTATGTCCAAAAAACTCGTCCCCTTGGTGCCCCTAGCACGGAGTTTAGAGGCGTGGCTTTCACTGCCCAACCCGTCACGCTGGCTGCACCGGACCATTCGACTCGGTTACGCAATTCAGTTTGCCAGGTCTCCGCCCCCCTTCGTGGGCGTACGTTTTTCCGCAGTACACGGCCAACATGCCCATTCCCTGCACGAAGAAATCGCCTCCCTTCTATTAAAGGATGCGATAGAGCCTGTCCCTCCAACCGAAACAAAGAAGGGTTTCTACATCCCTTACATCGCTGTACCCAAGAAAGGCGGCGGCTTACGACCGATCTTGGACCTGCGAGTTTTCAATCGGACCTTGTCCAAACTCCCGTTCAAAATGCTCACCCAGAAACAAATTCTATCTGGCGTCCGGCATCTAGATTGGTTCGTAGCGGTAGACCTGAAGGACGCGTACTTCCACGTCTCAATTCGCCCTCGACATCGACCCTTCCTAAGGTTCGCGTTCGACGGCCAGGCATATCAGTACAAAGTCCTCCCCTTCGGCCTGTCTCTGTCCCCTCGCGTCTTCACGAAAGTCGCAGAGGCAGCTCTTGCCCCGCTCCGAGAAGCCGGCATATGCATACTCAATTACCTCGACGACTGGCTCATACTGGCCCACTCCCGAGAGTTACTATGCGCACACAGAGACCAGGTGCTCAGCCACCTCAGCCGTTTGGGGCTTCAGGTCAACTGGGAAAAGAGCAAGCTCTCCCCGGTCCATAGCATCTCTTTTCTCGGTCTGGAGTTAGACTCAGTCCCAATGACAGCACGTCTCTCCAACGAGTGTGCTCAGTCAGTGATGAAATGCCTCGCTTCCTTCAAGCCAGGCGCCGTGGTCCTGCCAAAACGTTTCCAACAGCTCCTGGGGCATATGGCATCCTCCGCGGCGGCCGCGCCGCTGGGGTTGAGGCATATGAGACCACTTCAGCACTGGCTCCGGACTCAAGTCCCGAGACGAGCATGGCGCTGCGGCACGCACAACGTAAAAGTTACCTCTGCCTGCCGCCAAACCTTCAAACCCTGGACAGACCTCTGCTTTCTAAGGGCAGGAGTACCCTTGCAGCAGGTGTCCCGACGCGTTCTGGTCACAGCCGACGCCTCCAAACTGGGTTGCGGCGCCGTGTGCAACGGGCAAGACAAAGCTTGCCTGGCGGAGAGTGGAGGCTCCACCCCCAGTCGGTCCAGCTGATTTGGGACCGGTTCGGCAAGGCTCAGGTAGACCTGTTTGCCTCCCAAGAAACCTCCCACTGCCCGCTCTGGTATGCCCGGACAGAGGCTCCCCTCGGGGCAGACGCGTTGGCACACAGCTGGCCGGCAGGGCTGCGCAAGTATGCATTTCCCCCAGTGAGCCTTCTTGCACAGGTGCTATGCAATGTCAGGGAGGACGAGGAGCAAGCCATTCTGGTAGCCCCTTACTGGCCCACCCGGACTTGGTTTTCGGACCTCATGCTCCTCACGACAGCCCCTCCCTGGCGAATTCCCCTGAGGAAGGACCTTCTTTCTCAGGGACGGTTCATGCTCTGGCACCCGCACCCAGACCTCTGGAACCCCCACGTCTGGCCCTTGGACGGGATGTGGAAGATCTAGCCAGCCTACCACCGACCGTCATAGATACAATCAATCAAGCCAGAGCCCCCTCTACCAGGCATCTCTACGCTCTAAAGTGGCGTCTGTTCATGGACTGGTGTTCTTCCCGAGCCGAAGACCCGCAGAAGTGCGCAGATAGGTCAGTGCTCGTGTTTCTTCAGGAGAGGCTGGAGAGGAGGCTGTCCCCCTCCACCCTCAAGGTGTATGTCGCCGCTATCGCGGCCCACCACGACACGGTAGACGGCAAGTCTCTTGGTAAGCACGACTTAATCGTCAGGTTCCTAAAAGGTGCCTGGAGGATAACTCCCTCCCGGCCTAACCTGTTCCCCTCCTGGGATCTCTCGGTCGTCCTTACGGGACTCCAGAGACCCCCCTTTGAGCCGCTTGACTCAGCTGGACTCAGGGCCCTCTCTCTCAAGACTGCCCTGCTGATCGCGCTTGCTTCCATCAAGAGGGTCGGGGACCTGCATGCATTTTCTGTTAGCGACGCTTGCCTGGAGTTCGGTCCGGCAGATACTTTCGTGATCCTAAGACCGCGACCGGGCTATGTGCCTAATGTTCCTACCACGCCCTTCAGGGATCAGGTGGTGAACCTGCAAGCACTGCCCCGGGAGGAGGCAGACCCAGCCCGTTCACTGCTGTGTCCAGTATGTGCTTTACGTATTTATCTGGACCGCACACAGAGCACCAGACGCTCTGAGCAGCTCTTCGTCTGCTTTGGGGGACAGCAGAAAGGGAACGCTGTCTCCAAGCAGAGACTCACCCACTGGGTTGTTGACACCATTTCCCTGGCTTATCACACCCAGGCCATGTCCCCCCTTGCGGGTCTGTGCTCACTCCACCAGGAGTGTTGCGTCCTCATGGGCACTGGCTAGGGGAACTGCCCTAGCAGACATTTGTAGAGCAGCGGGCTGGGCAACACCTAACACTTTTGCGAGATTCTACAATCTCCGAGTTGAGTCAGTATCGTCCCGTGTTTTCTCAGGTACCGAGCCCGTAGAACTCGGTGGCACGCCCACGATCTGACCAGGTGAATCGCTTGCACCTAGCGCCCTTCCCCCTAACCAGGGGAAACAGTGCGCCTTCATTCCCAGGAGATCTCAGGTTTGGGAGACTGGTTGATTCCTCCTTAACCCTCGTGGGTCGCAGTTCAGCGGAGGAACTCGCTGACCCAAGCCACTGCGGGTACCGCAAGCTACCCTGTACTGGTATAGGTGCTCCACAGGTAAGGCCTCCTTCGGACTCCCCCTGTGTGTAACACCACGGTTCTGTCCCCTCTGGCGAGCTGACTCCCGTGTTTCCCTTAGGCAGTCATGGCTGCCTCGGTTGCCGTGCTGTATGTTCCCCCCTCTATGAGGCTGGATCCACCACCGCACCGACTTTTCCACATAGGCCCTAAGCAGGCCTCTGATGGTTTTGCCACTTAAACTTTCCTCCCCTCTCGGGTAGGCGTGGCCTCCGCAGGGTCTTCTCCACCCTGAATAAGAGCTAAGACCCCCTTCCCTCAATGCGTGTAAGGGCCCCGGCCTTAGTTGCTCTATGCGAGAAACATAGAGAGAAAAGAGGCCCGGCCAGGCTTATATCGTGTATCAGCAGTTCACGTACATGGCTCAGCACATGGCACTTTTATAAGTGGACCCCTAGTGTCGCTTCTCTGACACAACGTGGAGAGAGCGACAGAAGGGGAACGTCTAGGTTATGTATGTAACCTCCGTTCCCCGATGGAGGGAACGAGACGTTGTGTCTCCCCTGCCATGCCGCTGAGCCGAGCCACTGTTGTGGCTGGACCATTTCCGGCTCCTCAGAAAAATCCTGAATGAACTCCCGTATTTGCGCCGCTTAAATACCCGTATGTCCGGGGGCGGGACATGCAAATACTGGTTGCCAACTCTCATTGGCCTTTTTTCATAGTCCAGAGGTGAATATCGGCGCTCAAGAGAGACCCCTAGTGTCGCTTCTCTGACACAACGTCTCGTTCCCTCCATCGGGGAACGGAGGTTACATACGTAACCTAGACGTTCTCAAAGACAGGAAAAAAGGCTACAAAAAATGTCAGAAGAATTCAAGAACCCAGAAAACAAAACTCTTTTGATAAAACAATAACCAGAATGTTATCTAATGCATGTTTTGTTTATAGAAGATGTGTTAAAAAGCCATTGCTGTCAAAGACAGAATTAAGTTTTTGGCAGATAATGGAAAGTTTGATTCAGAGTGGTTCAACAGAGTTGTATGGAGTGATGAAACATGCTTTGAGCTACTTGGTGATACTCCAGGGAGGTGTCTTCGAAGATCTGGTGAGACATACAATAGTGAATGCATCTCTACCTCAGTGAACATGGAGGAAGAGGTATCATGGTGTGGGGAGCCTTTTCAGCTGCTGGTACTGGTGAGTTACTTCACTGTTAAATGTGAATTAATGCTTAGGACTACATGAGAATATTGCAGAAAGGCTTGCTTCCCACAATTGAAATGTTTTCTAAAGAGGAACGATCAGATGTTATTTTTCAACAAGACAATGCTCCTGCCCACACTGCAAAGACCACCAAGAAATGGCTTGAGAACAAGTCCATAAGTCTCATGTTTTGGCCTGGTCAAAATCCAGATTTGAACCCTTTAGAGAATATTTGGTCTGATAAACTGTTTTAAGCCATCAGCACTGAGGGGAACAACACTGACTTTTCTTTCTGTAAAAAGCTGTCTGCAAGTTTATCCTCAAGGTTTAAACATTTGAATAAAGGGAAAATCGATTCCATACCAAGTTACTTTATCCGTTTGTTAAATTCTTGCTAATTTATTGCTAAGACCATTAAAAGCTTAGTGTTTTCCAATAGCATTTTATTTATTTATTGTATATTTCATTATAGTTACTTGAAAAAATTAAATATTATATCATAGTATAATGACATAGTTGATACATTGTATAATACTGATATTTAGTTACAGTGCATTATTTACACATTATGGTAGTGGGCCTATTTGTAGTATTGCTGTTAATTTAGCAGATGTTCCTTTATTTTATTACATTGCAGTTATGCTAATCTTTCGAGACTTTATTGTGAATATTAATAATTGCAAAACCACAAAAGTAACATATTCAGACATTTAACAGTAATTTGACGAGAAAGAGTCCTTAATTTGTCATGTTTATTTTCATTTGTCAAACTTAATGGTAACATAAAAATTACCATTATTATTATTATTATTATTAGTAGTAGTAGTAGTAGTAGTAGTAGTAGTAGCTGTAGTAGTATTTGCAATATTCAACCATATTCTGCTTTTCAAATTTACCCACCCCTAAAGTCAATGAAAAGTGATTTTTGGATGTATTCTTCCTGTCGCTCTTCCCCTATAAGCATGGAGTACTTAACCAGAATAAGCTGCAATGTGAACCAAACTTCATTAAAGTAGGTGTATAAAACTCAAATGGAAAGAAATGCAACCCACTTAAAGTCGATTTGATATCAACAGCTGGGTTTCCAGGCATCATACTCAAGAATTACACAGTTCTCACTGTGAGGAAGTCACTGAAATATCACAAACTCATGCATTATGAATATGCTTTTCTTCCACTACACATTAAATGACAATAAAAAAGCCAGGGAACACAGGGAATTGTTGATGAGCAGGTGCTCGATGACATGATCTAGCATGACATGATCCGGAATTCATCTTGGAGTTTTGGAATTTGGTTCATGCTAATTAAATTTTTTGTTGTTGTTTTAAACACTATAGAGAAAATGGCTGTAAAAAATATTTTCAGAACTTAGGGCTAAACTTTATTTTGATTATTTATTTATCAGTTACTTTATTTATTTATTTTTTTGCTTAGGAAAACTATGTGTCCATATATACCAAATTTGATACATTAGGTAAAATTGGTCTCTTAATACTCATGAAGACAGATGCTTAGCAAATCCTCACCAAAGCAGTTGCACAACTGTATTTATGTTTATTCCAGATATACTTAACAATTGATTTAGCTCTTCAAGTCTCCTTTTTCCTGATCACATGTACCTGAGTGGAGCAAAGCCAATATGCATAACATTGTTTTCTGTTTTTTTCTATGTCTGTAGAGTTGTTCTCTCCTTTTTGCTGCATTTTACAAAGGTCTACCGAGCAACTGATTTCACTAGCTCACGGGAGAAGTCACAAGTGTCGAAATTAACTCGATTTATAGTTTCTCATTACACTATGTGAATGTGCATCTTATAAGTAGAAAATAAATCTAGAAGGCAGAGACTTTTGTTGCCTAGTGTAAATAGCAACGCAAAGCATCCTCTTTTACTAAGTGCAAATAGTGTTAGATGCTATTTGCATCCCTAATTAAATACTACCATACAATACAGAGGCATCACTGTAGCATGTTGATTGTATTTATTTAAAGTCCCACAAACACCCTACACTAACCCCTACCCCTAAACCTAACCTTCCCTGCTTTGTTGAAATTATATATGCAGTCTACATGAATTTCATACTTGTAAGCCGCACAGTCACACAGAGTACTAAGAACCTATAAAGGATGTAT
The DNA here is from genome assembly GCF_025860055.1 of Xyrauchen texanus. Taxonomy (NCBI): domain Eukaryota; kingdom Metazoa; phylum Chordata; class Actinopteri; order Cypriniformes; family Catostomidae; genus Xyrauchen; species Xyrauchen texanus. The sequence goes on along the minus strand of NC_068286.1, from coordinate 26,354,212 downwards.
TTTGTATCATAATAGCTATTGATAAGTTGAATTAATGCAGACTGATTGCTTCAAAAGAAGCATATGCCATTTTTAACAACCTCGGAGCTCAAGGTAGGTCATTCTTTAAAGATTTATAAATTATTAAAATGAATTTTCCTATGAATGTTTTTAATAATAATAATAATAATAATAATAATCCTTGAGAGCATCCTACTGGACAACAAAATTAGACACATACCTGTAAGTGCAAGAGGAGTCGTCAATATTTTTCATCTGATTTTCTCTGAAGAGAATAAGGTTGGATTTGTTTTTTATCATTTATCTATGAAAAATATGTTTTATCAACTTATTAAAGGGATAGTTCAACCTGTTATGGCAAGAAGGCAGAGACAGACGGGGAGTTTGGATCTACACGCGGGTTTATTGAACAATGGTCAAAATAAACAGACAGGAACAAATGAAACAACCACGATGGGAAAACTGAAACTAAAACATGAAAACTTCGAAGGAACACGGACTGGGTAAACATGGCAGGATGAACACGGCAAGACATGAAACAGAGTAAACATCGGGACCTTCCAAAACATCAAAACAGTCAGAACAACGAACGACAAGGGAATGGAGGAACAGCGGGGTTTAAATACACAGAGACATGATGATAACAAACGACAATCAGGTGAGAACAAGACACAGTGATGAAGATCGGGAATCATGGTGACGGCGACACAGAAAACACCGTAACACAACCAAAAATGTAAAAATAAGAGGGCTTGATGAAGTCATCCAAAAAGTTCAAAGTTTGAGCAAATTGGTACATTGTGATGAAGCATTACGAAGACAAATTATTATTATTAATATTATTATTATTTTCCACCCTTTGGAATAAAATTCATAGACAAACTGATGAGTATAAGACCAGAAATAGTGAAAAAAGATCCATTTTGATTTTGAATTTTGATTTAAAATAAGATTATTTTAGCATAGTCGCCATATGGCTTTTCTTTAAAAGAGAACAATGACCATTAGAAGCATTCAGCATGGGCATTCTCTAACATCTGTAACAGTTTCATGTCTGTCCTTATTCCCTTCCATTGCATGATTAATAGATCTCTCTTCAGCAGTCTGCATAAATGTTGCTGAATTGAAGCCTGGATCCCTTTCACCTGTAAACCATATAATACAGGTTTATTATCTCACTTTGCCTGCATATTCTGTACATATATATACATACCTTGACTCCCAGTTTAGCTTCAGCTCTTTATGGTGGCACTCCCTTGACAGGGAGTATGAGGTTGCTCTGAAAAATGGAGCTATTCAAAACTATGTCTTTAAAGATGCAATCTGCAAAAAGTGAGATTTCAAAAATGCTTGGGGATTATTTAAATGACTAATATATATAAAAAAAAAACAAGTAAAAAATTGCTAGTATGTGTGTGTGTGCACGATGGAGTAAGTAAAAGATTATTAACTCAACAGATTTAAAAGTTTGTGGCATTTTTGTGGCAATCTGAAGACGATTTTATTTCTTTATTTTATTATCAATCTGGTGTTCAAATCTATCATCTATCTATCTATCTATCTATCTATCTATCTATCTATCTATCTATCTATCTATCTATCTATCCATCCATCCATCCATCCATCCATCCATCCATCCATCCATCCATCCATCCATCCATCCATCCATCCATCCATCCATCCATCCATCCATCCATCCATCCATCCATCTGTTCACAGTGTTTTGTTTTATACAGCTTATTTCAGGCCAAGGACCCCTTGGTAGGTAGAGATGGAGCCAGGACCTGTTACATATTGTATAAAATTGAGTGTTGCGTTTTGTGCCTCGAAGAACATGGATGGTAGGCTACCAAATTATTGTATGTATACTTAATTATGTTTACATTGCAAAGCCATTGAAATAATCATTAAATGCTGCCCTGCTGAAAATACCAGCTAAAACCAGCATAAGTTGGTTGGCTGATTTTAGCTTGTCGCCCCCTTCCTGGTCATAGCTGGTCAGGCTGTTTTTAAAGTTTTGAACTTTTTTTTTTTAGGTCATGATGATCTTAGTTAGTCAGGCTGGTCAGGGTGGTCTTATTTGGTCAGGCTGGTCATAGCTGGTCAGGGTGGTATTGGTTGGTTAGAATGGTCTTAGCTAGTCTCCCAGTCTGACCAGCTGAAAAAAAATCAATCCCCCTCTGTTACCAGCTAAAAGACCAGCTTGTCTAGACTGGGAGACCAGCTAAATCCAGACAACCAGCTCAAGATCGTTTAAGCTGGTCTTTTCAACAAGGATGTACAGCAGGGGTCTGCAACATTTTTGACATGAAGTGGCATTTTTAAATTCCTCTGTAAATCCCTGTGCCAAACCTCCGAAAAGAAAGAAAAAAGACAGACAGATAGAAGGACAGACAAACAACAGATAAAACAAGTTTTATAAGGTTACAAAAATGGAGTCATTATCTCATGTGAGTGATCAAATTTATACATACATTTTAAAATTACTGTTGATTTCATTGAGTAAAAATTTGTAATAAGGAAAACAATGACTGAGTTCACCTTAAATTCACCGTCTTGTGTGTGTGGAACGTTAAGGACCATGTATGCCAGCTTGATAATCTCAGTGGTAACTATTTATTTACACTAGGCAAGTATGCTATTGTTCTGAAAGCAGGCTGTCATCTGCTCAACCACACGTTTACTCACAGAATCCTTCACTGCAGCAAAGCTGAACCTGATGTGTGTCATGCTTTAAACGGCTAGTGATGAGCCGTGGTAATGTGAAGGATTTGTTGATTATTCATACTCCTCTCTTGCTGTCACTGGTGTGCGAGTGAGTGATTATTAAAAATGCCACCAATGGTGGATCGAACAATATTTTGCGGACCCCCATTTGAAGACAATTGGCTTACTTAATACATTTGTTTCTTGCATGAGTTCTACCAGCTAATTCCATCTATTCATCAAAATGTCTTGCCAATGATAATTAATAGTACATATAATTAAATTGTGTATGTATTAATATTTCAGTTTCATATAACTTCTAGGTTACGGATGTAACCTCCGTTCCCTGATGGAGGGAACGAGACCTTGTGTCGAAGAAGCGACACAATGGGTCTCTCTTGAGTGCCGAATATACCTCTGATCTATGAAAAAGGCCAATGAGAAGTTGGCAGACAGAATTTGCATGTCCCGCCCCCGGACATACGGGTATAAAGGCGGGGAAATACGTCTGTTTCATTCAGGATTTTTCTGAGGAGCCGGAAATGGTCCAGCCACAACAGTGGCTCGGCTCAGCGACATGGCCCGGAGGACACAACGTCTCATTCCCTCCATCAGGGAACGGAGGTTACATCCATAACCTAGATGTTCCCTGTCTGTCGCTCACTTCGACGTTGTGTCGAAGAAGTGACACTAGGGGTCCAATTTAAATCACGCCAAGCGCTGAGCCGTGTATGTGTACTGCTAACACAGGAGCGGGCAGGTACTTGACATGCCAAAACGACCAGCTGTATTAGACTGCACGTACCCTTCCCCCAATGTCCCATAAAGTTGTCGGAATCCTTATAGTTACCCTAGACAGGGGAACAAGGCGACGCTTGCCAACCTGGGAACAGGTTTTTTCTCTCTATGTTTCTCGCATAGAATCAACGGCTGGGGCCCTTACACACTTCAGGGAATGGGGTCTTACCCAGTTTCCTATTCTTTCAGGGGGAAAAGACCCTGTAAAGACCACACCTGCCCAGAGAGGGGGAGGTAAGAGTGGTGACATACACCATATGGGCTTTTAGGTCACATGTGGGAAGTGGTCCGGTGGTAGATCCTGCCTCTTTAGAGGGAGGAGTTGCTACAGACACGGCGACCGGGGGACAGTGGGAACTGCCCAAGGGATACACTTGTCCGCTTGTAAGGGGACCGTACCATGGAAAATGCACACAGGGGGGGAAGTCCACGTAGGAGCCCTGACCTGTGGAGCACCTATTCCAGTACAGATCTGAGTATCCGCAGTGGATTGGGTCGGTGAATTCCTCCTTTGAATTGCGGACCCAGAGGGCTAGGGAGGAGTCATCCAGGGAGCCGAATGATTGGGATCACTTGGGAGAAAAAGCGCACGGTTTTACCTCAACCGAGGGAAAGGGCGCTAGGTGCAAGCGATCCACCCGGTCAGTCCGTCAGCTTGTTACCGAGTTCTACTGGCTCGGACCTGAGAAAACATGGGACGAAACTGACTACCCTGAGATTGTAAAATCTCGCAAATGTATTAGGTGTTGCTCAACCTGCTGCTCTGCATATGTATGCAAGGGAGGTGCCTCTGGCCAGTGACTATGAGGACGCAACACTACTTGTTGAGTGTGCTCGGACCCGCAAAGAGGCCTGGGTGTGATAGGCCAATGAAATGGCGTCCACCACCCAGTGGGAGAGCTTCTGTTTGGAGACAGCGTTCCCTTTCTGCTGTCCACCAAAACAGACAAAGAGCTGCTCAGAACGTCTAAAGCTCTGCGTGTGGTCCAAATAGGTATGCAAAGCATGTACCGGACACAGCAATGAAGGGGCTGGGTCTGCCTCCTCCTGGGGCAGAGCTTGCAGGTTCACTACCTGGTCTCTGAAGGGCATGTAGCCCGGCCGCAGTCTTAGGATCACGTGTGTCTGCCGGACCGAACTCCAGGCAAATGTTGCTGACAGAGAACGCTTGCAGGTCCCCGGCCCACTTGATGGAGGCTAGCGCGATCAGAAGGGCCATCTTTAGGGAGAGGGTCCTGAGTCCAACTGATTCTAGCGGCTCGAAGGGGGGTGTTGTAGAAATTTTTATACTCATTGATCAGTGATAGTCATTGCAAGGGAATGCCCCTGTGTCTGAGGAATGCAGAGGGGGAGGATCTGCTTCTGTCAGAGACCTTGGGATAAAAGAGTATAAAAAACAAGTCAGCCCTCCCCTTCTCCGTCTCACTCATGGCACAGATTAACTCTTGTGTAATGACTGGGTCCTTCTTGCAAGAATAAATTCTTTTAAAAGACTGTTTGAGTCAGAGTGTCTCTTACGCAGTGATAATGTTTGGTTAATAATTTTTTTTGCCACAACAGGGGTCTCTGAAGGGCCGAGAGGACCACTGAGAGATCCCAGGAGGGGAACCTACGGGCGCCTCTTAGGAACCTGATAATCAAGTCATGCTTACCCAAAGACTTGCCGTCTACTGCGTCATGGTGAGCTGCAATACCAGCTACATACACCTTCAAGGTGGACGGGGAGAGCCTCACCTCCAAACTCTCCTGCAGAAATGAGAGCACTGACCTGACTGGGCACCTTTGTGGATCTTCGGCCCGAGAAGAACACCAATTCGCGAACAAGTGCCACTTTAGGGCATAAGGTTGGCTGGTAGAAGGGGCTCTGGCTTGGTTGATTGTGGTTGTACGAGGTCCGAGAACCAAGCAAGGGTGGGCCAATAGGGAGCCACTAGAGTGACTTGTTCCTCGTCCTAACTGACCTTGCACAGCACCTGTTCAAGAATGCTCACTGGGAGAAATGTGTACTTGCGTAGCCCCTTGGGCCAGCTGTGTGCCAATGCGTCTGCCCCGAGAGGAGCCTCTGTTCGGGAATACCAGAGCGGGCAGCGGGAGGTCTCTTGGGTGGCAAACAGGTCTACCTGAGCCATGCCGAACCATTCCCAAATCAGCTGGCCTCCACTCTCCACTGGGCAATCGTTGTCGTGGTAGCACATCTGCCACCACAACTTGAGTTGCTGCTGGTTCCAAAGGAGGAGATGACGGGCGAGTTGTGACTTGTGGCGGGAGCATACGCTGCCTTGGCGATTTATGTACGCTACTGCGGTGGTGCTGTTTGATCTGATCAAGACATGTTTGCCCTGAACCAGCGGGAGAAACCTCCGCAGGGCAAAGAATACAGTCAAGAAATCTAGGCAGTTGATGTGCCAGCGCAGTGGGGCCCCTTTGCAATGGCCCGCGGCTGCGTGCCAGTTGCAGAAGGCGCCCCAACCCAATTTGTAGGCGTCGGTTGTGACCAGGACGCGTCGGGACACCTGCTGCAAGGGGACTCCTGCCTGCATAAAGCAGAGGTCTGACCAGGGTTTGAATGTTTGGCGGCAGGCGGGGGTGACCATCACCCTTCAGAGACCAGGTAGTGAAAAGCCCGGTTGAAAACTCGCAAGTCCAAGATCGGTCTTAAGCCGCCGCCTTATTCATCTTGGTTGGAGGGACAGGCTCTATCGCGTCTTTGAGTAAGACGGTCACGATTTCCGTGCGCAGGGATTTGTTTGCCGTGTACTGCGGTAAAGTGGACGCCCCCAAAGGTGGGGGGGCCTGGCAAACTGAATTGCATAACCAAGTCAGATGGTCCTGGCCAGCCAACGTGACGGGTGGGGCAATAACAGGACGATTCATTTTGGCGGAGCAGGTAGTACGGCGTCGGGAGTAAAAGGTGCGTCCCGAGGCTCTGGTGCTGAGAAAAGCCTCTAAGCACTTACCTTGCTATGCGGGTTAGTGACTGAGGAGGAGGTCCGGTAGAGGCTTCCTCTAGACTCGTCAGAACCGGCCGGCCCGGGAACAGTCGTGGGGCTGAAAGCGGGGGGTCCATGTCCAGCATGCCGGGACTGTTGAGGTGTGGCAGCAGAGTGCCGTGAGAATGGCATTTGTGGGCCAGGTGACCCAGAGACAAAGGAAATAGCTCTTTTATTGAGAATGTGGGTACGGCACGGTGGGCCAGGTGACCCAGAGACAAAGGAAATAGCTCTTTTATTGAGAATGTGGGTACGGCAAATGAAATAAATTCAAACAAGGATTCTCCTTCCAGCCCTCCATCAGGGGATGGAGTTGGCTGCTAACGAGCTCCGGAGCGAATGTCTTGGTCTCTGGGTTGATCGTCTCAGGAGCGCCTGGGAGCCTTCTAGGTCCTCAAGTGCTCGAAACTGGGACTGAGAGCTGGGCCCGGGTTGAGGCGGAGCTGCATTTCAGTGAGCAGACAGGGCTTTGCCCGTGGCGGCAGGTTTGCGGCAGGGCAGGATGTGTGTAATGGCCTCTGTCTGCTTTTTCACTGTGGAGAACTGCTGGGCGAAGTCCTCGACAGTGTCTCCGAAGAGGCCGAACTGGGAGACGGGCGTCAAGGAAGCGTGTCTTGTCCGTCTCACACATCTCGACCAAGTTCAGTCACAGATGACGTTCCTGACGTGGCCTTCGTGGCCCTGAGGGAGAGGTCGATCGCTGAGCGCAGTTCCTGCAGCACGTCGGGATCAGGACTACCCTCGTACAGATCTTTGAGTGCCTTGGCCTGGTAAGACTTGCAGGGCCATGGCATGCAGGGCGGAAGCGGCCTGTCCGGAGGCTTTGGCAGCCAATGATGACATTATCCTACAAGACTTGGAGGGGAGCACAGGGCGACCACGCCAGGTGGCGGTGTTCTCGGGGCATAGGTGGATCGCAACCGCCCAATCCACCTGGGGAATCGCCGTGTACCCATGGGCCGCTCCGCCGCCGAGGATAGTGAGAGCGGATGAGTGAGGGGCTTTGTGACGAGTGGAGAGGGGTGCTCTCCATGCAGTCATCAGCTCATCATGCCTGGTGGCCCGGGCAAGCATGTCAGACATCTGGGCATCAGCCTCAGCCTGGGCGTGCTGGCTAAAGGCAAGAAGGAGAAGGAGAAAGTGTGCTGTAGATCCAACAGCAGATCGCTCAGAGGTAAGAGGAACAGGTGTGTGTGACTTGCAGCTCGCTGCATACATATATATATAATGTACACTCACCTAAAGGATTATTAGGAACACCATACTAATACTGTGTTTGACCCCCTTTCACCTTCAGAACTGCCTTAATTCTACGTGGCATTGATTCAACAAGGTGCTGAAAGCATTCTTTAGAAATGTTGGCCCATATTGATAGGATAGCATCTTGCAGTTGATGGAGATTTGTGGGATGCACATCCAGGGCACGAAGCTCCCGTTCCACCACATCCCAAAGATGCTCTATTGGGTTGAGATCTGGTGACTGTGGGGGCCATTTTAGTACAGTGAACTCATTGTCATGTTCAAGAAACCAATTTGAAATGATTCGAGCTTTGTGACATGATGCATTATCCTGCTGGAAGTAGCCATCAGAGGATGGGTACATGGTGGCCATAAAGGGATGGACATGGTCAGAAACAATGCTCAGGTAGGCCGTGGCATTTAAACGATCCCAATTGGCACTAAGGGGCCTAAAGTGTGCCAAGAAAACATCCCCCACACCATTACACCACCACCACCAGCCTGCATAGTGGTAACACGGCATGATGGATCCATGTTCTCATTCTGTTTATGCCAAATTCTGACTCTACCATCTGAATGTCTCAACAGAAATCGAGACTCATCAGACCAGGCAACATTTTTCCAGTCTTCAACTGTCCAATTTTGGTGAGCTCTTGCAAATTGTAGCCTCTTTTTCCTATTTGTAGTGGAGATGAGTGGTACCCGATGGGGTCTTCTGCTGTTGTAGCCCATCCACCTCAAGGTTGTGCGTGTTGTGGCTTCACAAATGCTTTGCTGCATACCTCGGTTGTAACGAGTGGTTATTTCAGGCAAAGTTGCTCCTCTATCAGCTTGAATCAGTCGGCCCATTCTCCTCTGACCTCTAGCATCAACAAGGCATTTTCGCCCACAGGACTTCCGCATACTGGATGTTTTTCCCTTTTCACACCATTCTTTGTAAAACCTAGAAATGGTTGTGCGTGAAAATCCCAGTAACTGAGCAGATTGTGAAATACTCAGACCGGCCCGTCTGGCACCAACAACCATGCCACGCTCAAAATTGCTTAAATCACCTTTCTTTCCCATTCTGACATTCAGTTTGGAGTTCAGGAGATTGTCTTGACCAGGACCACACCCCTAAATGCATTGAAGCAACTGCCATGTGATTGGTTGATTAGATAATTGCATTAATGAGAAATTTAACAGGTGTTCCTAATAATCTTTAGGTGAGTGTATAAGGGCCCCCATAATTGCTGTTCCTTGTTTCTTCTGTTCTATACTGTATATCCCCTCTCTGTTTCCAGTCCTGTGCCAGATTGTCTTGTGCCTTTGTCTAGTGCAGTTCTGCTGCTTATTTCTAGTTTGTCTTGTTTTTTGCCAGTCTAGCCTTGTGTGGCAATTTCTGCCTGATTCTACCCTGACCATGTTGTCTGCCTCAATAAAATTCTCCACCATTACAATCGTAATACAATGTCTTGTTGTATCGGCTCACAATTTCTACTGTAGATAATTAGCTTTAACCTGTTGATACGCAATTTCACCGCACTCAGGAGTGACGTCACTCTGCTTACATTTACAATGTAATTTACCATCTATAAATGTAATTAATGTTAACAAATTATATATCTTTTCAAAGGTCTAAGGGTTCAACATTGATATCCGATCTCTGTTTCACGATAGCAATGCTCCAGAAACAGCAATTTAGTTATTTGTGCCAGGAGTACAAATGAAAACATGCAATATCAAAACAGGACTTCATACATGTGTTATGAAATCGCAATCGCCAGATGAATCCAGTTCGCCACAAGGGTCAATTGTCCATGTCAAGCGTTCATTGAAAAACATCCAATAGCACTTTTTGTCCATAAAAGTGATACATCTGAGAATATATTCTCCATTGTTTACAATCGATCTCGCCTCAAAGAATTACCCTTTGTCATTGCTATTCAATAAACTATGCAATCTGAGATGCATTCATATTGTAAAACTGTGTATGATCTTATATATTAGAGTCTCGTAAACAAAATGAGCCTGTCTCCAAAGTCTATTTTTAAAAATGTGGCGTAGTTTTATTCATAATAGCCAAGAAGAACCAATTCTGTGCCGTCTTGAAAGGGGGAGACTTCAATTTACTCTGTATAATGACAGCGATTTTCCGAGAAAAAACTTGCAGGAACCAAATTTTTTGTTAGATCATCTTCAAATTTGAAACATAACTTCTTTAGACTTGTGGCTTTGAGAACATTGTATTTCTTGGCACATTTGTTATAGATTTTTAGATTATAAAAACATGTTCAGCACAAAAAATTTCCATTACTATAAACTTCAGCTACTCTAACTTAAAAAAATAACAACATATATTAATTTAGGAAATAAAGCCCAGAGTGTCTTCTTTCAAAAGATACTACAACTGTGCCCATACTCCAAAGGGTTAAGTAAATACAACCATTAAAGTTCAGGTATTTCATTTTCATGGTCTGTGCTCAAAAAGGGGGTGCCTATCAACAGGTTAATTCTCTATCTCGAAGTATCAATATGATTAATTCTCTTATTGGAATATGTGGAGTGGAGGGGGGCGGGGCCAGGTCGGAATATCGCGCGCCCGGTCCCCAATCGGCCTGATGAGGCACGCGAGGAATAAAGGCGGCCGGTGACGATGGTTCGAGAGAGAGAATTACGGGCATGTCCGTCATGTGTGTTTTTATGTTTATGTTTGTGTGTTTTGGTTTTGAGTTTCATTTAATATTATTTATATTGACAAGCCAGTTCTCGCCTCCTCCTTGCCCATCCTTTAACTGTGTTACAGAGTAATATTATTCTCATGGCTTATTGACTATTAATAATATTACACATATAGGTAATGTCACGATTCCCTTGTTGTCTGCCCTGGGTTTCACTTGTCATTGTTAAATGTACTACACTTCCCAGAATCCACCTGCCATCACCACTGCCATTTTGTTCATTGTTCTCACCTGTGTCTAATTCAGTCATCACTCCCTGGTTATTTAAGCCCTGCTTTTTGTTCACTCCTTGTCGTTTTGTTGAATGTTGTCAAGCCTGATCTGTGGTTCCCTGCCTGAGTTCTTAGTTTATGTTTGTTTCCCCATCGAGGGTTTTTCCTTTGTGTTTGTTTTGTATTTTGTTAATAATAAAGAAGCCTGTATTTAGATCCTCTCTCCTCGCTGCCTCATTCGTAACAGGTATAGCTTTGAACCAAAGTCTTTTAGAAACATGGATGAGATTATTTATCAAAATATACGTTTCTCTGAAGCTTCTCATAAATTTAAAATGTGACAGGCTGTGGATTCAGACTGTAGAATATGCAGTGTACGATCTTAATTTTACTTTTTAGATTACCCTATGGCATTATAAATGAAATCGGCACACGGGGCAGTGGTGGCTCAGTGGTTGAGGCTCAGGGTTACTGACCAGAAGGTTGGGGGTTCAAGCCCCAGCACCACCAAGATGCCACTGTTGGGCCCTTGAGCAAGACACTTAACTCCAGGTTGCTCCGGGGGGATTGTCCCTGTAATAAGTGCACTGTAAGTCGCTTTGGATAAAAGCATCTGCCAAATGCGTAAATGTAAATGTACTTACAAATCGTTGCTGGAGCTCTTTATCCTGCCTCAAACTGTTGTCAAGCAACGCCAAATCTTCCTGGGTGTCTAGGTGGGAGTAACAGATCCCCTGGCAGGGATAACTCTCCAACAGACACATTCGCACTGAAATGTTGCAGCATAGCATCCATTTTGTTGTCCATGCTACGCACAACATCGCCAAACTCCAAGACGTCGCAGCATTAGGGTTTGATCTGCACCTACAGGGGTTCCCAGAATAAAAGAATAAAGTAGTCAGTCCTGGTCCTTCAACTACTAAACTATGACATTTATATCTAGGTCTACTACATGTACAGGTGGCCCCAGTGGGAATTAAACCAACAACCACAGGTGTTGTTTGCAAGTTGTACCCGATTGCCCAGTGCGAGCAAATGTCTTCAACATTGTCCCAAATTGCTTCACCTGGTCTTGAAGTGAGCCGCTGTCACCTGGGAAGTAACAATATATTGATTAGCAATACACTAAATATAATAGTAATATAATATAACCACAATTATCATACCAGTAACTTTCCCTGTAATTTCTACCCACAGTATGTTATGCATGGCATACAAGTTCATAATGAAGAACCCTTATGATAACATCTATTTCATTTTTTTTCTTTGAAGCAGAATATTTGTTTGTAAAAGGGAGGAAAAAGAAAATAATGAAATATTGGTATACAGATTTTGGTTGATATATCATACTGTACAGTGAAATTTGCTATTGTTGTATCCCTACTCACCTGAAGGACTGGATAGATCAGGCAAATCTCCAGTCAGGCCTTTGTAGAGTGTGTGCTCCTGCATATCCACAGGTATTTTAATTCAAACATGCAACATATTGTAATAAATCTACAAAATTTAGCCTTTACCTTACACCCTCGGTTGTTGCTCTACACTTTTATTATATTAAATACTTATTTATATAGCTTTCTCACTGTATAATCATGATAGCCTAATACTTATAACACAAGATTGCATCTTAAACGAATGACTGAGTTGAAGACTTGAATAAGAACGCATTTTACACAGAGGGGACCAGTTAGGGAAACTTACCTGCCTACAATAACTGTTTTCATTTGATTTGAGTTACATTAAACATGAATAACCTTAGCCGAGTCCCCAGGAACATCGGGCTATTAAAGTAACAAGCCTGTAACTGCGGTCTTATCAATTCTAGCTTCACCATACACTCAAACTGTGAGGTTTATCTGTTTTCCTCATGGACCTGTAGCACAATGCCCTGACAGTGACTTCACCTGTGCCCTGATCTTTATTAGAAACTGAGAGGAGAGCAAGTTAATATAATTTATATTACAATTATCACAAAAATTAACAAACAGTCTGCTTTAAAACGTATCGGTTACCTAACGTAACCTCGGTTCTCTCTAGATGAGGGAACGAGTATTGCGTAAGCTAGCTTACGCTACGGGAAAGATTCATCTTTTCTGAGATATTGAAGCCAAAAAATTATCCTTAATTTTTGTATCCATTGTCAACGCAGTGCGGCAGCTGCAGACCTTGAGCGGGCTAGCTAGCGAGCTCATAGGTTGCTCTGTGGCAACTGCTGCACCCTATAGACGAGCTTGGGCTAACTCGCGATCCAATGAGAGGCGTCCGCGGCCACTGCATCAAAGCCCGCCAAAATGGGCATGACTAGAGTGCATATAAGCGTAGTTCATAGGCTGGAACCCTGGTTTTCATTGACTGAAGCTGAAAAGTCGCCGTGGGCGTGAGCACGGCCGGCTACGCAATACTCGCTCCTCATCTAGAGAGAACCGAGGTTACGTTAGGTAACCGATACGTTCTCTTACGAGAGGTTCTCTCAGATATGCGTAAGCTAGCTTACGCTCACGGAACCCATTGTCAACGCCGCGGCGCCAAGCATCCACTGTATGAGCCCCAGGGAATTAAGGGGGACCCGGGGAGCCCTTATGAGTGGGGAAATAATATTTGGCCGGCAAGAATGCGGGTCATTGATTGTGTAATACATAAGCACATAGTAGGAAGGGAACGACAGAGCGGCGGTGCCGGTCTGTGTGGAATGTGTCCCATCAGTGCAGCTCACCAGGGAGCTGTAGCGTATTAAACCGCTAGTAGTTTTGCCTGCAGAGCGGGCACTTCCATATTGTAAAATCTGACAAAGGTGGAGGGGAAGTCCATCCCGCTGCCACACATATGTCGTGAATGGAAATTCCGCTGGACCATGCCCACGAGGATGCCATGCCTCTAGTGGAGTGAGCCCTAATGCCCAACGGGCATGGCAGGTCTTTTGACGCCGTATGCAGCAGCAATAGTGTCCACTATCCATCTAGATAGTGTCTGTTTCGAGGCGGCGAGACCTTTGGTGCGCCCTCAATGAAACGAAAAGCTGCTCGGAGCGCCTGAAAGCAGCGGAGCGCGCAGTATACAATCTCAGTGCTCTGACCGGGCAAAGGAGATTGCCGTCGCGTCGCTATCCGGTGCTGGCAGCGCCGATAGGGAAATGACCTGTGCTCTGAAAGGAGTACCGATCACCTTGGGAACATAGCCGTGTCTAGGCTTTAAAATGACCTTGGAGTCACTTGGTCCAAACTCAAGACACGCAGCTGACAGACAGCGCGTGAAGGTCTCCCACACGCTTGACTGATGACAGGGCAGTCAGAAAACGGTTTTGAGTGAAAGGTATTTCAAATCCACGGATTGAAGTGGTTCGAAAGGGGGGCTTTCATAGTTTCGAGAACTATAGAAAGATCCCAGATAGAAACCGATGGGGGCGCTGGGGTTCATCCTTCTAGCTCCCCTGAGGAAGCCGGATGACCAGCTCGCTTTTACCCCATGACTGGCCGTGCAGGGTTCAGTGAACGCCGCAAGGGCCGCCACATACACTTTGAGCGTGGATGGGGATCTGCCCTTATCCAGCAGCTCTTGTAGAAATACGAGCAGCTACCTACACCCCACATGTCCGCGGGTCCAGGTCTCTGTCGGTGCACCATTTTGAGAACACAGACCATTTTGACGATAGAGTCTTCTCGTGGAAGGGGCTCTAGCATGTATGATGGTGTTTATTACTCCTTCTGGCAGAGCTGACGGGTAGTCGCTGATCACCCACGCATGCAGCTCCAGCTCTGGGTGGGGATGCCAGATTGTGCCGCGAGCTTGAGAGAGGAGATCTGCTCTCACTGGGATGGGCCACGGCGCTGTCAGTGACAGCTGCGTAAGCTCTGGGAACCATGTCTGATTCTCCCAACGCGGGCTATGAGGAGCACCGAGTGACGCTGCTTCCTGATCCTCTGCATTACCTGTGGCAATAGCGAGACGGGAGGGAAGGCGTAAAGCGGGCGCCTGGGCCAGTCCTGGGACAGCTGCCCTCGCTTTGAGAAAAATGTTGGGCAGTGAGAGTTCTCTTTGGACGCAAAGAGGTCTATCTCTGCTCTGCCGAATAGGTGCCATAACGCCTGGACTGTTTGAGCGTGCAGGACCATTCCCCTGGGGAATATTGTCTCTGAACAGTCTGTCCGGGCCGCCGCTCAGGTGGCCTGGCACGCAGCGCCGCCTCAGCGAGCGCAGGTGGCACTGGGACCAACTCAGTATGCGCTTTGTCAGATGGAAGAGGTTCCTGGATCTGACATCGCCCTGACGGTTTAGGTAGGATACCACAGATCTGTTGTCCGAACGGACCAGGACGTGGTGACCCTGAATGACCGGGAGAAAGTGCACGAGCGCGCATCGACCGCTATCATTTCCAGACAATTTATGTGAAGGAGCTTTTCCTGAACTGACCATAGGCCGAAAACCGAGAGCTCCTCGCGAGACCGCGTCCCAACCCGTGTTGGACGCCGCCTGTCGAGATGACTTTTCGGCGAGATACAGCTCCCATTGTCACTCCCCGCTGATACCATTCGGCCACTGTCCAGGGCTGCAGAGCTGATATGCAGGTCTGAGTCACCTTGATGGGCTGGCGGCCTGTGGCCCAAGCCCGGCGAGACGCCGGGTGTTTAGCCAATGCTGAAGCGGGCGATGTGCAGTAAACCCAGCTGAAGTACTGCTGCGGCTGAGGCCATGTAACCAAGCACTCTCTGGAATTTCTTCAGAGGCGTGAGGCTGTTCATCTGAAAAGATGCGGCTAGTCGCTGAACACGGCGCGCACGCTGTGTAGATAAGCGAGCCGCCATTGCCACGGAGTCTAGTTCTATTCCCAGGAAGGAAATGGTCTGACTGGGCTGTAGTGAGCTCTTGGTCCAATTGACTGCAAGACCCAAACTGTTCAGATGGCTGAGGAGAACTGCTCTGTGAGACAGAAGCTCCATATGTGACTGAGCCATAATCAGCCAGTCGTCCAAATAGTTCAGAATTCGCAAACCCTGACTCAAGAGGGGTGCGAAGCCGCATCCATGCACTTCGTGAAAGTACGGGTGCTAAGGACAGGCCGAACGGAAGGACGGTGTATTGATAAACCTGGCCGCCGGCGTAATCTCAAGAATGGCCTGTGACGGGATTTATCTGAATCTGAAAGTATGCATCTTTCAGATCGAGAGAAATAAACCAGTCCCCTGGCGCATTACGCGCCGAGGAGTTTCCTGATTGTAAGCATTTTGAACGGTCTTTTGCAAGCACCTTGTTCAAAACCCTGAGATCTAATATGGGTCTGAGGCCGCCGTCTTTCTTGGGAACAAGAAAATAACGGCTGTAAAGCCCCGACTCGCTCAGAGAGGGTGGCACTTTTTCTATGGCCCTTTGCACAGAAGGCTTGTTATTTCTGAACGAAGCATGCACGCTAAGCTTCCGTGTTCACACTGGTTTCGAGCCGCTCTGAAGCGAGGGGGCGGCGATCGAACTGTAGCAAATAGCCCTGTTGTATTGTGCTTAACACCCACTTGGATATCCCTGGAATAGCTTCCCACGCTTTGAAGCGTAACGCTAGAGGGTGAATGGCCAATTCGCTCTGATTGCCGCGACACAGAGCTGAACAAAATGTGTGAGCTGCGTTAGTGTGTTCATGCATGATTGCTCGCAGACAGCATGAACAGGCTGTTTTGTGAGTGACTTCCGATTGGAATGAATGGGGAAAGAGTCACATCTGTTACGTGATGCGCAAGCACAGTCATGGGCACGGACTTACACACAGAGGAATGGTTGCTGGCCGTGTAACAGAGCGGGCAGAGAATGGGCGCGCGACGCATTTGTGGGCGCATTTATTGACTCTAGCGCCGAGCTGTTCAGTAATCGCTTTATGTGAGCGTGCTCTGGTGGGGACACGAGACATGCAGTGCTTGTGTGCAGAAGTGAACACTGGATTGTGGGCACATTTTCTACACATAGGGCTGGTCGTGTGACAGAGCCGGCAGAGAATGGGCGCACACGACGCATTTGTGGGCACCTTCATTGACTCTGACGCCGAGCGGTTCAGTAATCGCTTTATGAGAGCGTGCTCTGATAGGGGCACGGATGTGTTATGCTTGTGTGTAGGGGCTAACACTGGGTTGTGGGCACTTTTTCTACACATAAGACATGTTTGCTCTTTACAAGATTTATTTGGGTCGCCGTGAAAACGGCGCTTGAGTGCAGGCAAGCGGGCAGTGTCACCGGCTTGTTGGCTGCTAAATTCACCACTGTAGTAGCCTGAGAGAAGGGGACTGACAGGGGCAAAGCTTTGACGGTGGTCCGCCGCGGCGGACTGAGCCGCCGCTTGTTCAACAAAGTTAGGAAGACTTCGGTTGCTCTGGTTTCAGCGCTACCTTAAATCGAGGCCCGCTGGGGCGGCGGTCTGCGGCAGCTGTCTGAGCGCTGATCGAGGGCGGCCGCCCTGTCGACGCTGAGAAGTCTGGAGTTTGTTGAACTGGGCGCTGTGAAGAGGCTCGTGCAGGAGGCTGATCACGCGAGCGCCTGCAGAGGAGCTTAGCGACGCCGCAGGAAGAGGTTCATGGCTTGGGTGGCTTTCTGGACTTCTGAGAAGCGGTCAACAATGCCACTCACCGCGGAGCCGAAGAGACCGGTTGGAGAGAGCGGTGCGTTGAGGAACGTGGAGCGCTCTGCTTCTCCCATGTCGGCTAGTGTTAGCCATAAGTGTCTCTCGGTCACAGTCAGCGAGGCCATGCACTTCCCTAGAGCTTGGGCTGCAGCTTTGGTAGCCGAAGGGCGAGGTCTGTCGCGCCGTAGATCAGTAACAGCCTCTGGGTGCCTGCCTTTCTCATCCCACTCCGAAGAAGGTCTGCTTGTAGGATCTGTAAAACGGCCATTGAGTGCAGAGCAGATGCGCTTGGCCGGCGGCAGAATAGGCGCGCCAATATAGGCGAAGTCGCTCTGCAGGCCTTAGACGGGTGCACAGGCTTGGAACGCCATCTCGCGGAGGGCGGACAAAGGTGTGCTGCTACCGAAGTCCTCGACCGGGGATGGAGGAGTAGCCTCTTCAGTGGCGCCGCCCACCGACGCGAGAGAGGTGGAGACGTGTGAACGGGTCCTGGCTGAAAAAGGAGCGCTCCACGACTTTGCAAGCTCCGTATGTAATTCCGCAGGAAGGGAGCGCCCGGCCGCGGGTGTAGAGCGGCGATGGCTTTGAAGAAAGCAGCCGTCAAGTCTGTCGGGTGCCTGCTCAGGGGGCGGTGACCACTCGAGCCCGAGGCGGTCGACGGCCTGTGTGAGGAGGCGTGTTAACTCCCCTTCGACTCCGGCGCGGGTCCTGCTGGATTCCTGGGCCGAGGAGGAGGCTTGGGAGCCTGTCCACTCCTCACTGTCCGAAGCCATGATGGAACAGCGGCCCTTATTCTCCGCTTCGTCATCCGAGATGGCAGCAGTGCGGCCGCTCGGAGAGCTTCGCTGAAGAGATGAAAATCAGGGTTCCAGCCTACGAACTACGCTTATATGCACTCTAGTCACACCCATTTTGGCGGGCTTTGATGCAGTGAGCGCGCGGACGCCTCTCATTGGATGCGAGTTCGCCCAAGCTCGTCTATAGGCTGCAGCAGTTGCCACAGAGCAACCTATGAGCTCGCTAGCTAGCCCGCTCAAGGTCTGCAGCTGCCGCACTGCGTTGACAATGGATACAAAAATTAAGGATAATTTTTTGGCTTCAATATCTCAGAAAAGATGAATCTTTCCCGTAGCGTAAGCTAGCTTACGCAATACGAGAGAACCTCTCGTAAGAGAACTAAGAAAAAACAAGCTTCTATACTAACCTTACATAAAAAATGAACACGTGGCGAACTAGCTTAGCTGCTATCTGCCGGCACACCACATTAGATTAAAATACTTACCCTTGTAGTTGTGCAGATAACTCGATATGTAGAGTTTAAAGCCCTTGTCCCTCTTGCTCGTCGGAGCAGGGGACCAGGCATCAACAATGCGATGACCATCGCTGACGCTTATTTTCGGAAGATTCTGGAGACATCGAGTAAAAACAGACATTTTGGGCGACGCGCAAGTAAACCGGAAACAGATATGGCGACAGAGGAACTTCACAGTTCAGTCTTTGTAATGTGTTTTAGCAATACATTTTTAACATTTATAATGCGTTTAGATTTTTTTTATTGCCTTTACAGGGACTTTAACACTTTCTTAAACATTTGTACAGGTCATAATTGCAAAACCTGTAAAAGATAATATAACAAAAAAAATCGAGGTTGGAAAAAATTTAGACATAAACGAAATTTCTGCGCAACTGTGAAACCAGAGGATAATTTCGCTTTTTCATTGAGTTTATCCTTCACGTCAAAACAGGGATTTTCATGTTTATGATAGATATCACCATGGTTGCAAATTAATAAAAAAAATTAAAGTATACCCGAGATTTTGGCCATGTTGCAGATGTCTTTCACTGTTCACTGATAGTCAGGCATTCGTGAAAAGTCTAACTTCATCAATTTATTCTGCTAAATTGTTCATACCATGAATTAAATATCTATATTAAAACCTAATCAGAATCAGAAAGATATTTATTGCCAAGTAAGTTTTACAAAAGGAATTCTTTTTGGTTTATTGGTGCATGTCTCAAATGCGCAGCAAGCAAAGAAATGTAAACAATTTTCAAGTGCATAAAATAATTCAATATATTTTACATATATTACTGTAAATCGCTTCAGAGTTTCAAAGTAATTTAAATGTCATTTCCTAAACCTTACCTTATCATGGAATCAAGAGTCAAGCCTCCGTTATAAACCCTAATGGCTTTGGAGCAAAAAATAATAATAGCCAACATGACTGGTCGATTTTGAGAGTAGAAATCCTTATATTTCAAAGCGGCTTGCCGCCAGCCGCCCGCGGTCGATCGCGGGCGGCATGTCGCAAGAAATGGGAGTGACAAATTCGGCGACAAATGTTTCATCCCCGCCAGTGGGACGCACCTATAGCCGACAGCTTAGGGACGGCGGCAAAAAGAAGCCGTGCGGATATTTTTTGCTATCTGGGTATGAGGGTTAAGTCGACTACAGACCAGTCCAATCTCTGATTAAAACGTTGAATAAATATAGCAGCTTTTGCAGAGAATGATTTGTGATAGTCATAGAAGAGAGTTCCTCCATAAGTCAAAGCCAAGTTAGAAATAATTGCTAAATATGTGTCCAGCTCGGCTCTACGAGACGGATAGATTTCGCAAATGACATCTCTGTAAACCCCAAATGCCACGTTAAATTCAGCTAGTGTTAACAATTTTAAAAGCCGGGAATCGCTGTCTTTAAGCATAACGGACACATCGCCGCAATCAACAACACGCTTCTCACTCATTTCTGAGCACAGTAATATTTTTACAAGATTGACATCATTACCTGCCACGATTTGGCTTCTCAACTGACGAGAAATCACCGCAGCCGGCGGAAAGAATGGAGAGCCTGAAGACACGGGAACTGCACTTCCCATCGTTCTTCGCGGAATAGTCACCGCGTTGACGACGTCATCATCCAGCTGCGGAGTAAACACTGGCAGCCGCGCCGTGCCTGAAGTGGAGTTCTCAAAAGATGGGCCGGAGAAGAGAATATTTGCCGAGGACCTAGATGATGGACCGGACTCCAAAGCCTGAATTCTGGAGTTCATGTCAGAGAGCGAAAACTGAATGCTGGACAATGCTGATAACACTGGGTCATTGCTTTGGACTGAAGAAGAGTAGACTGCTCGGTTTGAGACGGCTGGACCACCTGCCCACTTGGGTGCAACATCAGACGTAGTAAAAGCCGGGTCGAGGTTCTTTCTCTTCTGCGGCTGTTTCCTGCCGGAGAATGGAGGAGGAGGAGGAAGATCTGCTGCTGGGACGTCAATTTTTTCACAGAGCAAAGCAAACAATTCTTTATGCGTAGCTCCAGTCGGTGCTGGGATATCGTGTCTATACAAGGTTTCCAGTAACTTCGGCAGTGGCCAATCAGTGATGCTAGGAGGACTAAAAGATTTACTCGCAAGGCGAGAGCTCCGACGGACAGAAGCGTTGCTTTCGTCTTGAAAGGCTTCCTCTGCTTGAGTTAATTGTTGCTGGGATTCTTCAATGGATTCAACTTGCCATTGGTCTTCAACATGTGCGGTGGTAGACATGATCAGCAGTTGAATGAGTACAGCAAAATATATGAGTAATCTCATCGTATTGCGAGAAGCTACGTTTGCAAGCATGCAGTGGAAGCAGCTAAGCAGACAGATTGAAAAATGCCTTTAAATAAGGCCCTTGATTGAAAGAAACTAATTGAAGGTGTATGAATCGGATCAGCTGATAGACTGGGTATCAGCTGATAGCTGAGCTTGACTACGCGGCCTGCCTGAACTAACGCTGAACGCTAGATACGTGGCTTGACATAAACTAGACTTGGGATGTGTAGCGGGAAATTTTACTACAATGTTGGGTTAAATATTTCTTCTGCAATATCTTGGACGACTAGGAAAATTACAGGATCTAAGTCCCCACTCCTAGCACGATTAATTCTGGTACTTATTATATAAATATGTTTTTATCTGCCTTGATAATCAGTTTGTTTTAGCAACAAATGTTGAGGAGGGCATGCTCCAGGACAAAAAATAGACACAGTAGCTTCCCAGAGTGAGATGAAATGAATTAACCTCTCTTCCCCTTTACCAGCCCACAAGACAGGAGGAATGCCCCTACTTCAAGATGGCAGAAATTTTAGATTTATTTTCCTTAATGTTCAGTGAAATAAAAATAAAACAAAGAGAGTAATTATAATGAGAACCACAGGTAAAACTTTGTTTCACTTCACTTATAGTTTCACATACAGAAAAAGAAATAAAGTTTAATTTAGCTTCAAGCTTTTACACTTACATTTATGCATTTGGCAGACACTTTTATCCAAAGCGACTTACAGTGCAATTATTACAGGGACAATCCCCCCGGAACAACCTGGAGTTAAATGCCTTGCTCAAGTACACAATGGTGGTGGCCATGGGGTTAGAACCTGTTATCTTCTGATTAACACTCCTGTGCTTTAGCCACTACGCCACTCAGCATGCACTATGAGCAATACTCCTCTCCGTATCACACAGACACACAGTTCAGTTCTTCAGCGACTCTGCTGAAACCCATGACAGCACAAGCTTGGTACAGCTTCTTATCAGCTCACCTCAACATTTGTCCAAAGCTGTCCGCGAAGAAATCACGAGATAAAAAATGTTTTCTTTCACTCTCTGCGACACTCGTGCTCCCCCTCGTCTCACCCACTTCCCCTCCTCGACTCATAAACCTTTTCAAAATAAAATTCCTTGAATACCTCCACATTTCCCCTTGCTAAAGCCTGCCATACACAGGAACCTCCAAGCAGACCAATTCCTTGGTAAAAAACTGAAAAACACAAGAATAATTCATTTGGATTAACGCGCCGGCGCGTCCTGCTGGATTTTTTCATCATTACAGCGGAAACAACATAAAATTCTCTATCATTTTGGGGTATATAGAGTGTAAGACATCATTAGAGACAATAAAGGGTCTACTTTTATTTGTGTACACTCTGAATAACAACGAAACATTGTGCTTTTGTAAAATAAAGAAAATAAAAAGGGTGAGCTGTAAGCAGTCTCTGGGTTCACGAGCATATATCTGAAACACGTCATAAAAATTAACTGAAACTTCACGAATGCTTATCACACAAACATGAAACATATGTCTAAAGAAAACTTAAAATGTCTACTTTTAAATATATATATATATATATATATATATATATATATATATATATATATATATATATATATATATTTAATTAAAACAAATATTTTACACAAATAAAATTTAAAACAAATATTCTCCTGCAATGTAAAATGTATGAAACAATGCGATGTACAGTTTCTCCTGGCTCAGCATATTATCTCTAATGTGATCACACACACCAGCAGAGCGTGCTATTCATACGCTAATGTGCTGAGACGATCAAATCAAATGGTAAACACCCCGACTGTGCCTTAAAAATAAAGATAATTCACTTTTCTACATGTTTGAAAGACAGCACGATACACAAGTGAGAAAATTCCTGGATACTGACGAAGAGTTGCAATTGTCCTCAGAAGATTAGCGGGACTACGATGAACGTTTGTATTTTGAAGAGAAACTTGATCCAGCCGAAGATACAATTTCAGATGAGTAAGTCATTTATTTTTAATTAGCTGACATGCTATTTTATATAAACATGTACATATTTTACTAGTGGGACTGTTTCCAGACTGTCCTAATAAGCAAGGTTTAGTTAGATTTAAATGATGTTTCCGCTAAAGCAGGTATTTAAATTGTATGCTGTATGATATAAATATGATATATAATATGATATAAAATAATATGAATATTTAGATTATATTTTTATGCTGCCTCATTATTATCAACAAAGCTTGTTCTTGCAAATATGTGTTCAGGTTAAAGGAGTAAAATGCACTTTAAATATGCCCATATTAGAAAATCACCATCTTATAATGATTTCTGAAGGATCATGTGACACTGAAGACTGCAGTAATGATGCTGAAAATTCAGCTTTGTTCACAAATTGCATTTTACAATATATAAAAATAGAAAACTGTTCTTTTAAATTGCAAAAATAGTTCAAAATATCACTGTTTTTCCTGTATTTTGGATCTAATAAATGCAGCCTTGGTGAGCAGAAGAGACTTCTTTTTAACGGTAGTGTAGGTCTAAAATTAAGTAAAGTCTTTCAGTAAAGAAAATGTATAGTCAGAATACTTATTTTATCTTAAAACTTGATTTTGATCATTAATTCTCCTCACATTCATTCTCTTTCTGTCACATTCCTTATTGATAGGCCCAGAGGAGGCCTCTTTTGTCTCCTCAGGTGTGAATTACAATCAATATTCATTATAGTTCACGCCTCCTCGCTTATGACCTTTCTAACACTAAAAGTGTCTTACAAAAGTTCAATTACTATATTGTTTTGTGATCAGGAAGGTTTTCACATCATTTTGTAGCAAAAACTCTAGGCTACAAGATCCAGTTCTCAAAAGTCTTGTGGACAAATGTTTAGTATGTGTTATATGGCCTTATTTCATTGACTTAAAATGTTAGTTTTTTCAAAAACCATGCATAAACGTTATTTTCTCAAAAATACAAACATGTACACACGTTGCGCACATATTAATGTAGCCCAGTTTGTGCTGAATACAATGTTATCAGACTTTATTGTGTTTTAAGCAACTGAAAAAGCACAAATGTCAAGGCATGTCAAAATGTCTAACCTCAGACCCCAGAGGGTTATCACAACGTTGAACTTTTGCTTAGACATTCTCTTTCATATTCTTTCATATTTTCTTTACACCTGTATTGGCACTCTAAACCCTAATTAAATAATGTAATCATCTTTATATCTTACAGGCAAACTACCCTGTGTTTCTCTCTTTGAACGTCTGAAATCAGGTACCTCATTAGTGTTAGAGTCTTCAGATCCCCCATCTTGTTCTGTTTCTACTCTCTCACTCTCAGCTATACTACCCTCCTCACACCCCACTCCACCCTCAAGTTCCCCAGATAAGCCTGTGTTTGGTAAGTGTGTGGTATATGGAATGTAGACAATGTCATGCGAGTCAACGTCTGTGTCTGACAATTCTTTTTCTCTTTTTGCATGTGTAACCTACCTTGTGGGTAGTTGATCCCTCTGAACCACCTTTGTGGGACCCCCCTGCTCAGGACGTACAGTAAACACTGGTAAACCTGCATGATTCTGTTGCATTACCAAAGACGATATGGACTCCCACGTATCTCGGCTGTGAGCGGCACACATGCCCATGGAACCAATCAAGTAGCCGAGAGGGGGAGGGGGACGGGATTTTCCGGTCCAACCTAACGCTCGCGGTACCCGGGGAAGCATAGCAGACCTCTGTGCATCAGGCTTCATTTTCGAAAACAAAACTGCACCTGTCTTTGTAAAACTCATTAGTCAATGGATGGATACTGGAAGTGTGTTTCAGCAAAAAGTTGTGATTTTCTCATCTTCTGGTAACAGAATGTCTTGGGTAACTTAACTGTAACCCCTGTTCTCTGAAAAAGCAGTACGAGATGCTGTGCTGATTTAGCGCTTTGGGAACGTCTTTAGGAGTGACCAGCTGTGAATATGTGTGCAAAACATCAATGAAATTGACTAGAATTTATAGCCTCTGCCAGTGACATCATCAGGAGGCGCCGGTATAGGGGCTATAAATAGATGCGCCACATGAGCTTGTGATGTTGACTCAAGGACATAAGAGCCCGGAGGGGCATGAACATCCAACTATAAAATCTTAGGAATATATGCGGCCCCCATGACAAACGAATAGTTACCCTGATTTACAACACTGGCTAGTGCAGTGGACATAAGCCTGAAGGGCATGGACAGTACACAGTCCGTGAAGTCTTTCCTGATCCGGCTTTGTAAATGGCGGGGAACAGAAGGCTTCATATTCATATATTCATATATTGATCCAAGATGGCGGCGCGGTAGCACGCAGCGGCCACTCCGGATCTACAATGGTGCTTTTTTTGTTAAAAAAGCCCGACTTTTGCAGCACATGGACATCGGAGCAACCGGTGTTCGTGTCTACCATCGCCAGACACTACTAAAACATAAGACTCATGCAAAAACCAAGCTGCATGATGACCTGCAGGAGGCGCTACGCGTACTCGGCTTGCTGCGGAGACCAGGCCTCCAGTCCTCGGCGTCGCCTGATGCCAGTGGCCGGGGGAGAGGACGTCGTAAGCGGTGTGCGAGAAAGCGGAAGCGCGGCAAGAGGGCGGGGGTTCATGCTAGGCTAAAAACAAACCCTAGACGGCCGGCTCTCCCGTCTATCCTGCTCTCAAATGTTTGCTCCCTGGACCATAAACTGGACTATATCCGACTCCAGCAGGCTACGCAGCGTGAGTTTAGAGATTGCTGCGTCTTTGTTTTCACGGCGACGTGGCTCAGCGACAGAGTTCCGGATGCCGCCATTCAGCTAGACGGGCTCACCTCGTTTCGTGCCGACAGAAATACAGCTCTCTGCGGTAAGACTTGCGGTGGTGGCTTGTGTGTTTACATCAACATGGAATGGTGCAAGAACTCTATGCTAGTCTCTAGTTACTGTTCATCGCTGTTGGAGCTTGTGACTGTTAGATGCAGACCTTTTTATCTACCACGGGAATTCACCACTGTTTACATAACTGGAGTTTACATTCCCCCCAGCGCTAACGCTAAGGAAGCGCTCTGTGAACTGTATGGGGCTATGAGCGAACTGCAGAACGCTCACCTCGACGGACTGTTTATTGTCGCCGGAGATTTCAACCATGCGAATCTCAAGACAGTGCTCCCTAAATTCCATCAGTATGTGGACTTTGCAACGAGAGGGGAGAACGCGCTTGAGCTTGTTTACACAAACATCCCAGGCGTGTACCGGGCGGAGCCCCACCCCCACCTCGGCTACTCAGACCACATCTCTGTTATGTTAATTCCAGCATACAGACCGCTCATCAGACGCACAAAACCGCTTCAGAAGCAGGTGAAAACCTGGCCAGCAGGAGCCATCTCTGCTCTTCAGGACTGTTTTGAGTGTACTGACTGGCACATGTTCAGGGACGCTGCAACATATGGCGATTCTACCAACTTGGAGGAATACACAGCATCAGTGACCAGCTACATCAGCAAGTGCATTGATGATGTCACTTTCTCCAAGACCATCACCACACGCTCCAACCAGAAGCCGTGGATGACTGCGGTGGTGCGCACGCTGCTGAGGTCCCAAGACTCCGCCTTCAGAGCAGGCGATAAGGCAGCCCTAAGAACAGCTAGGGCCAAAATGTCACGGGCAATCAGAGAGGCGAAGCGCACACACGCCCAGAGAATCCACAGTCACTTCCAGGACAGCGGTGACACGCGGCGCATGTGGCAGGGCATCCAGGCCATCACCAACTACAGGACAACATCAGTTGCCTGTGACAAAGATGCCTCCTTTCCAGATGCGCTGAACGACTTCTACGCTCAGTTTGAAGTGCAGAACGACGTGGTGGCGAGGAAGACCACCCCTCCTCCCAACGACCAGGTGCTCTGTCTTACCATGGCAGATGTGAGGAAAACGCTACGTAGAGTCAACCCACGGAAGGCTGCTGGACCAGACAACATTCCTGGCAGAGTGCTCAGAGGATGTGCAGACCAGCTAGCAGATGTTCTTACCGACATCTTCAACATCTCTCTGAGCAGCGGCGTCGTTCCAACATGCTTCAAGGCCACCACCATCATCCCCATGCCAAACAAGTCTTCAGTGTCCTTCCTCAACGACTACCGTCCCGTCGCACTTACACCCATCATCATGAAGTGCTTCGAGAGGCTCGTCATGAGGCACATTAAGACCCAGCTGCCCCCCTCACTATACCCACTACAGTTTGCATATCGTCCAAACCGTTCAACGGACGATGCCATCGCCACAACCCTCCATCTGGCCCTCACCCACCTAGACAATAAGGACTCATACGTTCGAAAGCTGTTCATAGATTTCAGCTCAGCATTCAACACAATCATTCCCCACAACCTGATTGGAAAGCTGAACCTGCTGGGCTTGGACACCTCCCTCTGCAACTGGATCCTGGACTTCCTGACTGGGAGACCTCAGTCAGTCCGGATTGGGAACAGCATCTCCACCACCACCACACTGAGCACTGGGGCCCCCCAGGGCTGTGTGCTCAGTCCACTGCTGTTCACTTTGCTGACTCACGACTGTGCAGCAATGCACAGCTCGAACCACATCATCAAGTTCGCTGATGACACGACCGTGGTGGGTCTCATCAGCAAGAACGACGAGTCAGCATACAGAGAGGAGGTGCAGCGGCTGACGAACTGGTGTAGAGCCAACAACCTGTCCCTGAATGTCGACAAAACAAAAGAGATGGTTGTTGACTTTAGGAGAGCACAAGGTGAACACACTCCGCTGAACATCGACGGCTCCTCTGTGGAGATCGTCAAGAGCACCAAATTCCTTGGTGTTCACCTGGCGGAGAACCTCACCTGGTCCCTCAACACCATCTCTATCACCAAGAAAGCCCAGCAGCATCTCTACTTTCTTCGAAGGCTGAGGAAAGCACATCTCCCACCCCCCATCCTCACTACATTCTATAGAGGGACTATTGAGAGCATCCTGAGCAGCTGCATCACTGCCTGGTTTGGGACTTGCACCGCTTTGGACCGCAAAGCCCTGCAGAAGATAGTGAGGACAGCTGAGAAGATCATTGGGTCTCTCTTCCCTCCATCAAAGACATTTACAAAAAACACTGTATCCGCAAAGCAACCAGCATTGTGGACGACCCCACACACCCCTCACACAAACTCTTTACCCTCCTGCCATCTGGCAAGAGGTACCGAAGCATTCGGGCCCTCACGGCCAGACTGTGTAACAGCTTCTTCCCCCAAGCTATCAGACTCCTCAATACTCAGAGACTGGTTTGACACACACACACACGTGTCCTGAGTTGCACTTTAATTACTGTCACTTTATAACTGTCTGCTACCTCAATAACTGCTATGTGCATAGAACACTATCTCATAGTATATTATGTTTACGTTTTTAGAAACTGTCATCTTTTTGCACTACTGAGTACTGGTCGGCGCTGCACTGTGTCTGTTGTCCTGTTCATTGTCAGTAATTTGTTGTACTGTCCCGTACTTTGCACATGTTTGTCCGTGCACTTTATATAGATATATATAAGTATTTTATATAGGTATTTTATTTCGTTGTGTTGTCTCATATGGTCCTGTGTTGGTCCTTTGTTGTTTTTATGTAGCACCATGGTCCTGGAGGAACGTTGTCTCGTTTTGCTGTGTACTGTACTAACTGTATATGGTTGAAACGACAATAAAAACCACTTGACTTGACTTGACGACTTCAAGAGTGACCGGATGGATGTACGGCTGAGAAAGAAACCTTAGGCAGGTAGTCAGGAGGAGGGTGCAACATTGCTTTGCCATTCTTGGGGTAAAATCTAAGCAGGATGGCAAGACAGACAGAGCCTGCAAATTACC
This sequence comes from Xyrauchen texanus, assembly GCF_025860055.1. NCBI lineage: Eukaryota > Metazoa > Chordata > Actinopteri > Cypriniformes > Catostomidae > Xyrauchen > Xyrauchen texanus. The sequence goes on along the minus strand of NC_068286.1, from coordinate 26,325,488 downwards.
AATTCTTTTTAAAGAAGTAATTGCAATAAGAAAAAACATCTTGAGAGTCAGAAGTTTATCTGATGCTAACTCTAGTGGTTCAAAGGGGGTCTCAACCAGACCCTAAAGGACTATTGATATGTCCAACGAAGTGATCCTGTTCCTAGCAGGAGGTCTTAATCGCATGGCTCCACGAACGAAGCGAGCGAGCAGAGGATGTTTCCCCAATGGCATCCCGTCAATCAAGGCGTGGCAAGCCAACAGAGCCACATCAACCCTGAGAGGGCAAGGCATGTGCCTGCTGATAAATTTTCCTGCAGAAAATCCAGAACTGAAGCAATCTGGCAGTTAACTGGATCTGCATTATGTGCACTGCACCATCTTTCAAAGACACCCCATTTATTGGCATAACATCTTCTAGCAGAGGGAACCCTAGCACTTAGAATGGTCTTGATAACTTCAGGTGAAAGCCCAGTGTCCCTCAGTTGGTACCCTTCAGGGGCCAAGCATGAAGGGTCCACAACTCGGGCCGAGGATGAAATATTGTCGGAGTCACAAAGGAGCCAGTGCTGCATCCATGCACATTGTGAATGTGCGGGGTGATAAGGCTAGGCCGAATGGAAGAACCCGATATTGGAAAGCGAACCTCAGGAACTTCCTGTGTTGTGGCAGAATTTCTATATGAAAATATGCATCCATGAAATCGATCGTGACCAACCAATCATGATGTTGGATTTGAGACACGACTGTCTTGAAGGTTAGCATCTAGAACTTGAACGCCTGACTGAGCTATTCAACCTTGTAGGTCTAAAATCAGATGCAACCCCCATCCTTCTTGGGAACCAGGAAGTATCTGCTGTAGTAACCTGATTCTCTCTCTGGAAGGAGAACATGTTCTATGGCCCCTTTGAAGAGATTTTGCAGTTCTTTCCACAGTAGACATGCTTGTTCCGGTTTCACGGTAGTGGGAACCACGCCGTTGAAACGTGGAGGACAGCGAACAAATTTAGTTCTGTAGCCTATTCCTACTGTTCTCAGGACCCACATAGAAACACCTTGGAGTAGCTTCAACGCTGCCAGGTACTCTGAGATGGGCATCAATTTTGACACTTCCTGTTGAGGGGATGTCGCGTGTTCCACGTCCTGGACTACAGCAGGAAGCAACGGAACACCCCCACAAGGCTGGGCGCAAGACCGTCAGGACTTTCTCTTCCTGGAGATAACGGTCCTGAGGTCTTGCTTTGGGGGCTGCCGAGGACGACGAGCCGCTCCCCAGTTTCTACGAGGGGAGTGCGGCGAGGAAGGAATTGCCCGAAGGCTTTCTCATGACTTTTTGCCTTCTGGAACCTGGTGATGACCGTGTTCACTGAGTCACCAAACAAGCCAGAAGGTGAAATCGGGGCATCAAGAAGGAAGACTTTGTCCTTGTCTCTGATGCACGACAGGTTCAGCCATAAGTGCCTCTCCATGCTGACCAAAGCAGCCATAGACTGGCCAGTGACACGAGCCGTCTGTTTGGTCACCCAGAGAGACAGATCCGTGGCTCGACGAAGCTCTGAAAACGCCTCCTCGTTGACCGCACTCAGGTCCTTCAACAGGTCAGCCTGGTATGCCTGCAACACTGTCATTGTGTGCAGGGTAGCACCAGCCTGACCTACAGCCTGATACACTTTCCCAACAAGCCTAGAGGTGGTCCTGCCCGTCTTTGTGGGGAGAGTGGGTCTCTTTAGAAATGATGCCGAGCCAGGCGAGAGATAACCCACAAGTGTCTCTTCTACCCGCTGCATCATGGAATACCCCCGTGCCTCAGCCCCCACGATAGTCGAATATGTTGATGTCGTAGGCATGAAGACACGGGAAGTATAAGGTGACTGATGTAGTGTTCCCTTCATTTGGCCACCATACAGAAATCTGTCTTCAACTTGGAGTGTTTGGGGGTCGCTTGTTGCATGGCCAGTCTGGCTGTAGTCTGGCCAACGCCCGAATAACCACCTCAAGAAATTCCTCAGCTGCTTTATTATCGTTTGAGGAACGCTCAGAGGTGGGTAGAGCAAAGTCCACAAACTCAAGAGATTCGGTGTCCCCCTCATGAACCAAAGAGGTGAGAAGGTCAAGATCACAAGAAGGACCGGCTGGATCTAGGTAAGGGAACTTAGAGGGTTCGTGGAAAAAGTCCCATTGAAATCAACGGCCATTGTACGTTTGATGGATACGAGGGACGATACCAGCTCCATGTACCGCCCTCCTGTAAATGATCTCAATGGACAGATGGAGCTTACGGGTCTGTGGACGGTCAAATTTCCACGGAGTCTGCGGTCCGGAATACATGACCGAATGGACACACATAGGGGGTGCTGTATGCTGCTGTGAGACCCCCGGCGTCCCACGATCCCACTGTCTGCCCACTGGCCACTCACGATGACCAGTGACCACCCTGGGGGGGGGGTGGGGCTGTCCACAGACCCATTATCATCCCCCTGACCCACTATTTTACCCAAACTGACCAGTGAGACCCCCTGTGCCACCCTGGGGGGGCGGGGCTGTCCACAGACCCATTATCATCCCCCTGACCCACTATTTTACCCAAACTGACCAGTGAGACCCCCTGACCACCCTGGGGGGGCGGGGCTGTCCACGGACCCATTATCATCCCCCTGACCCACTATTTTTCCAAAAGTGACCAATGAGACCCCCTGACCACCCTGGGGGGGCGGGGCTGTCCACGGACCCATTATCATCCCCCTGACCCACTGTTTTTCCAAAAGTGACCAGTGAGACCCCCTGACCACCCGGGGGGGGCGGGGCTGTCCACGGACCCATTATCATCCCCTGACCCACTATTTTTCCAAAAGTGACCAGTGAGACCCCCTGACCACCCGGGGCGGGGCTGTCCACGGACCCATTATCATCCCCTGACCCACTATTTTTCCAAAAGTGACCAGTGAGACCCCTGACCACCCGAGGGCGGGCTGTCCACGGACCCATTATCATCCCCCTGACCCACTATTTTTCCAAAAGTGACCAATGAGACCCCCAGACCACCCAGGGGGCGGGGCTGTCCACGGACCCATTATCATCCCCTGACCAACTGTTTTTCCCAAATAGGTTTTTACGCTCTGGGATTTCACGGGCCACGCGTTTGGTGGCCGGGTGCCCGCCCACACCCTCGAAATGGCATATTTTGAAGGTGAAAAAAAAGAATGGCAGGAGGTGTCTGCCCTCTTAGTATGTGATAGAGGGGCACCAGGTGTGCAACCGAGTGAAATTTCGGCTCCGTCGGAGCTCGGGAGCAAAGTTAGAGCACATCCCACGTACGATTTGTACATTGTATTTACACAGCGGGTCCGTGTACACGACCCCGAAAGGTCCGAACGGCTCCAAATTGACAACAGTAGCTTCTCAGTGGCCCCTGAGCCAGGTCCTAAATTTTGGAGGCCCTTGGGACTTGCTAAGTATTAAAACCTCTGATGAATGTACTGTTGCACACAGGCCTAAAATGCAGCCTGTCTCATTGATTCCTGTGACAGGCAGAGAGATCTGTTGAAAATAATGAAAAATGCTTGTTTACATCCTAGACCTTAGTCCTCTTAGTATGTCGATAAGGGGCTTTTGACGTGACACCGTGTGAAATTTGGGGTCCGTTGGAGCTCAGGGTGCAACGTTAGAACACGTCCCACTGACCATTTGTACCATTCATTTTCACAGCGGGACCGTGTACACGACTCCGAAAGCTCCAAACGACTCCAAATTGATATCAGTAGCTTCACAGGGACCCCCCTAGTCAGTGGGCAAAGTTTCAAGTCCCAATGGCTTCGTTAAGTCTTAATTGGATGACTAATGTGTGTAATGTGACAAACATTTTCCTGTAATATTTTTCTTGATTTTTTTTAAAGTACTTCCTTAACTCTGAGGGACACACCTTTTTAATAGGTTGTTTCTGAGGGCCCAACAATGAAGCATTCGAAGCCCCGGTCTGAGCATCAATTTTAACCCCGTACACGAAACCGCTGTAGAATTGCATTGGTTCAATGGGCAAGCGGGACGTCTAGAAAAGGAGGTTCGAAGGGCGCAGAACCTGGAAATTTCAGATATTCGATCGTCAGGGGCCCCGATTCAGGTCCTACATTTTGGAGGCCCTGGGGGCTTGCTAAGTATTAAAACCTCTGATGAATGTACTGTTGCACAGAGGCCTAAAATGCAGCCTGTCTCATTGATTCCTGTGACAGGCAGAGAGATCTGTTGAAAATAATGAAAAATACTTTTTACATCCTAGACCTTAGTCCTCTTAGTATGTCGATAAGGGGCTTTTGACGTGTCACCGTGTGACATTTGGGGTCCGTTGGAGCTCAGGGTGCAACGTTAGAACACGTCCCACTGACCATTTGTACCATTCATTTTCACAGCGGGACCGTGTACACGACTCCAAAGCTCCAAACGACTCCAAATTGATATCAGTAGCTTCACAGGGACCCCCTAGTCAGTGGGCAAAGTTTCAAGTCCCAATGGCTTCGTTAAGTGCTTAATTGGATGACTAATGTGTGTAATGTGACAAACATTTTCCTGTAATATTTTTCTTGATTTTTTTAAAGTACTTCCTTAACTCTGAGGGACACACCTTTTTAATAGGTTGTTTCTGAGGGCCCAACAATGAAGCATTCGAAGCCCCGGGTCTGAGCATCAATTTTAACCCCGTACACCGAAACCGCTGTAGAATTGCATTGGTTCAATGGGCAAGTGGGATTTCTTGTAAAAAGAGGTCAAAAGGTTGCAGGACCTCGAAATTTGGGATTCTGGATCCCCAGGGGCCCCCAAATCAGTGCCTAAAATTTGGAAGCTCTAGACATTTTCCGAATGCACTCTTTCAGCTCTAGACCTTAAATGAACACCCAAATGACTTTGCACATGCAAGAGGCTCTTTCTGGCTTTGAGAGCAAAAGGCCTGTGAGGTTGATTCTCGCATTCAAGCCAAAAAAAAAATGGGAAAAAAAATTATTTCTAGAGAATTGCGCTTTTAATAGGACGCGCTTGGGGCCCCGGACTACCAGCACGTGAAGTTTGGGGCCCAGAGGAGCTTTCTAGAAAAAGTCCATCTGCCATTAATTTCATTCATTTTCTACAACGGGTCGATGGACGGGCACCGAAAGGTCCAAACGACTCAAAAACGACATATGCTGCGTCGTCAGGGCGTCCTTAGACAGCGTGGTGAGTTTCGTGACCTTTCGACCTTATTTTCCATTCATTTGGGCCATTTAGGGACGTTGTCCACAAACACGTTGTGAAAAATGCATGGATTCAAAGGGATAGTGGGACGTCTGGAAAAGAGGGGTCAAAAGGTCGCAGGCTCTCGAAACTCCCGAATCATGAGCGTCCGGTCCCCACGAATCAGGAACCAAAGTTTGGGGTCTCTAGAACCTTCCTGAGCTTATATTCAAACCCTAACCCTAGTGGCCTCTCATCCTTCAAGAGGCTCTTTCAAGCTTTAAGTGCAAAAGGATTTTGAGGGAATCTTGCACAAACGCCCCCAAAAAACCTTTCCTTTTTTCTAGAGCCACGTGCTCTCGGTATGTGTTTGGGGGCGTCAGGCTACCGCGTGTGAAATTTGGGGACTGGGGGAGCTTTCTAGAAAAAGCCCACGTGCCATTCGTTTCATTCCTTGTCAACGAGGGGTTGGCGGACGGGGCTCCCGAAAGGTCCGAACGACTCGAAATCGACATATGCGCGTCGTCGGGGTGCCCTTAGACAGCGTGGAGAGTCTCGTGACCTTTCGACCTTATTTTCCATTCATTTGGGCCATTTAGGGACGTTGTCCACAAACACGTTGTGAAAAATGCATGGATTCAAAGGGATAGTGGGACGTCTAGAAAAGGGGGTTACCGATGTCACAGGACCTCGAAATTTCAGATATTCGATCGCCAGGGGCCCCCGAGTCAGGACCTAGAGTTTGAAAGCCCTGGGGGATTGCTGAGTATTAAAGGCTCCGATGAACGGACTGTCGCACACAGGCCCAAAATGCAGCCTGTCTCATTGATTCCTGTGACAGGCAGAGAGATCTGTTGAAATGAATGAAAAATACTTCTTTGCAACCTAGGCCTTAGTCCTCTTAGTATGTCGATAAGGGGCCCTTGACGTGTCACCGTGCGAAATCTGGGGCCTTTGGGACATCGGGAAGAGCAATCCCACTTACCATTTGTACCATTCATTTTCACAGCGGGACCGTGGACATGACTTGGAAAGGTCCAAATGGCTCCAAATGGAAATCTGTAGCTTCTCAGGGGCCCCTCGGTCACTGTGAAAAGGTTCAAGTCTGAATGACTTTGTTAAGTGCTTCATTGGCTGACTAATGTGTGTAATGTGACAATGAGTTTTCAGGAATATTTTTCTTGATTTTTTTTAAAGTACTTGCTTAACACCGAGGGACTTGAATTCGTTACATGTTGTATCTGAAGGCCTCAGGAAGGAGTACTCGACGGCTGAAGTTGCTGGCATATGATTCAAGGCTTTTTTCACCGAATCATACAGGAAGTGCCCACTTCCAATTTGTTTGAATGGGACCAAATGCATGGCTCGTGGGAATTCATTTTTTATGCTCATTGTGCATGTTTATGAGTTGATAGTTGCATCAGCTTGTTATATTAGGCTGAGTTGAGTCCTATTTCATAAAGGAACATAATAAAGCATACTGTTTCCCCACTCCAACCTCAATTGCATGTTTTGGCTTGTATTTGGATCCCTCCCCCATCTCCATTTTCAAGCCAGATTCAATGGTTCTCCAACTATAAGACAATTACAATGGTAATGATTAATCATTGACCTTTGAGTCTCACTCTGAAGCTAATTGTGCATGTTTACGAGTTGATAGTTGCATCAACTTGTTGTATTGTGTATTCTGAGTGATGCCAAGGGATTTTGTCAATAAAACTGCATGTAAATGTGAAGTGTTTCAAATGAATAGCCCATAAACCTGCTGTTGAGTCTCCATAGGACAAAGTGCTTATGGACACTTTCATTTTTAGGCAAATGATGCATTTTTATGAGTTGTAAGTTGCATAAACATGTTGTATTTGCGTATTCTGTACAGAATACGTAAATTCGAAGGGCTTATGTGTTTCAGGGGCTTCACAGAGTCACCTAAATGTGATTTTAAGTCAAAAATGTGATCCTGGAGTTATAAAAATGAAGTCCACCAAGTGATGATTTTTGACCCATTCAGTTGATTGGAAGTGGGTGTACCCACTTGGCATTTATTTGCATTGGCTGAAATCATCACTTTTTGGACATGGTTTGTTTTAACTCCTGGATCAAATTAATGACTTAAAATCACATTTAGGTGACTCAGTGAAGCCCCTGATCAACCTGAGCCCTTCAAAACAAAAACTGTCACTGACCACTGAAACCTTTATTTCTCGAATGGGACAAATTGCATGTGGGATGTCCAGATCTCAGCTCTGGATTGACTTAGGAAGCTGAAACTTGTGTTTCTGTCCTAATCTCAGCCTCCTCTATCTATGTTGAGAGTTTCAAGAAGATCGAGGAAGTCGAAATTTCAGTGCAAAAAACTCAAAGGGCATGCACCTTTGAGGTTTTTTGCGCAAAATTTTCGACTTCCTCCGATCTTCTTGAAATTTATACCAAAGAAAGAGGAGGCTTGGAGAGGAACATAAACAGAGAATTCAGCTTCCTAAATCTGTCTAGAGCTGAGATCTGGACATCCCACTTACAATTTGTCCCATTCGCAGAAATAAAGGTTTCGTGGTCAGTGATATTTTTTTGTTTTGAAGGGCTCAGGTTGATCAGGGGGCTTCACTGAGTCATATAAATGCATTTTTAAGTCATACAATTTATACTGGAGTTATTAAAATGAAGTCCAACAAGTGATGATTTCAGCCAATGCAAATAAATGGCAAGTGGGTACACTTCGGATCTCAGCAATCCCATCTGTGATTCTGTGCTAAGAAATCCACTTTTTTGCACTTTTGCACAGTGCAGTTCTCAATGTAGAATGTTTGTCTATCAATCTGTCTGTCTGTCTTTCTATCCTTTTAGCTCATTACTTTGATTGGAAGTGGGACTACCCACTTCCAATCAATTTAATGGGACAAATTAGTATTACTTTTGATTGGAAGTGGGACTACCCACTTCCAATCAATTTAATGGGACAAATTGTATTACTTTGATTGGAAGTGGGACTACCCACTTCCAATCAATTTAATGGGACAAATTGTATTACTTTGATTGGAAGTGGGACTACCCACTTCCAATCAATTTAATGGGACAAATTGTATTACTTTGATTGGAAGTGGGACTACCCACTTCCAATCAATTTAATGGGACAAATTGTATTACTTTGATTGGAAGTGGGACTACCCACTTCCAATCAATTTAATAGGACAAATTGTATTACTTTGATTGGAAGTGGGTCTACCCACTTGCCATTTATTTGCATTGTCTGAAATCATCACTTTTTGGACATGGTTTTTTTAACTCCTGGATCAAATTTTTGACTTAAAATCACATTTAGGTGACTGTAGGACTCCCCCTGAACAACATAAGCCCTTCAAAACATCAAAATTCCTCTGACCACTGAAACCTTTATTTCTGCGAATGGGACTAATTGTACGTGGGATGTCCAGATCTCAGCTCTGGATTGACTTAGGAAGCTGAAACATGTGTTTCTGTCCTAATCTCAGCCTCCTCTATCTATGTTGAGAGTTTCAAGAAGATCGGAGGAAGTCGAAATTTTGCAAAAAACTCAAAACCCTTTGAGTTTTTTTGCGCAAAATTTTCGACTTCCTACGATCTTCTTGAAATTTATACCAAAGAAAGAGGAGGCTTGGAGAGGAACATAAACAGAGAATTCAGCTTCCTAAGTCAATCTAGTGCTGAGATCTGGACATCCCACATACAATTTGTCCCATTCGCAGAAATAAAGGTTTCGTGGTCAGTGATATTTTTTTCTTTTGAAGGGCTCAGGTTGATCAGGGGGCTTCACTGAGTCATATAAATGCATTTTTAAGTCATAGATTTTATACTGGAGTTAATAAAATGAAGTCCAACAAGTGATGATTTCAGCCAATGCAAATAAATGGCAAGTGGGTAGACTTCTTATCTCAGCAATCCCATCTGTGATTCTGTGCTAAGAAATCCACTTTTTAGCACTTTTGCACAGTGCAGTTCTCAATATGTCTAATATATGTCTATGTATGAATGCATCTATCTGTAGGATGTTTGTCTATCAATCTATCTGTCTGTCTTTCTATCCTTTTAGCCCATTACTTTGATTGGAAGTGGGACTACCCACTTCCAATCAATTTAATGGACAAATTGTATTACTTTGATTGGAAGTGGGACTACCCACTTCCAATCAATTTAATGGGACAAATTGTATTACTTTGATTGGAAGTGGGACTACCCACTTCCAATCAATTTAATGGGACAAATTGTATTACTTTGATTGGAAGTGGGACTACCCACTTCCAATCAATTTTATGGGACAAATTGTATTACTTTGATTGGAAGTGGGACTACCCACTTCCAATCAATTTAATGGGACAAATTGTATTACTTTGATTGGAAGTGGGACTACCCACTTCCAATCAATTTAATGGGACAAATTGTATTACTTTGATTGGAAGTGGGTCTACCCACTTGCCATTTATTTGCATTGTCTGAAATCATCACTTTTTGGACATGGTTTTTTTAACTCCTGGATCAAATTTTTGACTTAAAATCACATTTAGGTGACTGTAGGACTCCCCCTGAACAACATAAGCCCTTCAAAACATCAAAATGTCACTGACCACGAAACCTTTATTTCTCCGAATGGGACTAATTGTACGTGGGATGTCCAGATCTCAGCTCTGGATTGACTTAGGAAGCTGAAACTTGTGTTTCTGTCCTAATCTCAGCCTCCTCTATCTATGTTGAGAGTTTTAAGAAGATCGGAGGAAGTCGAAAATTTCGCGCAAAAAAACTCAAAGATTTTTTTGCGCAAAATTTTTGACTTCCTCCGATCTTCTTGAAATTTTTACCAAAGAAAGAGGAGGCTTAGAGAGGAACATAAACAGAGAATTCAGCTTCCTAAGTCAATCTAGTGCTGAGATCTGGATATCCCACATACAATTTGTCCCATTCGCAGAAATAAAGGTTTCGTGGTCAGTGACATTTTTTTCTTTTGAAGGGCTCAGGTTGATCAGGGGGCTTCACTGAGTCACCTAAATGTGATTTTAAGTCAAAAAATTGATACTGGAGTTATTAAAATGAAGTCCAACAAGTGATGATTTCAGCCAATGCAAATAAATGGCAAGTGGGTAGACTTCGGATCTCAGCAATCCCATCTGTGATTCTGTGCTAAGAAATCCACTTTTTAGCACTTTTGTACAGTGCAGTTCTCAATGTAGAATGTTTGTCTATCAATCTGTCTGTCTGTCTTTCTATCCTTTTAGCTCATTACTTTGATTGGAAGTGGGACTACCCACTTCCAATCAATTTAATGGGACAAATTGTATTACTTTGATTGGAGGTGGGACTACCCACTTCCAATCAATTTAATGGGAAAAATTGTATTACTTTGATTGGAAGTGGGACTACCCACTTCCAATCAATTTAATGGGACAAATTGTATTACTTTGATTGGAAGTGGGACTACCCACTTCCAATCAATTTAATGGGACAAATTGTATTACTTTGATTGGAAGTGGGACAACCCACTTCCAATCAATTTAATGGGACAAATTGTATTACTTTGATTGGAAGTGGGTCTACCCACTTGCCATTTATTTGCATTGTCTGAAATCATCACTTTTTGGACATGGTTTTTTTAACTCCTGGATCAAATTTTTGACTTAAAATCACATTTAGGTGACTGTAGGACTCCCCCTGAACAACATAAGCCCTTCAAAACATCAAAATGTCACTGACCACGAAACCTTTATTTCTCCGAATGGGACTAATTGTACGTGGGATGTCCAGATCTCAGCTCTGGATTGACTTAGGAAGCTGAAACTTGTGTTTCTGTCCTAATCTCAGCCTCCTCTATCTATGTTGAGAGTTTCAAGAAGATCGGAGAAGTCGAAATTTAGCAAAAAAACTCAAAGGGCACGCACCTTTGAGTTTTTTTACAAAATTTTCGACTTCCTCCGATCTTCTTGAAATTTATACCAAAGAAAGAGGAGGCTTGTAGAGGAACATAAACAGAGAATTCAGCTTCCTAAGTCAATCCAGAGCTGAGATCTGGACATCCCACGCATAATTTGTCCCATTGCAGAAATAAAGGTTTCAGTGGTCAGTGACATTTTTTTCTTTGAAGGGCTCAGGTTGATCAGGGGCTTCACTGAGTCACCTAAATGTGATTTTAAGTCAAAAAATTGATACTGGAGTTATTAAAATGAAGTCCAACAAGTGATGATTTCAGCCAATGCAAATAAATGGCAAGTGGGTAGACTTCGGATCTCAGCAATCCCATCTGTGATTCTGTGCTAAGAAATCCACTTTTTAGCACTTTTGCACAGTGCAGTTCTCAATGTAGAATGTTTGTCTATCAATCTGTCTGTCTGTCTTTCTATCCTTTTAGCTCATTACTTTGATTGGAAGTGGGTCTACCCACTTCCAATCAATTTAATGGGACAAATTGTATTACTTTGATTGGAAGTGGGTCTACCCACTTGCCATTTATTTGCATTGTCTGAAATCATCACTTTTTGGACATGGTTTTTTTAACTCCTGGATCAAAGTTTTGACTTAAAATCACATTTAGGTGACTGTAGGACTACCCCTGAACAACATAAGCCCTTCAAAACATCAAAATTCCTCTGACCACGAAACCTTTATTTCTGCGAATGGGCCTAATTGTACGTGGGATGTCCAGATCTCAGCTCTGGATTGACTTAGGAAGCTGAAACTTGTGTTTCTGTCCTAATCTCAGCCTCCTCTATCTTATGGGCTTATGTTGTTCAGGGGAGTCCTACAGTCACCTAAATGTGATTTTAAGTCAAAAATTTGATCCAGGACTTAAAAACCATGTCCAAAAAGTGATGATTTCAGACAATGCAAATAAATGGAATGTTGGATGTCCAGATCTCAGCTCTGGACAGACTTTTTGTGCTCAAACCTCTTTTCTGTGCTTCTCCAAGCCTCCTCTTTCTATTTTGTGAGTTTCAAGAAAATCTGAGGACGTCGAAATTTGAACTTCCAAATCCTTAAAGGGGTATGCACAATTTTTCGACATCCTCCGATCTTAATGAAATTGATACCATAGATAGAGGAGGCTTGGAGAACAACAGAAATACAAGTTTCAGCTTCCCAAGTCTGTCTAGAGCTGAGATACACATCCCAAAAATTTAATGTGGGTCCCAATTACAATCAATTTAATGGGACAAATTGTATGTGGGATCTCAGCAATCCCTGTCTGTGATTCTTTGCTAAGAATTCCACTTTTTAGCACTTTTGCACAGTGCAGTTCTCAATATGTCCAATATATGTCTATGTATGTATGTTTCTATCTGTAGGATGTTTGTCTATCTGTCTATCTGTCTGTCTGTCTGTCTTTCCTTTTAGCCCATTACTTTGATTGGAAGTGGGACTACCCACTTCCAATCAGTTTAATGGACCCAAAATCATCACTTGGTGTACTGCATTTTTATAACTTCTGGATCAAATTCAATGATTTCATCCAATGCAAATAAATTGCATGTGTGTAGTCCCATATACAGTCAAATGAATGGGCAGTGGTCTATTGGGGACAGATATCTATACAATCAATTGCTAATTGGCAGATAGCCTGTTGAATAAATTGTTCGTGGGTGGTCCCACTTACAGTCAAATGAATGGGCAGTTAGTCTGTTGGTGGACATACAGCTATACAATCAACTGCTAATGTGCAGATAGCCTGTTGAATAAATTGTACGTGGGTGGTCCCACTTACAGTCAAATGAATGGACAGTTAGTGTGTTGGTGGACATACAGCTATACCATTAATTGCTAATGGATAGTTAGTCTGTTGGTTGACTCAGTTTGTGTGCAAAATAGATGGTTAGTGGGCATATAGCGGGTCCGTGGAAAGCGCCGCCCTCTCAGGGTGGTCAAGGGGTCTCATTGGTCACTTTTGGAAAAATAGTGGGTCAGGGGGATGATAATGGGTCCGTGGACAGCCCCGCCCCCCCCCCCGGGTGGTCTGGGGGTCTCATTGGTCACTTTTGGAAAAATAGTGGGTCAGGGGGATGATAATGGGTCCGTGGACAGCCCCGCCCCCCCCGGGTGGTCTGGGGGTCTCATTGGTCACTTTTGGAAAAATAGTGGGTCAGGGGATGATAATGGGTCCGTGGACAGCCCCGCCCCCAGGGTGGTCAGGGGGTCTCACTGGTCACTTTTGGAAAAATAGTGGGTCAGGGGATGATAATGGGTCCGTGGACAGCCCCGCCCCCCAGGGTGGTCAGGGGGTCTCACTGGTCACTTTTGGAAAAATAGTGGGTCAGGGGATGATAATGGGTCCGTGGACAGCCCCGCCCCCAGGGTGGTCAGGGGTCTCACTGGTCACTTTTGGAAAAATAGTGGGTCAGGGGATGATAATGGGTCCGTGGACAGCCCCGCCCCCAGGGTGGTCAGGGGGTCTCACTGGTCAGTTTGGGTAAAATAGTGGGTCAGGGGAGGATAATGGGTCCGTGGACAGCCCGCCCCCCAGGGTGGTCAGGGGGTCTCACTGGTCAGTTTGGGTAAAGTAGTGGGTCAGGGGATGATAATGGGTCCGTGGACAGCCCCGCCCCGGGTGGCACAGGGGTCCGTGGTGGTCTTCGGGGCATCCCGTCCCACTCCCCATTAATAGAACACATTGCAACAAATGGAACGAGGGAGAGCCCTGCCCGAGAGCGCCCGATTGCCATCGATATGAATGGGGAAGGCGCCCATTCATTCGAGCCAGAGGTGGGACGTGAGGCCGCCCTCACGTGGGTAAAGGCTGAACTGCACTGGAGAGGCTATATCCGGGGGTCTTCCTTTAAACGCCCGTGGCGGGGGTCCGCTGCGCCCGAGGCGGTCCTCCACGTCACAGGCCTTCCCCGTCGGACCCCCCGAACGATCGGGCGCCCGCCCCGGGGCACCGAAAAATTTTCTGAGGCTGGTGCGCAGGGTACAGGGACCCTCGGACACGTTCCCATATCGCAACTGGCTATTGACCACCTAGAAAATGACATTTTGGGATTTTTCACTCAATTTGGATCGGCTTCCCTTATGCAGGGAAGAACTCATCTCTCGCCAGATCCATACGAAGAGTGGGCGCTGACTCTCGGAAGTTAGCGAAACGAGTGCGAAGCATTTTGAATGAAAGCAGATCGCAATGCTTGCACCCGCCCCGCCCCAATGCAAGACTGGTGTGTGTCCGTTTCAGCCATAAAGCGTAAACACTGTAACACACACCACTTGCTTTCTTTATCAGTCATTGTTTCTGCACACTGCCTAAAAAATTCTAACTCCTAACAGAGGAGAATGTTTTTGACAGGGTTGAGGAGCACAACACACACAGAATTGTCTGAAGACAAAAGACCTGACGATGCACTTGTGGCATCTATTTATAGCCACTGTACTGGCGCATCCTGATGATGTCAACGGTGGAGGCTATAAATTCTAGTCAATTTAATTGACATGTTGCATACATATTCACAGCTGGTCACTCCTAAAGACGTTCCCAATACGCTAAATCAGCGCAGCATCAAAGTGTAGCTTTTGATAGGGTATATCACTTTCACAAACTTTTGTACAGTCATTTGGAGGCTGTCAAAATCTCTCTAAATCTCATTCGTATGTGTATTGTGGCAGAAGGTTTGGCATCACTAAAACACGGCATTGGTATAATGTGTCTCGTACCTCGTAACCGAAAAATACCACAACTATTGTTCGTATGACTAAACGTCACTTTTGGAAACCCTTGTATTTTCCTTGCAACTTTAAGACATTGAAATCAATGGATTCGAAGTGTAAAACCTAATGCGTAAGCTCCTGAAAATCCAACACAGTGTAAACATCAGGTGGTGAGGAAACGCCAACTAGAACAGTGGGAATTTGAGCTGTGTCAGGGAGCTTTCGTAGTTGCAAAGGGATGACTCATAGTCTTAATAGGTTGATTTCAAGGATAGATATTAATGTCTCTTTTTGCAGTCTGAAACACTGTGTGGGATTTTGGAGTGTTATTTATTTATTTTTTATTTATTTATGTGACTGTGATTTCCCTCTGTATGAAATTTGTTTGATGTAGATGTACATGGTACGGATTAAAGTGCCTGCATACCTCCACCTTTATACGTAGGAAAAGTATGTGTGAGCTAGGAATTAAATTAAACTGTCCTGATTCTACATAATTATGTAAGAAAATGTATAATGGAATTAGTCGTGTTCAACAAACCATTATAACTTCGAAAAATATAACTAGATAATTTGTCTGAATAAAATTCTCCACCATTAAAACCAATACAAAGTCTCATTGTATCCACTCACAATTTCTATTGTAAGGAATTAGCTTTAATAAGAGAATTATGATTAATTTGCTTATTGGAGTAATATTATTCTCATAGCTTGATGAAAATACTATCACACATATTTAGATATAGTTTTGAAGCTAAATCTTTTAAAAACAGGGATGAGATTATTTATCAAAATATACCACAGTCAAATTGTCTTTGAATACAGACAAACTTTATTGCTATTCTAAATATAAAACTTGTCTAAAACATACAACATGAAACAGATTGGTGAGTAGTGACAGAATGTGAAGTAAATGATCAATACAGAGTCTGTTGACAATGCATTAAGAACCATTTATCCTTCTTTGAGTCTAAATGGATTTGCAATCATATTACCCAAAGTATTTAACCAATGCACCAGCACTTTGTGCAAAAGCCTGTAGATGTACTTGTGTGTCGTTGCATTTCCTTGCGTTGCATTTCCTTGTGTTGTTTGGTTCTTAGGTGTTTGTAGAAAGTTTGTTCCGTCGATGTCTTGGACTCTGTTATGATCGTGGATAGTTATTATAGATCTGGAAGCAAGAGAGCCGAAGAGAGGAGACCAAGAGTTTGTTGCAAGAACAGCAGAGTTCAGAAGAGAAGACAGGAAGAGAACGAGTTCTGAACTGAAATTGTCCACACTCCAAAGGTGTCCTGAGACAATCAGATGTGGCTTTTCAGTGTCACATGGTGAACTGCTCTGTCCATTTCACAAAGTTTACGATCCTTTGTGGAGGATTCTTACAAACTCCTGCTCAAAAATAGTGCATGTTTAATCATAAACTTGTATATCTTGGCAACAGTACGAGAGACATGACATTCGTTGTCATCAACAGTCTCTATGTAAACAAGCAAGCATTTACAAATACTACATTTGACATTCTTTCATGTACATAATATGTGTAAGTAACAAAACTTGATAATCCCTGGTTACAAATCATACTGGTTAATTCATTGGTTTTACAACATGGATAATACATTACACATTGTGAGAAACCTGATTGTTGGGGTAAAATATTCAGTTGAAAAGTTACAATTCTTAGTAGAATGAGATGAATCATAACAGATTAAAGTTTATAATCATTGATTTGTTAGTTATAAGTGATTACCAATCACTACACATATGTGTAGTATTTGTGTAGTATATATTTTTAGGTACATCGGCTATAACCATTAATTTGTCAGTTATAACAGTGATCACAGGTCAGAGTGATTTTCAGAGTTATCTAGCAATACATTCTGTACATTTTAGAGGGTTAACTCAGCGAAGTACAACGTTCATGGATTCATTTTTAGCTGCTGTTTGCAGAATACTAATCACGATATCTTGTGATATGATGAGTCTAAGTGTACAAATTGGTTTATATCGGAGGACAAAGCAGAGTGTGTTCTGAGACTTACTTGGGAATTCCAAGGATTGTGTTCTCTGTATTTTATTGCTTGTGAACACATTGAAGTTGAACAACTGTTTTTTATTCACTTTCACACAAATCATGAGTACAACATCTGATTATTACTTTATAAACACTTATTCTTTTGCACTGCTATGATATCGAAACACTTTTACTATAATGCAGTTGTTCAACACATTTGTTCAACTTTAGTTGGTAAAAACTTTTGTTATTATAATCCTAATTCTATGAGACTGGGTTGGGTATGTAGGATTATCCATGAACAAAGCCATCAAATGAACACAACAACACATTCCACAGATTAGAGAGATCCCCCACCGAGCCATTAGAGAGTCATAATAAAACTGTTATTAAGAACATCTCTGCAAAGAGGCCCCTGGGTGCAGGGGTCACATGCAGTAAAATACAGAGAACACACTCCTTGGAATTCCCAAGAAAGTCTCAGAAACACGCTTTGTCCTCCGATATAAACCAATTTGCTACACTTAGACTCATTTGAACAATTACACAATTTAATGCTTATGTTACAGACTCACCTACATTTACACACTTATTCTAAAGTGATTAGCTTCTGTGGTAGCTCAACTGATAGTGTTGGACTGTGGTTCAAGAAAAGCCAAACACGCAAGCTGACATGTGAATTGATAGTGTTATAGAAGCTTCAGAAAATGTGCTTTTCGTTTCTCATTTTCTTTTTGGACACTATCGGTTATGTTTAGGTGTTGGCTTAGGGTCAGGATGACCTTATTTGATATTTTAACACTATTGGTTAGGTTTAGGTTAGGGAGGTACATTTTACTAATTAAAACCACCATCTAATATTCACCTGAAAAACCTAGTCTGATTTCGACACAATTTCACTGTGAATTTGCTGGACAAAACACTGGGAAACTGCAGCCAAATGTGTAATAAGGCAAGTCATTTTGTTTTGATTTTTTTTTGCCATGTTAACATCATATTCAGACACCCTAATGTCTTCGCTCCAAACCAGTATGGCTTTCTTACATTTTTAATCAAAGGGTGTAGTGACTATGTGCTGCCAAGCTCCAAAAAGACAATACATAAATAAATAAGCCACTATAAAACAACAGTAAAAATAGTCGACTTGACTTGCATGTTACATTTAAAGCCTTCTCAAACCATAGTATCACTTTGTGTTATAAACAGTCCATAACTTAAATCACTTTAAAATAAAATCATTGATGACCTAGGTATGCGATACATATGGCACCTACAGCATCACTCTCATTGTATGGGAAGCATTTCTTTTATAGGGTATTCAATGAAAGTGAATGTGACTGAGGCATATAATGAAATAATATTTGTTGAACTTTAACAATGTGGCAAGATTTTCACAAAAGATATTATAGTACCAAATAGATGATTTCCCCATAAATGATTGTGATGAATTTTAGTGTGTTAGATACAAAATAATGTAACACATTAATGGCAATCTGTTCATCATTGCACTCTTAAGTACCACCTCGCAGACATTAAAGTACTGTTCTTTGAAGAGTTAGATATTTATTTTTTCAAGTCCTTGAAATTCATTAAATCTATTGCTTGTACTTAAGCAATAGATTTAATGAAAATTGTGTAAATTGACTATTTTCTCCTTTGTTTAACCATTCCAAGTCTTTAATTGATTCTATATTGAATTTGAATGTGTCTCAAGGGATTTTGGTGAATTCTAAGGTTAGTTTTCTATTAACTGTTTTCAAAATAGAAGATTTTTCTTGATGCTGAGTTTAGCTGCTTCTGATTATGTAGTAATTAGCTAAAATTGTATGTAGGCTGTCTTTTTAATTAATACATCTAATTTAACAGGTGCAATTGGTTAGAGACTTTTAGAAATTCTGGTTTGAAAGTATGTAGTGACTAATGAGTGGCAATTTGTTCTTATTAGTATTTATCTAAGAATATCACCTTTGAATAATTTCTAGAAAGTTCAGTGTTCCCTTTACAAAAAGCTACACTTCTGATGCTGGAAGCGCTTTGGGAACACCTTCATGTGTGTGACCAGCTGTGAATATGTGTGTAACACGTCAATGAACATTGACCGGAATTTATAAATAGATGCATCAACGGAGCATCGTCAGATTCTTTGTCTTCAGAGATCACTCTGTGTGTGTTTATACGAGCCTTTCAAACTTTCTTTCCTCTGTTAGAAGTTAGAATTGGTTAGGCAGTGCGCAGTGAACCTTTTCTCCTTTCACTTCTTTCTTTAAAAAAAAGAGAGAATGACTTAAAGTCAGAGCAAAGGATGCGTGTTCCCTTGTTTACGCTCTATGGCCGAGAGGGACATGCATCAGTTTGGCTATGTTTGTTTGGGGGAAGAGCATGCTGCTCTCGCGTTGGAGTGGGGCGGGTGCGAGCATTGCGATCTGCTTTCGGGCAAAATGCTTCGCGCTCGCTTACTTCCGGGTGTTACGATCCCCAGTTGTCTGCCCAGTATTTCTCGTGTCACCGTCACGGACTGCAACTCCCATGATCCCCGGCCCTTATCACTGCCAGCCCCATGTCATTGTGCTCACCTGATTGTCGTTTTGTCATCAGCATGTCTGTGTATTTACACCCCGCTGTTCCTCCATTCCCTTGTCGATCGTTGTTTTGCTCATGTTTGGAAGTAGTTGCCTCGCCAGTCTTGCCTTGTTCACCCAGCTTGTGTACCCCTGATGTTTTCATGTTTTAGTTTCAGTTTTCCCATCCTGGATGTTTCCTTTGTTCCTGTTTGTCTTGTTTTCACTTTTGATTAATAAACCCGCATTTAGATCCTCACTCCTCGTCTGTCTCCTCCTGCTAAACGTTACACCAGGAGTCAGCGCCCACACTTGCTCTCTCATGGATCTGGCTGAGGAGCGAGAGACAGGTTCGTCCCTTTCCCTCGCTCTCTCCCCAGATCCAGCTGATCATTCTCGTAAGCCTGAAGCGCGCCTCGGCGCTTCTTCGGTTCACGAGGGGGGCGCTTAATCTCTGTACGTTCCATGCACAATAATAAAGCGTCTAACAACAGACCCCCCCAAATGCTCCAAACAAGAAGACAAATTTCTGTCTGGTGGCCAAAATGAATAAATAAAAGAGGTAAGGGAACACTATATCAGTCCCTTCCTTTTTGTCCATGACCTCCATAACAAGTATTCTCATTCATGGAGGAATCCTTATACTTCCCGTGTCTTCGTATCCTCGACTTACATATTCGACTATCGTGGGTGCTGAAACTCGGGGGGATTCGGTGATACCGCCAGTAGAAGAGACATTTCAGGGTTATCTCTCGCCGGTTTCGGCATCGTCACTTAAAAATAAAAAACCCCACAAAGCCTTGCAGAATTATCTCCATCTTAGTGGGGAGGGCTTATCAAGCAGCGGGTCAGGCTGGTGCTGCTCTACACACGATGGCAGTGTTACAGGCGAACCAGGCTGACCTGCTGAAGGACCTGAGTGCAGGTACTGCTTCGCCTACTGGCTTATTCGGGGACGCTTTGAACACAGTTATCTCCAGGTTCCAAGAGGCGGAAAGCCACGAGGAAGCCTTTGGGCAGTTTCTTCCTCACCGCACTCAGGGGGTGGGCCCGTCGGCCACCCAGACCCACCGCAGTCCTTCTAGAAGGGAGGCTCAGAAGCAAAGCGTGGCGAGTCGTGCTCCCCCTCGCAAAGATTGGGTACAGTCTCGTCGCCCTCAGCAGCCCCTAAAGCAAGACCACAGAACACTAATTTATAAGAGAAAGAAACCCTGAGAGTCTTGCACTTAATCTTGTAGGGGTAGCTCCCCTTGGAACGGGGCGTGCTCTCTTCGCCCGTACCGGTACCCCCACGAAACCTCTCCATTCCTGCCGCCTCTGGTGTTTTGGGAGGTAGAGGCTTCCATCAAAAAGTTGGGTGTTTCGCTGCTTCCTGCATTTATCCAGGATGCGGAACACTCAACACCCCCTCAACAGGAGGTCTTAAATTAATACCCATCTCAGAGTACCTGGCAGCGTGGAAACTTCTGCCAGATATTTTTATGTGGGTCCTAAGAACAGTTGAAAAGGTCTACAGAATTCAATTTGCTGGCCTCCCTCCGTGTTTCAACGGCGTGGTCCCCACTACCGTAAACCGGAGCAGGCATTTCTACTGTTGAAAGAACTGCGAAATCTCTCGGTCTAAGGGGCCATAGAATATGTTCCCCTTCCAGAGAAAGAGTCAGGTTATTACAGCGAATACTTCCTGGTTCCCAAGAAGGGTGGGGGGTTGCGTCTGACCTTAGATCTTCAAGGCTTGAACTGCCCAGTCAGGGTGTTCAAGTCCAAGATCAAGACGACTATCAAGATGATCGTGTCACAAGCTCAACATTATGTTTGGCTGGTCACCATCGATCTCATGGACACGTATCTTCATATAGAAATTATGCCACAGCACAGGAATTTCCTGAGAATTTCGTTCCCTTTCTATGTGGTTCAGACCCCGGTTTCTTACCTACCATCCCACTCTAGGTGCGTCTCGTCGTCGCAGGCTGCTAATGACAGACGCCACCCTGACGGGCTGGGTAGTGGCCTTAAGTGGTCGTCCAGCTCAAGGGGAATGGGAGGGTCATCAGCTCGGTTGTCACAGTAACTGTCTCGAGTTGATGGCTATATTTCTGGCCCTGAAATACTTCCTCTAGAGGCTGCCATGACTTGGTGCGGGTGGGCAATACAGCGGCAGTCTCTTACATAAACCCTCAAGGAGATCCACGTTCATGTCAGCTGAATTTCTGGCACTTCGGATTCTCCTTTGGGCCCAGGGCAAGCTCCTGTCACTCAGGGCAGTTTATATACCTGGATATGGCAGCAGATTTACTGTCCAGAAAGAAAATACCGACGGGGGAGTTGAAACTCCAGCCTGAGGTAGTGGAACAAATCTGGGTGAGATTTTACAGGGCAGAAGAGGACCTCTTTGCTTCTATGAACAGTGCAATGTTTCCTCTACTTCTCCCTGAGTCACCCAGCCACCCCTGGGTCTGGACGCGATGGCGCATACATGGCCCGGAATGCATCTGTATGCGTTTTCCCCCAGTTTCTCTGCTCCTGGGAGTCTTGGCCAGAGTTCACCAGCAAGGGTCTTGCCTCTTACTGATAGCGCCGCGCTGACAGAACAGGGTATGGTTCTCGGAGTTAATATCTCTCCTCGATGGCTCGCCTTGGGTGATTCCGAACAGGATGGACCTTCTTTCTCAGGCACAGGGGACAATATTTCATCCCCGGCGCAATTTGTGGAACCTTTCATGCTTGGCCGCTGAAGGGTTCCAACTGAGGTACACAGGGCTTTTCCTGAGGTTATCGAGACCATTTTAAGTGCTAGGGCTCCCTCCACTTGGAACAAATCTGGGTGAGATTTTACAGGGCAGAAGAGGACTTCTTCGCCTCTATGAACAGCGCAATGTCTCCTCTACTTCTCCCTGATTCACCACGGTGGCGCATACATGGCCCAGAATGCGCCTGTATGCGTTTCCCTCTACTAAAAGTTCATAATGCAGATCCAGTTAACTGCCAGATTATGCCCCGCAACTCTCAGGGTCTATGTGGCCGCCATTTCGGCTTGCCACGCCTTGATGTACAGGGTGCCCTTTGGGAGGCATCCCCTACTCGCGCGCTTCATTTGTGGAGCCATGTGACTGTTGCCTCCTGCTAGGACCAGGACCTCTTCATAGGACTTAGCAATAGTCCTTGAGGGTCTGGTTGAGACCCCCTTTGATCCTCTAGAGTCAGTGTCTGGCAGACTTCTGACTCTCAAGATGGTTCTTATGGCGATTACCTCTCTAAAGAGAATTGGGGACCTACAGGCTCTGTCTGTTTTGTTAGCCTGTTTAGAATTTGCCCCAGGAATGACCAAAGCAATTTTGCACCCTCATCCTGACTACCTGCCTTAGATGCCAAGGGACTGCTCTTCAGACAAAATACCTGACGATGCTCCGGTGACGCATCTATTTATAGCCCAGCCCCAGGTGCATCCAATGATTACACCGGCAGAGGCTATAAATTCCGGTCAATGTTCATTGATGTGTTGAACACACATATTCACAGCTGGTCACACACATGAAGGTGTTCCCAAAGCGCTTCCAGTGCAGCATCTCGTTCTGCTTTTATCAGGGAACAAGGGTTACATTTAAGTAACCCCAGACATTTTGTATTGCTCTGCGGAAGCTCTTACTTAAGCCCACAAAGAATCTGGCCTTAACATTGCAGACTTTTTATTATGCTATAAGAGTGCATCTATCATTAGAGCTGTACTTAATTTCTAGATTAGTAAAACCACTATTTCTTATAATAACACTTCTATGACTCTAAAACAGTTTTCTGACCATTGAATTGAAGACTCAACCAGATGTCTCTGGGTAAATTTTTATATTTTTTGTGAATTATTTTTATTTTAATTGTTGTGGTAAAAGATAAACAAAAAATGTTGATGAAAGACAAAAATATTAAGTGGTGTGGGTCAATATTTATTGGCAATGCCATTA
This sequence comes from Xyrauchen texanus, assembly GCF_025860055.1. Taxonomy (NCBI): domain Eukaryota; kingdom Metazoa; phylum Chordata; class Actinopteri; order Cypriniformes; family Catostomidae; genus Xyrauchen; species Xyrauchen texanus. The sequence goes on along the minus strand of NC_068286.1, from coordinate 26,302,137 downwards.
TTTTATTTTTACACAGAGATAGGAAGGTCTATTATTAAAATCATTTGAATTCAGCACCCTTTGTTGCATTATTTGCCAATGGTGTCAGTCCAAAAAAAGTATCTTTTTGTGTTGTTTTTACAAAGTTGGAATGTCTATAACTCCAGAAATATTATAGATACTTTAATATCATTCTAGATTCCTCATTGTACATTCATTTTTAAGGCCATATGATTAAATCCCAGAGATGTGGGGCTCTCATTGTGGCTCCATGCATAACATCAACATCACTATAAACTTTGCTTTGGATTCCAATTTAAAGAATTTACATGAACGATTCCTTTCAAAAAGATACATATATGTCAGAGATCTGAAAAGACTCAAGAGCAGATGAGTGCAAAAACAGTTCTTTATTAAAAAAAAGTCAAACAATTAATTGTAATATTACACCTGTGCTGGCATCTCTTCACTGGTTACCAGTTCAATACAGAATTGAGTTTAAGGTGTTGTTATTTTTTTCAAGGCTATGAATGGTTCAGCTCCAGAATACACTGTCCCCATTAGACTTTCAGACCTCTGAGAACTTCCAGTCAAATGCTACTGCCTGTCCCCCATTCATGATTAAAATCTAAAGGTGATTGTGCCTTCTCTGTTGTTGCGCACAAACTTTGTAACTGTCTTCCTTTAATTATTAGATCCTCACCAACTTTTTAATTTTTTATTTGGGATTTTTGATTCAAAGAAGACCAATGTCATTGGTGTTGATGAGTCTTTCAAAATCAGAATGAGCTTTATTGACAAATATGCCTAAACAAACAAGGAACGTGTCTGACAGAAGCTTCCAGTGCACAAACAATACAGCAACAAGACATAGATAATAATATTAACACAAAAATAGAATAAAAATAAAAAGTGGATAGAAAATATGTGGATGAAAATGAGAGGATGTTTCTTTTTTTGCTTAGTTTGTATTGTATTTTTGTGTATTTCTATATATATATATATACTTTATTTTCTATCCACTTTTTATTTTTATTCTATTTTTGTATATATATATATATATATATATATATATATATATATATATATATATATATATATATATATATATATATAGAAATACACAAAAATACAATACAAACTAAGCAAAAAAAGAAACATCCTCTCATTTTCAACTGCTTTTATTTTCAGCAAGCTTAACGTGTGTAAATATTTGTATGAACATAAAAAGATTCAACAACTAAAACATCAACTGAACAAGTTTCACAGACATGTGACAAACAGAAATGGAATAATGTGTCCCTGAACTGCTGTGAGAGGTTACCCCACTCTTCCACCAAGGCACTTGCAAGTTTGACATTTCTGGGGGGAATGCCCTCACCCGCCAATCCAACAGGTCCCAGATGTGCTCAATGAGAAATAATTCACAGAACGAGCAGTGTGGCTGGTGGCAATGTCCTGCTGGAGGGTCATGTCAACAACTAGCTCAGTCCGATGATGCTGTGACACACTGCCCCAGACCATGACGAACCATCCAAATTGATCCCACTTCAGAGTACAGGCCTCGGTGTAATGCTCATTCCTTCGACGATAAACGCAAGTCCGACATCACCCCTGGTGAGACAAAACCGTGACTCGTGAGTGAAGAGCACTCTCTGCCAGTCCTGTTTGGTCCAGTGAAGGTGGGTTTGTGCCCATAGGCAACGTTGTTGCTGGTGATATCTGGTGAAGACCTGCATTACAACAGGCCTGCAAGCCCTCAGTCCAGACTCTCTCAGCCTATTGCAGACAGTCTGAACACTGATGGAGAGATTTTACATTCCTGGTGTAACTCGGGCATTTGTTGTTGCCATCCTGTACCTGTCTCGCAGGTGTGATATTTGGATGTATCGATCCTGGTCAGGTGTTGGTACACATGGTTTGCTACTGCGAGGACGATCAGCCGTCCTTCCTGTCTCCCTGTAGCGCTGTCTTAGACGTCTCACAGAACGGACACTGCAATTTATTGCCCTGGTCACATCTTCAGTCATTATGTCTCCGTGCAGCATGGCTAAGGCACGTTCACGCAGATGAGCAGGGACCCTGGGCATCTTTCTTTTGGTGTTTTTCAGAGTCAGTAGAAAGGTCTCTTTAGTGCTCTAAGTTTTTATAACTGTGACCTTAAATGCCTACCATCTGTAAGCTGTTAGTGTCTTAACGACTTTTCCACAGTTGCATGTTCAATGTACCATAAGCAATTAATGAACAATTATGGAAAACATTGTTTAAAGCCTTTACAATAAAGATCTGTAAAGTTATTTTGATATTTACAAAAGTATATTTAAAATACAGTGTACTGAAAAAGGGAGTTTATAAATGTATGTACAATATATAAAAACAAATCTGTTATACACAGAAGCAAGGGAATGTAATAGCAGAAGAGGTATGTTATGTTGGATAAACTAGAAATAGACTAAGCTGTGTATTGCACATAATTATTGCTCAATGGGGCCATATAAACTGTTCATGAGATGGATAGGCTGAGGGAAACGGAAGTTGTTTTTAAATGTGCTGTAGAATCTGGACCAATCAGACACACAGTTTTTCATTATTTAATAAATAAGCCAACAGATGTCTGAAGACTCTAACAAGCAAAGGTCCAAGTAGGCCCAAGCTGACTCCATTATGTCTGCTCCCCCACTGATCATTATCAAGCCTTTACAATGTCTTTGCTGCCACTGGACCAGCAAACAGTGGACCCATAGTGACATTCCAAGCAAGAGAAGTTAGCTGCATGCTAGAGAAAACAATGCAGAAAGACTGATTCACTCCTTTACCCCATAAGAATTGGACTCAAAGCCAAGAACGACAGACTTTTATTCATTAAATTATAGACAAACTGTCTATAATTTCACATGTATATACCAGGACATTTTGTATAGGATCATTACTGTCTTGTAAAGTTTTCATACTGTATACTGTTTGCATGACTTATGATAGGACTACCAGCTAATGTAAAATTATTTATAATCATGTTTCCTACCAAATTAATCCTTGTGTGACATCCTGAACAATGGTGTATATATATATATATATATATATATAATTCTGACAGCATGCATTGAATGCTTGCTATATTAATCAGAGCATAAAGGGACTTAAACTAACCCCAATCATGAAAATGAGTCAGCTTCCAAAGAAAGGAACATTTGCCGCTTGGAAATTACACCTTTCTGATTGGTCAAGCCAGACTCGAAAGGAGGGACCTCCAGCAGAAGTTGAAAGACATGCACCGCCTCTTACTCTCTCTCTTTCCCCTCATTTCCCTCTGCTGTTGGTCATGCTGACCACGAGGTGGCAGGCTGGCAGGCCTCAACACCTCAAGCCATGTGCAACTACCTTGACCATGGAGTCAATGAACACCATAGTTCATCACAATTTTTTCATTCAACATGGAAGAAATTGGTTGCAACGTCCACTCCATCGACCCAAGGAACCGTCAAGCTTTTCTCCTGCGACTGCATCCGGGTGCTCTCTCAACAGCCAAGTCAATTGCAAGTATCATATCAGTAACTAACTGAATGGTGTTTTAGTGTAAGCTTAAAACCCCTTTGTAATAAAGTTTTTTTTTTTTAGAAACAAATGGTTCTCTCAGATGGTCAAATGATTCTTTTCATAACTGCATTTCCCCTATTCTGTTCCAGTTTAATCTTATTTTCACTTTTCCCTTTCCCATGTGTGAGATTTTCATTTGTATGTTTTTGTTTAGATTAGTTATGTGTTCGGATTTTAGTTAAAAAAACTATTGTGTACATTCTTGTGAGTCGATTCAAGTCTGCTTGTAAATCAATGTAAATTTAACAATTTGATCTCAGCTCTATGCTAAGAAAGAGTTATTTTTGTGTGGCAATGAAAAATATCCTTTCTGAGAATTGATAGACAATCAATACTGAGTGTTCGCTGGACGAACAGATAACTTGATTGCAATATTAATTCAGCTACCTCAAGTTGATTCTATTAATCGGTCCAAACGTTTGTAATTAATTATAACAAGTTATGATTAGTTATTCATGTTTCCATTTTCCCGTTTTTTTTTTGTATTTTCAGCTTCGGTTTTTGGCAATCAAATGTGGGAGGGACCTAAAGACAACCGTGTGGCGAATGCTTCAGAGTATCTTCTCTAATCACCTTTCCATCAATACAACCTGGACTGGTGTAGGGGATAAAGCATGTTTTAGAGACATGTTCCTGAAGACCATTGTTCAAAGTAAGTTGGATATTTTTTTATATTCAAGTAGATGTGTATGACCTTATGCCATTCAAATGGAATGACAGATCTTTATTTTCTACAGGAGCCATCCGGAAGAACCCGGCAACCCAGGATGCCACTGATGAGGCAATCCAGGTTAACGTTACGCGTTACCTGAAAGGAGCATCTGAACATGAAGGTGGAAAAAGGCGCTGCACAGCTGAGAGGGACCCACAGCCGACCCCTTAAACCTAGGCTGACTACTGACACCCCAGCATCACTGACAACTGGAACCCTTTCTTTATCCTGCAGTCAGTAACATCAAGACCCCTAAAAAAGCCTGCTAAAAGTGTCAGACTACACTCACCCAATCCACACTGTTCACTATGGAAATTGCTCTTTTTCTTCTTCTTTTTTTTCTCTCGTGACCCTGCTTTGAGGGCAGCTCCTTGGATGAATATGGGATGGTTTGTCCTTTTATACAGGCGCACGAGGAATCGCTGAAGATATGCCAATTTGCACTGCCTCATTCTGGAGGTCGGGGAAAACCGGTGATTCTTAGCCCACTATGCCACGCAGTCCCCAACCTCTCCAGACATTCTGATTGCCTGTGTTCTCTACAGCCAGATTTTCTGCTGTTAATTATATTTATTCCCACTTGTCATGTGTAAGTTGAATGTCAAAATGTATATTATACCTGTTATCCTGCACATTCCTTGATACCAAAGATCTCAATTATTTCATATACAATTTGCTGCTTATTTCATTGTTACAGTGCTTAACTATTCTATTTTTAAATATAGCTTGTAAATCCTAGATTATACATCTAATACTTGATATTTGCAAATTATCTGGCATCAAATATTCTACTTACCGTGACTTTAGTATTGGCTTATTTCATTCCGTCAGTGCTTAACGATTCTATTATAGTTTGTAAATCCTATTTCATGCCTGATATTTGATATTGCACATTAACTAGTACCAAAAATTCTACTTTCATTCCGTCACAGTGCTTAACTGTTATTCTATTGTTAAATATAGCTTGTAAATCCTTGTGCCACAGGTCAGCATTGCAGTTATAATGGTATATTCTACTCCAGAGCTTTACTCTAAATTATTACCACTTAACCTATTGTTAGAAATGACTTGTAAATATGATGTTATACCTCAATTTATTTGGTATCCTGCATATTGGTATCCTGCATATATTATTTGGTACCAAATATCCTCATTGCTTATGTTTACTGGTAATTCTTTTCATCCCAGTGCCGACCTCTTTATATTATTAACAATTATTGTAAGTGTTACAATAGTGTTTTTTTAAAAACCACGTTTTAAATGTGGAATTAAAACGCCAAATGGAAATTTGTCTGGTTTGATCAATCATTATTCTTGATAAACTGCATGCTATAAATATATATATATATATATATATAAAAAAATATCTATCTATATATATATATATATATATATATATATATATATATATATATATATATATATACACTGTACAATAAGCGGCGGCAGATCGCTCAAAAAAAGCGTTTGCCTCCGACGGTCCGCCTTCGATATAACGGCGGCGGAACGGCGGATAGCCAGCGGGCCAGCTGCGGAATGAAGGCAGTAGGAAGGCGGCTGCCGCTTTTAAAAAGCGGCTGCCGTCGGCGGTGCGCCGTCAAACGTGTTTGCGATATCGCCATTCTGCCGCTTCTACTGCCGCCGGAGCACCGCCAGCGGCCCGCCGACTTATTGCTATCTGGGTAAGCAGACATTTCACTGGTCATCAAGCTCTCTCCTGCTCGATTTGTGGCTCTCATTCTCACACTCTCAATCTATGCCCAACATCTGTATCTCCTCTATCTTCTAAGCCTGGTTTTCAAACTATTGACTCTAAGGTAACACCATTTGCTACTCCATTGTGCTATAATTTTAATGAAAATGTTTGCAAATTTTATAATTGTAAATATGTTCATGCTTGTAGTTACTGCGTGGACAGCCACCCAAAATCTGTGTGCCCAAGACGAGCCCGCTATATGAAAAAGGAGAAAAAGAAATAAAGCCATCAACCCCAATCAATGTTCCAAAACTGGGACAGGCACTGAAAAATCATCCTAACCGCTGCTTCGTCAATTATTTAATAACGGGACTTATCCAAGGTTTTTTTGCAAGATTATTATGGTTGCCTAATCATTCTTTTTCCTGTAGTAATTTGCTTTCTGCTGTAAAGGAACCTGAAATTGTCGATTCTTTGTTGGAAAAGGAAGTTAAGAAAGGATTCATGATTGGGCCCTTTGATAAGTCTCCTTTCTCAATTTGTCGGATTAATCCTATAGGAATTGCTACCCGAAAATATTCAGGGAAGAAGCGCTTAATAATTGACTTGTCTGCCCCCCATAATGACGCGGCTCAAAGTATCAACAGTCTTATCCCTCTAGCTCCGTTTTCTCTGTTTTACGCAACTGTTGACGATGCAATTAAATTTATAAAAATAGCAGGTAGGGGTGCATGGCTTGCAAAGGCAGATATTTCAGACTCCTTCAAAGTCATGCCTTTACATCCATCGCAGTGGCATTTATTTGGTGTTAAATGGAGGGAAAAATTATATTTTTCGGTCAGGCTCACTTTCGGCTGTCGCAGTAGTCCAAAAACATTTGATACACTATCAGAGGCACTATGTTGGATTCTCCTTAATAACTGCAAATTACCGCACGTGCTCCATCTTTTAGACAATTTTCTGCTTGTGGATCATAAAAATGCAAAGCCAGAGAGATGCATTTCGGCGTTAAAACACACTTTTTGTGATTTAGGTGCTCCCCTTTCTGAGGAGAAAACTTTAGGTCCTCTTAAAGTTATTGAGTTTTTAGGCATTACATTAGATTCTAATTTAATGCAAGCCTCGTTGCCCCTTGAGAAATTAAATCGCATTAGAGAAATCATGAGAAATGCTCAGATGTCCACATGTTTTTCAAAAAGAGATTTGCTTTCTCTACTAGGCCATCTTAATTTCGCGATGCATATAATTCCCCAAGGCAGGTCTTTTATTGCCAGACTCCTCGATATATCCAAATCAGTTAAAGATCTTAAGGACATAGTTACTCTAGATGCAGGCTGCAGATCAGATCTCAGGTTCTGGTCTTTGCTCCTTAATAAATGGGATGGCATTTCTTTTTTTCATTACGATGATCTGGAGTCTTCTGCAGCCCTTAAATTGTATACAGATGCTGCGCCTTCTGTCGGTTTTGGGGGGGGTTTTAATGGTCAGTGGTTTGCTAGTAAATGGCCAAAGGAGCTGATATCCATGCCTGATAATAATATGTCCACCGCTCTGTTGGAATTATATCCCATTGTGATAGCTTGTATTTTGTGGGGCAAACAATGGTCCAGAAAACAAATTCTGTTTTTTTGTGATAATGAGGCAACTGTTAATATTATTAACAAGGGTCGCTCATCAGTTCCGTTTATCAACCGATTCGTCAGGCGCCTTACTTGGGTATCGGTCTTGGATAACTTCATTTTTCGAGCTGCTCACATTCCAGGCTTAAACAATCAAGTTGCTGATTCACTTTCTCGATTTGAATTTCAAAAATTCCACCTCCTGTGTCCAGGTTCAGCAACAACCAGCTTGGTCTGCCCTCCTTTCAGCCAAACCGTAATAGATTAGACATGACCCTTCTGTCTTATTTTCATTCAGCAGCTAAGTACATGCGCAGTGGTCTAGCAACATCGACATTAAAAATGTATGACACTGCTTGGTCTCATTTTAGTTCTTTTTGTGCCACCTTCTCCGTAAATGTCTCCGTAAACCCACCTCCTCCCCTAGCTCCTCCTTTAACTCTGTTTAACTTAATCAGTGTCATTCTGTTTTCACTGATGCATGCTCTGTTCTCAATTGGGGATTTGTTTGCTGCTTTCCCAGTTCTAAATGGGAGATTGTCCCCAGAAGCTGCTGCTGTTAACTGACTAGCTTTCATGGAGCTCATGAAAAGGATGGGTAATTCAGAACAGAGCCATACCGCCAAATGTAACTTTAACAATCATGCAAATAAATATTTTGGAAAAATTATTGTTTTTTGGTATTTTTGACTCAAGTGGTCCTGACTGAATTATGTTTAGCCTCTGTTCATGCCCACAACCACAGAGGTCGCTCCCGAGTCTCTGTTCATGTTCATGACCATAGAGGTCGCTCCCAAGACTCTGTTCACACCCACAGAATTCATTTCCAAGTAGCAGTCCCTTCCCATGTACACAACCATGGAGGTCGTTCCCGAGTCTCTGCCCATGTACACGACCACAGAGGTCATTTCCAAAACTTTTCCCATGTTCATGACCACGGAGGTCTTTTCCCACTCAATTAGTCTCTAGCCTCCCACAGCTCCGCCTTCCACAACTTGGCCCCACGTCATGGCCGCCAAGCCCAAGTTCAACGTCATGGCCATCAAACCCGAGTTCCACGTCATGACAGCCATGCCATAGCTAGTTTATGTTATATTATATGTGTGTGTTCATGGTTTGGGGCATTGGGGAGCGGGGGATATGGCCCAAACACTTGCACCAATTTAAAACATCCCTTGAGAACTTTCAGATAGTCATGTTTAGATATGTTTTTGTTCATGCTTTGATTCCATATCTTTTATTTTGAAAAGTTTAGTTCCTGATTCCCTAGTCATGTGATGTCCGGTTTTCCCTCCATGTTCATGTGTCTTGTTCCCTTTACAAAAAGCTTCACTATGATGCTGTGATGCTAAGCGCTATGGGGAACAATCCTAGTTGTGACGGAGCTGTGAATATGTGTGCAACTCGTCAATGAACATTGACCGGAATTTATAGCCTCGGCTGATGTAATCATTAGATGCACCTGAGGCCAGGCTATAAATGGATGAGTCACCAGGTGTCGTCAGATCCTCTTTTTTCAGAGCGATTCTGTGGCTGTGTGTCACGCATTGCAGCAGGGCGGGTGTGAGCACTGCGATTTGCTTTCAGGCAAAGAACTCACGAAAAAAAACAAAAAAAAGATTGTTTGTGGGGCTCTTCAATGGATTTGGCTGAGGAGCAAGAGACGGGTTTATCCCTTTCTCTCGCTCTCTCCCCAAACCCAGCTGGTCCTTCACATGATCTCGAAGCGCGTTCCGACGCTTCTTCGGATCATGAGGAGGATCGAGATTCTCTTCCCACCTCCGAGCTTTCCGTCCACAATAAAAAAATCTATGGAGGAATTGCTCGATGTTGTTACTCGTGCGGTTACCAGACTCCAGTTGGATTGGCCACATGAAAAATAGACCCCCAAACCCTCCAAATTAGGGGATAGATTTTATCTTCCAGTCTAAGAAAGCAACGCCTCATGAGTCTCTTCCCTTCTTTGATAACCTACATGAAGAGCTTTCTCGCTCATGGAGGAACCCCTAAAAAAAAAAAAAAACATTGTGGGTGCTGAGGCACGGGGGTATTCAGTGATGCAGCCAGTCGGAGAGACGCTTGCGGGCTATCTCTCGCCGGGCTCGGCATCGTCACTTAAGCGCTCTCTCCCCTCAAAGCCTTGTAGGACATCCTCCACTTTAGTGGGAAGGGCTTATCAAGCAGCAGGTCAGGCTGGTGCTGCTCTGCACACTATGCTGTTTTACAGGTGTACCAGGCTGACCTCCTGGACGACCTGAGTGTGGGTTCTGCGCCAGACCCGCCTCGGTCCTGTTTGAAGGGAGGCTCAAAAGCAAAGCGTGGCGAGTCGTGCTTCTCCTCCCAGGGATTGGGGACAGTCTCGCCTCCCTCGCCAGCCCCCGAAGCAAGATCTCAGGACTATAATTTCTAGTAAGAGAAAACCCTGATGGTCTTGCGCCTAGATTAGGGGGTAGCTCCCCTCGGGACGGGGCGCGTGCTTCACTTCAACCCTCCCGGTAACCCCTCAAAACCCCTCCATTCCCGCCACCTCTTGGTGTTTCGGGTTGCAGAGGCTTCCGTCAAAATTGGGGGTTTTCACTGTTACTGCATTTTATTCAGGACGCGAAACACTCGACAACCCCTCAACAGGAAGTATTCATATCTAATACCCATCTCTGAGATCTTGGCAGCGTGGAAACTTCTGCCAGATATATTCTTTTCTGTGGGTCTTATAAGGGCGTCAGGATTTAATTCACTCGCCGTGTTTCATAGGGCGTGTTCTCACTACCGTAAACCGGATTTCTTTTTTATGTAAAAAAAAAATAAAACCTCCAACTGTCTCCCGCTAGGATTCAGTCCATTCAGATTCAAAGTCAGGCTAGGTCAAGGCTGCACTGTTATCAGTATCAACGATTTCCAGGTCTCAGGGGCGACCACGTCCTCTGTGATCCCTCTGGACCTTCTGCTCATGAGACCGTTTTTGTTGTGGCCCAAAGCCAGGGGATTTCTTCCAAGGGCCAAAACCCCTAGGCTAATAAGGGTTACACGCCTCAGGCTTCATTCCCTTTCTGTGTGGTTCAGAAGGCGGTTTTCTGCCTTGGGTCCCACGTCTTGTTGTCGCAGGCTGCTAATGACAGATGCCTCCCTGACGGGCGGGGTAGCGGCCTTAAGTGGTCGTCCAGCTTAAGGGGATAGGAGGGTCGTCAGCTCGGTTGTCACAGTCACTGTCTCGGGTTGATGGCTGTATTTCTGGCCCTGAAATACCTCCTCCTGAGGCTGCCATGTCTTGGTGCGGGTGGACAATACAGTGGTAGCCTCTTACATAAATCAAGGAGACCCACGTTCTTGTCAGCTGTATTTCTGACGCGTCGGATTCTCCTTAGGGTGCAGGGCAAGCTCCTGTCACTCAGGTCAGTTAAATCCCTGGATGCCCGTATGTGGGAGCAGATTTACTGTCCAGACAGAAAATACCAATGGGGGAGTTAAGAACTCAAACCTAAGGTAGTAGTTGCCCAGGGTTCGCCAGCAAGGGTTTTTGCCTCTTACTGATAGCACCGCGCTGGCCGAACAGGGCTTGGTTCTCGGAGCTAATTTCTTCCCTCGACGGCTCGCCTTGAGCGATTCCGAACAGGAAGGATCTTCTATCTCAGGCATAGGGCAATATTTCATCCCTGCCCCGAATTGTGGAATCTTTCATGTTTGGCCCCTAAGGGTACCAACTGAGGGACACAGGGCTTTCTCCTGAGGTTATCGAGACCTTTTTTAAATGCCGGGCTTTTTCCACTTGGAACAAGTTTGGGTGAGATCTTAGGGCAGAAGAGGACCTCTTCGCCTCTATGAATAGCGCAATGTCTCCTCTACTTCTCCTTGAAATCAACCAGCCCCCTTGGGTCTGGATGTTAAGATACATACATGACCCAGAATGCATCTGTATGTGTTTCTTTCGCCGGTTTCTCTGCTCTCGGGAGTCTTGGCAATGTTCACCAGCAAGGGTCTTGCCTCCTATTAATGGCGCTGCGCTGGCCGAACAGGATATGTTTCTCTGAGTTAATACCTCTCCTCGACGGCTCGCCTTGGGCGATTCCGAACAGGGAGGACCTTCTCATCCCTGGCACAAATTGTGAAACCTTTCATGTCTGGCCCCTAAGGGTACCAAATGAGGTTCACAGGGTTTTCTCTTGAGGTTATCGAGACCATTTCAAGTGCTAGGGCTCCCTCCAATTGGTACTGATCTGGGTAGATTTTACAGGGCAGAAGAGGACCTCTTCGCCTCTGTTGATAGCGCAATGTCTCCTCCACTTCTCCCCGAGTCACCCAGGGCTGATCGTGGTAACGCATACATAGCACAAATGCGCCTGTATGCGTTTCCTTCTACTAAAGTTCATATTACAGAACCAGCTAACTGCCAGTTTGCTTCAGTTCTGGATTTTCTGTAGAAAGAACTGTCAGTGGGTACTTGCCTCGCCACTTCCAGGTTCTATTTGGCCACTGCGGTTTTCCACGGCTTGTTGGTGCGGGGTGCCGGGTGTGTAGTTCCTGGATGCGGTAGAGTGCTCTCCGCTTCAGAAGGCCACAGGCATTGTCTCGCTCCTTCTTCCCACAGGATTGAGGATGATGCCTCTGGGGATGGCAGCAGGTGCAGGTCCGCCGGGTACACCTCCTTGGACCACCTGCCCCCCCAGCATGCTCGTTGACTCCCATCCATGCTCAAGGCAACAGCGGCTCGCATTATAGCCAGCCTGCCTATCCTCTGGAGCTCGAGGTAGATGAGCTCGCCGCTGCATCGGAGAGCATGGTATCTGGCGCGGATGACTCCCCTGGGCTGCCGCCTTTGGGCCAGCATGCCCAGGCTGAGGCTGACACTCAGATGACTGACATGCTTTCCCGGGCCACCGCCGGTGTGTGCTTGGACTGGAACCCTCCGTCCTCCCCACAGCCATCGCGGTTAGATAACTGGTTCCTGCGGTCTAGTCGACGCTCACAGCCACCCCCCCGGTCCCGTTTTTCCCAGAAGCGCATAATGAGCTGACGTCATTGTGGACAGCACCCCTCTCCACTCATCACAAAGCCTCTCGCTCATCCGCTACCCACGACGGCGATTCACCCGGTGAATAGGGCTGTTGTGCTCCACCTGTGTCCCGGAAACCCTACCACCTGGCGGGTTATTCTTGTGCTCCCTTCCAAGGCCTGTAGGACAACATCCTCGCTGACCGCGAAAGCCTACAGTGCTGCCGGACATGCTGTTTCCGCCCTGCATGCCATGGCCCTCCTGCAAGTCCACCAGGCCAAGGCGCTCAAAGAGCTGCACGTGGGTAGCCCTGATCCCGATGTGCTGCAGGAACTGCGCTCAGCGACCGACCTCGCTCTTAGAGCAACGAAGGTCACAGCGCAGTCACTCGGGCAGACAATGGCCACGCTCGTGGTCCAGGAACGTCATCTGTGGCTGAACTTGGTCGAGATGCGTGAGGCCGACAATACTCGCTTTCTCAACGCCCCAGTCTCCCAGTTCGGCCTCTTCGGCGACACCGTCGAGGACTTCGCCCAGCAGTTCTCCACGGTGAAGAAACAGACGGAGGCATCTCTCACATCCTGTCCCACCGCAAGTCTGCCGCCATTAGCCATGCCCCATCTGCTCTCCGAGGGCGTCACCCTGTGAAGACCAGGCTGCTCCACCTCAACTTAGGCCCAGCTCTCAGCCCACGTGTCGAGCACCCCGCAGGAAGCAGATGGCTCCCGTCTCACGGACCCCCTTGAGGACCCGGAAGGCACCCAGGCAATCCTGAGAATCTTTTGTTAAATTCATTTAATTTGCCACCCCCCTCCCCCCCCACACACAGGGCTGCGGTACCCAAATTCTCAATAAAAGAGCTATTTCCTTTGTCTCTGGGTCACCTGGCCCGCAAATGCCATTCTCACTGCACTCTGCCACCAGATCTCAACAGTCCCGGCATGCTGGACGCGGACCCCCGCCTTCAGCCCCACGACTGTTCCCCGGCCAGCCGGTTCTGACGAGTTCAGAGGACGTCTACACCGGACATCCTCCTCAGTCGCTAACCCGGGTGTGCGGAGCAAGGTAAGTGCTTTGAGTCTTTTCTCAGCACTAGAGCCTCAGGACGCACCCTTGCCTCCCAACACCATACTACCTGCTCCGCCCCGCTGCGAAGACCCACCGGGTACGTCAAAAATACTCGTCCCTTTGGTGCCCCTAGCACGGAGATTGTATGCATGGCTTTCATTTCACAACCCGTCACGCTGGCTCGGACCATCCGACTCAGTTACACAATTCCCCTTCATGAGCGTCCGCTTTACTGCAGTACACGGCGAACATGCCAAATTCCTGCAAGCGGAAATCGCTACTCTTTTACTCAAAGACGCGATAGAGCCTGTCCCTCCAACCGAAATGAAGGGTTTCTACAGCCCTTACTTCATTGTACCCAAGAAAGGTGGCGGCTTACGACTGATCTTGGACTTGCGAGTTTTCAACCGGGCTTTGCTCAAACTCCTGTTCAAAATGCTCATGCAAAAACACATCTTAACTTGCATCCGGTATCTAGATTGGTTCGCAGTGGTAGACCTGAAGGACACGTACTTCCACGTCTCAATTCACCGACCCTTTCTACGGTTCACGTTCGACGGCCAGGCATATCAGTACAAAGTCCTCCCCTTCGGCATGTCTCTCTCCCCTTGCATCTTCACGAAAGTAGCAGAGGCAGCTCTTGCCCTGCTCTGAGAAGCCAGCATCCGCATACTCAATTACCTTGATGACTGGCTCATTCTTGCCCACTCACGAGAGTTACTATGCGCTCACAGAGACCAGTTGCTCAGGCACCTCAGCCGCTTGGGGCTTCAGGTCAACTGGGAAAAGAGAAAGCTCGACCCGGTTCAGAGCATCTCTTTTCTCGGGATGGAGTTAGACTCAAAGTCTCAATGTCAGCATGCCTCACCAACGAGCGTGCGCAGTCGGTGCTGAGATGCCTTGCCAATTTCAGGCCAGGCACTTAAAACTCTTCCAGAGGCTCCTGGGGCATATGGCATCCTCCACGGCGGTCGCGCCGCTGGGGTTGATGCATATGAGACCGCTTCAGCACTGGCTTCAGGCTCGAGTCCCGAGACGAGCATGGTGCCGCGGCATGCACCGGGTAAGGATCACCCCTGCACTACGGGCAGGATTACCCTTGCAGCAGGTGTCCCGACGCGTCTTGGTCACAACCGATGCCTCCAGATTGGGTTGGGGCGCCATATGCATTGCAAATGGGGCGCCATTCGGACCGCACGCTCTTTGTCTGCTTTGGTGGACAGCGGAAAGGGAACACTGTCTCCAAACAGAAGCTTTCCCACTGGGTCGTGGATGCCATTTCATTGGCCTATCACACCCAGTCCGTGGCCCCCCCTTGCGGGTCCGAGCACACTCAACAAGAAGTGTTGCATCCTCGTGGGCACTTCCCTGGTGGACATATGTAGAGCAGCGGGTTGGGCAACACCTAATACCTTTGCAAGATTTTACAATCTCCGGGTTGAGTCAGTATTGTCCCGTGTCTTCTCAGGTCCGAGCCGGTAGAACTCGATGACACGCTGATGAACTGGCCGGGTGGATTGCTTGCACCCAGCGCCCTTTCCTACAGCAGAGGTAAAAGTGTGCGCTTTCTCTCCCAGGAGATCCCACTCATTAGGATCCCTGGATGATTCCTCCCTAGCCCTTTTGGGTCTGCAGTTCAGCGGAGGAACTCGCCAACCCAGCCCACTATGGATACTTAATCTACCCTGTACTGGAATAGGTGCTCCACAGGTCAAGGACTCCTATGCGGACTCCCCCTGTGTATATTACTCACGGTACGGTCCCCTTACAAAAGTGGACCTGCGTCTCCCTTAGGCAGTCCCAGCTGCCCTCCTGTCGCCGTGTTGTAGCAACTCCCCCCTCCTTGAGGCTGGATCTACCACTGCGCCACTTTCCACATGTCGCCTAAAAACTTTTGATGTATTCACCACTCTTACCTCCTCTGCCAGGCAGGTGTGGTCTCCACAGGGTCTTCTCCCCCTGAAAGAATAGGAAACTGGGTAAGACCCCCTTCCCTCGATGCATGTAAGGGCCCCGGCTGTTTATTGCTCTATGCGGAGAAACAGAGAGAAAAGAGGCCCAGCCAGGCTCGGCCCGTTCCCAGGTTGGCAAGCATCACCTTGTTAACCAGAAGGATTCCGCCAACTTTTTTGGGGCATTGGGGAATGGTACGTCTGACACAGCTGGTCGCCTGTGCACATGAAATACCTGCCCACTCCTGTGTCAACAGAACACATACACGGCTCAGCGCATGGCGTGATTTAAGTTTGACCCCTAGTGTCGCTTCTCCGACACAACGTCGAAAGAGCGGCAGACGGGGAACGTCTAGGTTATGGATGTAACCTCCATTCCCTGATGGAGGGAACTCACGTTGTGTCCTCCCGGCCACGTTGCTGAGCCGAGCCACTGTAGTGGCCAGACCATTTCCGGCTCCTCAGAAAAATCCTGAATGAACTCATAGTATATCCTCGCCTTTATACCCGTATGTCCGGGGGCGGTGTATGCAAGTACTGTCAGCCAACTTCTCATTGGCCTTTTTTCATAGTTCAGAGGCATATTCGGCGCTCAAGAGAGACCCCTAGTGTCGCTTCTACAACACGTCTAGAATAATTTTGTGTTGGAGATTGAGTGCCTTGCTCTTTTTCAACTTTAATGCACAAGTTTTAACAGAAGAATTAATGTAAGAGCTCTAAAACAATTATAAGCTTCACATGTTTGCTTTTAAACCCTCCAAAAAATGGCCAAAGGAAGGGATAAGTCAATTACTTTTATTATAATCAACATTACGCTCCAAATGCTGTCATCTGAGCTTAATTTGTAATGAACACGGAATATTCCTTTAAAAAAGTAAAATGGGAATTTTTATTTCATTTTGAGTTATAATGTGGCCAGTGCATTGAGCAAGTATGTATAAATAATTTTAATTGCACTTATTGATTTACAGGCTAAGGAGGTTGTTAAGCCACAATGGCAATTGACTGATATGTTTTGGGAATAACTGTCATTGCATCTTAAAATAAGTCAAGGATACCACAGGCTTTCATATACTGAAGGGGGAAGACAAGAGTGATGGCATGCCTCAAGATGAGGGAGATACATAAACAGTATAATGTATATTGTACATCACCCGGCATATCACCTTGAAAAGCTGACATGCTTTGACTTTAGTATGTATTCCTTTAGTATGCGTATACAAGTTTTCAAAATTCTTGCATTTACTTAATGTGAACTAATGCAAATATTTGCCATTGCACCTGGCTCACGGTGGCCTCTCGGGGTAAGTACGTGACAGCGCATGATAACAGGCGATACATGTATGCCCTAGAGATAGCGATGTGTACTCTTGAATATGAGAGTCCTCATACTTTGGTGGCAGCAAATCAATTTTGAAGGCCTTTTGAGGTAAAAACTTAATCTAATTATTGTTTATTAAAGCTCCTGCTAAGCCATCAATCACAGAGTGGAGGTGATTCATTGTCTACAAGAAGCACACACAGCGCTGAAATAAGGGTAGATGGTGTGACTTGATTAACGATGAATTAAGCAAGTGCTCGCATTAATAACATACTAGCCAAACACATCTGGCAAGGCACTATCTACCCAACATCATTAACACCCGTTGTGTGACCCAAAATAACATGAAGTTTGAGTGATGGCTGTTTTGACATGTATTTTAAGAAGTTTTTCTTTTTCTTTTCCTTTATTTTTTTATCAAAATGAAGATGGCCTACAATGAAAAATTTATTTATTTATTTGTCAACTTGGTCTCATTAAACCACGTTACTATACCTCAATTTTTGCAAAAAGTATTGTTATATTTATTTATTTATTTATTAGGTACACAACACTCCATTTCACGCACATAAATATAATCTCTTCATATTATATAGAAAAGGGCAATAAACACTTGTTAGCGTTGTACATAATCGGATCAATGTTATATTCCACAAGATAAATACATTTAAATGTCTGTTATTTTACAAATACATAATTTGATGGTTCTCTATTGCTACTTCTACAAATAATTCTTATTGCTTTCTTTTGAAGAATAAAATATTTATTTTTGATGAGTGTATATTTTATAAGCATTTCCCCAAACAGAATCACAATATGTTAGTAAGGGATAATTATTGAGCCATACAATGTGTACAGTGCCTTTTTTTGCTAACTTGGTTTTTATTATCTTAATATGAGATTTCCAACTTTTTCATCAATTATGAAATTGCACTTAATATGGCTTTTTGTGCATCTCTCATGCGTCACCAGAGTGTCGTCAGATACTTCTTTTTGAAGAGCAGTCCTGGGGCATCCCAGTGCGGCAAAGAAGAGCAGCATCTCATTCCACTTTTTTCAGGGAACAAGGTTTACATACGTAACCCGAGACGTTCCCTTTACAAAAATCTTCACTAGGATGCTGCACTGAAAATCGCTTAGGGAACGAGAATACCCACGCTGCCGCACTGTGGCTGTCTGGACCCCTTATGGTTGTGTAGTGTGTTCCCAAGAGCATGAGAGGCCTCAGACAATGTCGACTCAAGGACATAAGAGCACAGAGTGGCGAAAACCTCCAAACTATAAAAATGTAATTAATGTGTGCGGAGGGGATAACCTGCCGCATCACACACTTGCTGCAGAGGGAGACCTCTAGCCAAGGCTTTAGAGGAGGCGAGCCCTCTGGTAGATTGAGCCTAAATACCTACTGGTGAAGCTTGACCGCACTCCTCGTAGGCCAGGCCAGTAGCGTCCCTCACTCAAAGTGACATAGTCTGCCAGGAGGTGACTGCCACCTGGTTACAGCTTCCAAGGGAAGAATTGCTGCCCTGACTTTACGCCACTGGCCAATGCGGTGGACATAAGTCTGAAGGGTACACACCGGACAAAACTTGTAAAATCTTTACTGCTCCAGCGTTACAAACGGCAGGGAGCAGAAGGCTTAGAGAGTGACCGGACATCGGGTCGCAAAAGGCACCTTAGGCAGGTAGTCAGGGTGAGGGTGCAAAAATGCTTTGGTCATTTCTGGGGCAAACTCTAAACAGGCAGGCAAAAGAGACAGAGCCTGTAGGTACCCAAATCTCCTTAGAGACATACAGTAATTGCCATAAGAAAAAACAGCTTGAGAGTCAGAAGACTGCCAAACGCTGACTCTAGAGGTTTAAAAGGGGCTTAACCAGACCCTTAAGGACTACTTACCAGGTCCTATGAAGAGGTCCTAATCTTAACAGGAGGCCTCAGTCGCATAGCTCACGAATGAAGCACATGAATAGAGGATGCCTCTTAAAGGGCACCCCATCCACTGAGGCATGGTAATCCGAAGTGGAGGCCACGTAGAACCTGGCAGTGGAGGGGCATGTGCCTGATTCTTCCTACAGAAAATCCAGAACTGAAGCGAACTGGCAGTTAGCTGGTTCTGTAATATTAACTTTAGTAGAGGGAAACACATACAGACACATTCCGGGTCATGTATGTGTCATTACGTCCAGACCCAAGGGGGCTGGGCGACTCAGGGAGAAGTCGAGGAACCATTGCACTGTTCATAGAGGCAAAGAGGTTCGCTTCTGCCCTGAAAAATCTCACCCAGATTTATTCCACTACCTCAGGGTGGAGTTTCCCCGTCTGTATTTTTTAACTGGACAGTAAATCTGCTCCCACATATGGGCATCCAGGGATATAAGCTGCCCTGAGTAACAGGAGCTGCCCTGGACCCCAAGGAGAATCTGACGCATCAGAAATACACCTGACGAGAACGTGGATGTCCCTGATGTTTTATGTAAGAGGCTACCGCTGTATTGCCCACCCGCACCAAGACATGGCAGCCTCAGGAGGAAGTATTTCAGGACCAGAAATGCCTGTGACAACAAGATGCACATAGAGTGGGACCCTTATTAGCCTAGGGGATTTGGTTTTCTCTTTTTAGAAATTATGGTCCTGAGGTCTTGCTTCCTGAGGGAGACTGTCCCCAATCCCTGGGAGGAGGAGCACGACTCGCCATGCTTTGCTTTTGAGCCTCCCTTCTAACGGGACTGAGGCAGGTCTGAGGGGCCGAAGGACCCGCCCCCTGAGTGCAGCGAGGGAGGAACTGCCCGAAGGATTCCTCATGGTTTTTCGCCTCTTGGAACCTGGAGATAACCGTGGTCATGGCATCTCCAAATAGACCAGTGGGCAAAACCGGGGCATCAAGGAGGAAAACTTTGTCCTTGTCCTTGATGCCCGAAAGGTTGAGCCAAAAGTGGAGAGAAAGATCTGTGGCTCGGCGAAGCTCAGAAAAAGCTTGCTCATCCAGCGCGGAACCCACACTCAGGTCGTTCAGCAGGTCAGCCTGGTACGCCTGTAATACAGCCATAGTGTGAAGAGCAGCATCAGCCTGTCCTGCTGCTTGATAAGCCCTTCCCACTAAAGTGGAGGTTGTTCTACAAGGCTTTGACGGGAGATACCGGCGGTATCACTGAATATCCCTGTGCCTCAGCACCCACGATGGCCGAATATAATGACGTCGAGGGTACGTGAACACGGGAAGAATAGGGGTTCCTCCACGAGCGAGAAAGCTCTTCATGAAGGTTATCAAAGAAGGGAAGGGACTGATGAGGCATTCCCTTCCCCAGATTACTAGATAGAAATCTATCTCCTAATTTGGAGGGTTTGGGGGTCTCTTTTTGGCATGGCCAGTCCAACTGGAGTCTGGCCATCGCACGAGTAACCACATCGAGCAATGCTCGTACCCGATCGCAGTGCTCGTACCCGCCCCGCTGCAACGCGAGAGCAGCGTGCTCCCCCCCCAAATAAACAGAGCAAAACTGATGCGTGTCCTCTTCGGCTATAGAGCGAGAACAGGGGAACACGCATCGCGCCTAAGCGCTTTTCAGCGCAGCATCCTAGTGAAGCTTTTTGTAAAGGGAACAAATCATTTCAATTAATAATCATAGACACCAGCAGATAGAGTCCAGAAAATGTTCAGTCTAAAGTTTCTTCCACTTTCGATTGGGAAATGAACTTGTACTAAAGACATGACTGAAGTAGACATGAGATTTTGGGAAACCACACACATTGTAAAAACTCTGAATTGAAATGCACAATCCAGAAATAATACCAGCCACATAATGTAGAAGGGTAAACACTCTTAAGAACATGTAGTCATAATTTTTTTTAATAGTTGTTTTCACATAGATGAGGTTTCACATATCATGGTGGGCCGCTATAGTGCTACATATACCTTTAAGTATAACTGGGCGGGCAAACCCCAAGGTGGCAGCCCAGCTGAGTCCTCTGCATTAGAAGTCGCGATGCTCTCCGATGCAGCGGCGATGTCATCATCCTGCTCCATGGCTCCAACGGAGACATCACACTGGCCATGAGGCGAGCCAGTCTCATGTCGAGACCGGATGGAAGCAATCGAGTGTGCTGGGGGGCAGTTGTTTGTGGGGATTTACCCGGCGAAACTGTGCACGCTGAACCCCCCAAATCCCCTCCATCACCAGCCGGGTAGTCCACAATCACGTGGGAAGAAGGAGCAAAGCAGGGAGCAGCTGGAGTGGCATTTCCTTTGAGAAAGGAAAGCTGTGACCGCAACGATGCCATGGTCAAGTTCTCGCAATGAGTACAAGAGCCTTCCACAAACACTGTCTCTGTGTGATCGCCACCTAGACACACAAGGCAGCGCCTATCATCGATTGTCAGAAGCGGAGAGATTTCTGCCACATCCAGGAACAACGCAAAAGCGGAAGGGCATCTTGACAAAGATGCGTCTTTTTTCTTTTAGAGAAAATATAGCTCTTTTAGAGGAGTTGTTGCTCTTTTAAGTAGCTGTCAAAGCTGGCATGCAGAGTAGAGAGAAAGCCGCTGGCAATGCTATGTAGATCTAACAGCAAAGCTCTCTTTAGAGGTGAGTGGAACAGTGGTGATATCTTCAGCTCACTGAACACACAACCTCTCGGCTCCAAAGAAAGAATCTGACTGAACAGATGCAACGATCCCTGCCTTTTATACCCGTAAGTCTGGGGGTGGGACATGCAAATTCTGTTCGCCAATTTGCATTGGAATTTTTCATACTCAGAGGTATCCGAAGCTCCCGAAAGAAGCCCCTTGTGTCACTACAATCGATACAACGTCAAGTGAGTGACAGAATGTAAAGGGCCAATTCCCGACATGCCCTCCCTAGACCCAGCCATGCCTACAACTGCCAATTTGAGAAATCACCCAATAGCAAATCTGACCATAAACCATAAATTCTACTATTTACAATGAAGACAGCAAAAGTATCTAATTATTTAGCAGATATCTTCTGCTAAAGGAGAGCTATTGGTGTTGACTACAAAACTAAAATTGGGAAACAGATTCCTTAAGCCACTCCCATGTATTTGATCACGAGGGGTCTATTCAGAGAACAAGAAGATTACTTTCCCTGACTTTTGTGTCTCATCATTCAAAAGGCACAACAATGCCTTTCAGGCTGGCTTTACTTACACAGCAGGGGTTGTAAATTATTCTTCAGAGTTACAATGTACTAGCTAATCTTTACTTTATGTGCCTTCTTTTCACTCTGTGTCTTTCTTTTCTTTGAACAAAACCCTACTCAACAGCCTGGCAGAGATCACAGGTAGAGGAGTAATGAGATACATTTGCTTTCCTGTGCTAAGCTACCTGGCGTGGAGAGAGATGTAATTCAATATTAAGTTGACCCAGGAGACTGTTGTTTAGAGGGACTGTGCGCACACGAGAAAGAATGTGTGCATCATCAGACAGCAAGCTGGCTAGACAGATAGACAACAAGCTAGACAAACCAAGAAACAAATAGACATACATACACCTAGCTAGCTAGACAGATGAAAATGCAGACAAACAGCTAACTGCTTACTAGCTAGCTAGACAGAAAGACAGAAAAAATACAGATGGAAAACAGAGAAACAGCTAGCTAGCAAAACAGACAGAAAGACAAATGAGAGAGACAGCTAGCTTTCTGGATGGCTAAACAGGCAGACAGACAACTAGCTATACAGAAAGACAGTTTGTTAGCTAGCAAGACAGATAGCTAGATAGATAGACAGACAACCAGACAATTCACTAGCTAGATGTACAGACAGATAGAGAGATGGACAGAGACAGATGGCTAGCTACCTAGACAGATAGAGAGAGAGACAATCAGCTAGCTTGCTAGCTAGATAGAGATTGTCAGCTAGCTAGCAAGACAGACAGAAATAGAGATAGACAGCTAGCTAGACAGAAAAATAGTGAATAGGAAGCTAGCTCAAGTCAAGTCAAGTGGTTTTTATTGTCGTTTCAACCATATACAGTTAGTACAGTACACAGCGAAATGAGACAACGTTCCTGCAGGACCATGGTGCTACATAAAACAACATAGGACAAACCCAGAACAACATGAGGCTACACAGACTAAATAACATATCTATATAAAGTGCACGTGCAAACGTGTGCAAAAAGTACGGGACAGTACAATAAATTATTAACAATGAGCAGGACAATAGACACAGTAAGAGACAGTGCAGCGGCGACCAGTACACAGTAGTGCAAAAGATGACAGTTTCTAAAAATGCCAAATGTAAACATAACATACTATGGTGACTCAGGGAGAAGTAGAGGACCCTAGCACTTAAAATGGTCTGGATAACATCAGGAGAAATCCCTCTGTACCTCAGCTGGTACCCTTCAGGGGCCAAGCATGAAAGGTTCCACA
This sequence comes from Xyrauchen texanus, assembly GCF_025860055.1. Classification (NCBI taxonomy): domain Eukaryota; kingdom Metazoa; phylum Chordata; class Actinopteri; order Cypriniformes; family Catostomidae; genus Xyrauchen; species Xyrauchen texanus. The sequence continues at coordinate 26,278,818 of NC_068286.1, read as the reverse complement.
ATTCGGGCCGGGGATGAAATATTGTCACCTGTGCCTGAGAAAGAAGGTCCTTCCGGTTCGGAATCACCCAAGGTGAGCCCTCGAGAAGAGATATAACTCAGAGAACCATACCCTGTTCGGCCAGCGCGGTGCTATCAGTAAGAGGCAAGACCCTTGCTGGCGTACTCGGGCCAAGACTACCGGGAGCAGAGAAACCGGGGGGAAAACGCATACAGATGCATTCCGGGCCATGTATGCGCCATCGCGTCCAGACCCAGGGGGGCTGGGTGACTCAGGGAGAAGTAGCAGAGATATTGCGCTGTTCATAGGGGCAAAGAGGTCCTCTTCTGCCCTGTAAAATCTCACCCAGATTTGTTCCACTACCTCGGGGTGGAGTTTCCACTCCCCCGTCGGTATTTTCTGTCTGGACAGTAAATCTGCTCCCACATATGGGCAACCAGGAATATAAACTGCCCTGAGTGCCCTTGGCCCAAAGGAGAATCCGACATGCCAGAGAACTTGTCCTCCTTGATGGTTTATGTAAGAGACTACTGCTGTATTGCACACCCGCACCAAGACATGGCAGCCTCTGGAGGAAGTATATCAGGGCCAGAAATACAGCCATCAACTCGAGACTGTGACAACCGAGCTGACGACCCTCCCATTCCCCTTGAGCTGGACGACCACTTAAGACTGCTACCCAGCCCGTCAGGGAGGCGTCTGTTGTTAGCAGCCTGTGACGACGAGACGCACCTAGAGTGGGACCCAAGGTAAGAAACCGGGGTCTGAACCACATAGAAAGGGAATGAAGCCCGCGGTGCGCAACCCTTATCAGCCTAGTGGATTGGCCCTTGGATGAAATCCCCTGGCTTTGAGCCACAACTGAAACAGTCTCATGTGCAGAAGGTCCAAATGGATCACTGAGGACGCAGGTGCCCTGAGACCTAGTAATCATTGATACTGATGAACAGTGCAACCTTGGCCTAGCCTGACTTTGCTCAGGGAGTTCTGATTGGACTCGATTCGAGCGGGAGACAATTGTGCCCACATTGTTATCAAATTCCATACGATCCCCAGATCGATCCACCGTTTTCTGAGTGGGAGAGAGGATGCTTTTCCTGGCGTTGAGCCTCAACTCCAGAGAAACCAGATGAGCTAAGACGATATTCCTGTGCTGAACTGCCAGATCTTGGAACTGCGCTAGGATCAGATAGTCATCTATGTAATTCAGAATGCGGATGCTCCGGAGTCGCAAAGGAGCCAGTTCTGCATCCATGCATTTCATGAATGTGTGGGTTAATAGGGCTAGGCCGAATAGAAGAACCTGATACTGGAAGACTTCGAACCTCAGGAACTTCCTGTGCTGTGGCAGAATTTCTACATGAAGATATGTATCCATGAGATCGATCGTGACCAGCCAAACGTGATGTTGGGCTTGTGACACGATCATCCTGATAGTTAGCATCTTAGACTTGAACACCCTGACTGAGCAGTTCAAGCCTAGAAGATCTAAGGTCAGACACAACCCCCCACCCTTCTTGGGAACCAGGAAGTATTTGTTGTAAAAACCTGACTCTTTCTCTGGAAGGGGAATACGTTCTATGTCCCCTTAAACCGAGAGATTTTGCAGTTCTTTACACAGTAGACATGCCTGCTCTGGTTTACGGTAGTGGGGACCACACCGTTGAAACACAGAGGGCAGCGAGCGAATTGAATTCGGTAGCCCTTTACTACTGTACTTAGGATAAACATAAATCTTTGCTTCGACACAACGGCATCATCTAAATTTAGATGAACCTTTATAAAAAAAAATTATTAAAATATTTTGGATTAAAAAAATCATCAATTTAATAGCATTAAACATAATTCTGTATTTAAGACATGTGGAATGAACATCAAAGGCGCTAGCACAATTGCATCGAATTTCATGAGACATTTAAAAACTCACCCAGAAAAGGTGAGATTTCATGCTATGAAAACATGTTTTTCTGTTCATGTGAACATAAACAAAATGACCCATCAAACATCATAATCTCTCTACTGCTACTGTGTTTTTTTTTTCTACACTGTTTACAGGGTTTGCACAAACTACTTGAATTCCTTAAAGTGCCTGAATTTAGATTTTAGAAATTTAAGAACTGGCATACCTGGAAAATTGCCTTGTTTTGTTAAAAAATGCTTGAAATCTATGTGTGTATGTGTATTTTGTGTATATGTGTCCATCTAAGATGACATCTACGCACGTCACTTTCACTGAATAATGTGTCTTTAAATATCCTTCCTGTTCTTTAATGTCAGATCTAAAAGTGAATGATGTGCTAAAAAAAAATAACCGCAACACCTGTGTGAGCCATGAGATGCACATTAAACTATTAAAGTTACAATACCATTTTAGCATTTATTACACATATTAATATAAACTCAATGTTATTGTAAATTGTACAGATTGTGTCAAACAGTGACATCTCATTTCAGCTAATTTATTTTTTCTATAATTGTTTTTAATTATAATAATGAGAATAATGTTTGATGATCCAATACTGGCCGCTTGTGATCGTGAGACCCGCGGTGTAGAGAAACACGTGAGGACCTCAAAGCGACATAGTTTCTTAATTTAAATGGGTAAAATATAATTAAAGGAGTTAAAAGAATAATCAAACATTCGCTCACTTTTAATGATGCTCAGATATTATTAAAACCTTTTTCATTTATGGAGTCAGATGAAATAACAAGGTAATACATAAGAGAAAATGTATTTCATTTAATATTGTTGTGTTGCGTAACAAGAAAGACAGTAACGCGCAGAGACCTTCACCCGTATTATTGGAGACCGCCATTGGACCGATAAACGGGCTTATATATCGAATCGAGGTTATATTGAATCGTGACCTCATATCGTATATCAAACCAAATTGTGAGCTAACCATATCATCCCATCCCTACTTAGTCTTATTTTAAATGTTAAACGTTAAAAGTCTACAATGCATTCTTTGTTCACTGTCTGCAGGTTTACTGAATTCACCAGAGCAAAGGTATCTATGCAAATTTGAAATTAATAGATTATTGACTGTTTACTATATGAAAAACATGACTAAAAGACATGTTTGAAAACGTCTCGGGTTACATGCTGCGCTTTGCTAAGCGCTTTGGGAACACGTCTCAGTGTGACCAGCTGTGTATATGTATGCAACACCTCAATGAACATTGACTGGAATTTATAGCCTCTGCCGATGTAATCATTGGACGGACCTGGCGCAGTGGCTATAAGTAGAGGCGTCACCGGTGCATCATCAGATATTTTGTCTGAAGAGCAGTCCTGGGACGTCCCAGTGCAGCAAACATGCGCAGCATCTCGTTCTGCTTTTTTCAGGGAACAAGGGTTACACACGTTCCCTTTACAAAAAGCTTCACTATGATGCTGCGCTTTGCTAAGCGCTTTGGGAACGCAATACCCACGCCGCCGCACTGGGGCTGTCCGAACCCCTACGGTTGTGAAGTGTGCTCACAAGAACGCGAGAGGTCTCAGACATGAGCTTGGGATGTCTTCTCGAGGACGTAAGAGCCCGGAGTAGCATAAACATCTAAACCATAAAATTTGATGAATGTGTGCGGAGAAGACCAGCCTGCCGCATCACAAACTTGTTCAGACATGAGCTCGAGACGTCAACTCAAGGGCACAAGAGCCCGGAGTGGCAAGAACATCCAAACTATAAAAGTCTAATGAATGTGTGTGGAGAGGACCAACCTGCCGCATCACAAACTTGCTGCAGAGGGAGACCTCTAGCCAAGGCTTTAGAGGAGGCGAGCCCTCCGGTGGAGTGAGCCCTGATACCTACTGGCGAAGCTTGACCGCGCGCCTCGAATGCCAGGGCAGTAGCGTCCCTCACCAATGCGACATAGTCTGCTTGTGGGTGGCTGCCTCTCGGTTGCAGCTCCCATGGCAAAGAATTGTTGCCCTGACTTATGCCACTGGCTAGTGTGGTGGACATAAGTCTGAGGGGTACAGACTGGACAAAGCCTGAGAAGTCTTAACTGCTCTGGCGTTACAAATGGCAGGGAGCAGAAGGCTTAGAGAGTAACCAGTCAAGGGCCGCGAAAGGCACCTTGGGCAGGTAGTCAGGGTGAGGGTGCAAAGAATGCTTTTGGTCATACCTGGGGAAAACTCTAAACAGGCCGGCAAAAAGAGAAAGAGCCTGTAGGTACCCAAGTGTCCTTAGAGACGTAATTGTCATTAGAAAAACCATCTTGAGAGTCAGAACTCTACCAAACGCTAACTCTAGAGGTTTAAAAAGGGGGGTCTTAATCAGACCCTCAAGGACTACTTGATCAGTCCTATGAAGAGGTCCTAGTCCTAGAAGAAGGCCGCAGTCGCATGGTTCATGAATGAGGCACGCAAGTAGAGGATGCCTCTTAGAGAACACCCCGCCCACCAAGGCATGGCATACCGAAGTGGAGGCAAATAGAACCTGTCAGTGGTGAGGCATGTGCCTGCTAACAGTTCTTCCTACAGAAAATCCAGAACTGAAGCAAACTGGCAGTTAGCTGGTTCTGTAATATGAACTTAGTAGAGGGAAATGCATACAGGCGTATTTGTGCCATGTATGCGCCACCACGATCAGCCCCCCAGGGAGGGGCTCAGGGAGAAGTAGGGTAGACATTTTGCTGTTCATAGAGGTGAAGAGGTCCTCTTCTGCCCTGTACAATCACACCCAAATTTGCTCCAATGGAGGGAGCCCGAGCATTAAAAATGGTCTCGATAACCACAGGAGAAAGCCCTGTGTCCCTCAGTTGGTACCCGGGGATGAAATATTGTCCCCTGTGCCTGAGAAAGATCCTTCCTGTTCGGAATCTCCCAAGGTGAACCGTTGACGAAAAAAATTAACTCCGTGAACCAAACCCTGTTCGGCCAGCGTGGCGCTATCAGTAAGAGGCAAGACCCTTGCTGGCGAACTCTGGCCAACTGCTATCTTAGGGTGGAGTTTTCACTCCCCCGTTGGTATTTTCTGTCTGGACAGTAAATATGCTCCCACATATGGGCATCCAGGAATATAAATTACTCTGAGTGACAGGAGCTGCCCTGGGCCCCAAGGAGAATCCGACATGTCAGAAATACAGCTGACAAGAACGTGGATCTCCCTAATGGTTTATGTAAGAGGCTACCACTGTATTGCCCACCCACACCAAGACATGGCAGCCTCAAGAGGAAGTATTTCAGGGCCTGTGCTGAACTGCCGTTTGCTGGAACTGCGCTAGGATCAGCCAGTTGTCTATGTAATTCAAAATGCGGATGCCCCGGAGTCACAAAGGAGCCAGTGCTGCATCATGCATTTATGAATGTGTGGGTTAAGAGGGCTAGGCCAAATGGAAGAGCCCGATACTGGAAGGCTTCGCCCGCAAAAGCGAACCTCAGGAGCTTCCTGTGTTGCAGCAGAACTTCTAAGTGAAGAAGTGCGTCATAAGACTAGTGGTGACCAGCCAAACGTGATGTTGGGCTTGTGACACGATCGTCTTGATAGGCAGCATCTTGGACTTGAACACCCAGACTGGGTAGTTCAGGATTTAAGATCTAATGCCAGACGCAACCCCTCACCCTCCATGGGAAACAGGAAGTATATGGTGTAATAACCTGACTCGCTCTGTCTGGAAGGGGAACACGTTCTATGGCTCCTTTAACCAGGAGATTTGCAGTATTTTTTTATTAAATTGTTTTTGTCGACATGACTGATCCGGTTTCGCAGAAGTGGTGACCACACCGTTGAAACGCGGAAAATGTGAAATAATTAATAGCCACCTTCTACTGTTTTTAGAGCCCACATAGAAATACCAGGTAGAGGTTTCCACGCTGCCAGGTTTTCTAGGATGGATACTAATTTCAGAACTTCCTGTTCAGGGGATGTCAGGTGGAATAAGGCAGGAAACAGCGGTATACCCAACTTTTAGTTAGAAGCCTCTGCTTCCCAAAACACCAAAGGCGGCGGGAAAGGAGAGGATTCATGAGGGTACTGGGAGGGGCGTAGTGAATAGCACACACGCCCCGTCCCGAGGGGAGCTACCCCCACCGGGTTGAGTACAAGTCCCTCAGGGTTTTTTCCTCCATGAAATAACTGCCCTGAGGTCTTGCTTTGGAGGCTGTCGGGGGCGACGAGCCTGTCCCCAGTCCTTACAAAGGGGAGCACAACTCGCCACGCTCTGTTTTTGAGCCTCTCTTCTAACAGAACCGGGGTGGGACTGGGTGGCCGATGTCCCCGCCCCCTGAGTGCAGCGAGGGAAGAATTGTCCAAATGCTTCCTCATGGCTTTTTGCCTCCTAGAACCTGGAGATAACCGTAGTCATAGCGGCTCCAAAAAGCCCAGAAGGCGAAATTGGGGCATCAAATAGAAAAGTTTTATCTTTGTCCTTGATGCCCGATAGATAATAGATTTATAGCCATACATGTCTCTCCGTGCTGACCAACGCGGACATAGACCGGCATGCTCTTCCCCCAAACAAACAAAACAAAACTGATGCGTGTCCGTCTCGGTCATAGAGCGGAGACAGGGAATCACGCATCGTTTGCCTTGATTTTCAGTCATTTTTTCTTAAAACGACAGATAGATATTTTTTTTTTTCTTTTTCTTTTCATAGGTAACAGAAAGGAGAAAAGGTTCACTACACAATGCCTAACAGAATCTAACTTCTAACAGAGGAAAGAAAGTTTGACAGTTTGTGATAGCACACAACACAGAATGGCTCTGAAGACGAAATGTGTGATGATGCACCGGTGACGCATCTATTTATAGCCACTGCGCCTGTTGCATCCAATGATTACATCAGCAGAGGCTATAACTTCCAGTCCATGTTCATTGACGTGTCGCATACATATTCACAGTTGGTCACACTGAGACGTGATCCCAAAGCGCTTAGCAAAGTACAGCATCATGGTGAAGCTTTTTGTAAAGGGAACAAAAAATTTAATAAAATAGGCAATGCCTAGAAGGAATCATTTTTAATATTTCAAAATTGAATTAGCCTTATACAGGGTTTATTAAACTAACCAGCTGCAGATAAAGAACAATTGCTGAAAAAGAACTAAGAATTGACATGGACTTGTGACCAAAGACTTGAGACTTGAGATAGACTTGGCCTTGAAAAACTTGAGACATGACTTGGACTGTACCGCAGGGACATGTGAACATGTCTGGACTGGGAAAACAGATATACTGTGTCTGAAAATGATGACGTATTTGTTGTCATGTGACACAGTCATGTTATCCATTCAACCCAAAACAATCAAGATGGTGCCCCATGTTGTAGCGGTGCTGTTGTGCCTGTTATCCATGTTGATACTGTTGTTAAAGATTTTTGTTACTTTGTATAACCATCACATCGCATTCCATCAAAGGCCACATGATGTTTACTCAAAATAGGTGTGAAATGACAGAACATGAGGACAATTCTGTTTAAGACTGTACATGGAATGACGATTTGTTGCATGTACAGTAAAGGGATTTAAGAGTTTTCATACGTTTCAGAGTGGACAAGCAACTTTTGGAAAATGCTTGAAAATGGCTGTGTGGACGGAGAGCGTTTTGAAAATGAAAACAGCATTTTTAAATGTATCCGGATGAATATAGATGTAGCCTGACACTATCAATGGTGGGGACTGCAGGTTTGATCAACTACAGAACGGGGCATATTCGGAAAGGTCTTTGAGAAATGGAAGTGCAGCTTGGTTCTAGCGGGAAGACTAGCAGCTGTACATCATCACTTCATTAGCGGGGAAATTCCTAGCCAATCGCATGTAAGCCATTGCTTTATAAGTCTGCTCACAATCTATCACATTGCTGTTTCAGTGTGCTAAAACACAGGCAACACGCTTCAAACTTCTCCATGCCACATATAACCAGTGCACAGCACTTCTCCAGAAGCCCGCCTTCCCTTTCCAACAACGTCGTCACTTAATCTCAACTTCTGCCAACATCAAACCCGCGGGGAGTAAAACAACCAGCAAACCCGGATCTTCACCCATATCTCATTCACTCAGGAGATCTCTCTCAATCGCATTGCACGACCCTGCGCGGAGGAGCGCGCATCCCGTGAATCCTGCAAAATCATCGGCTCAGGCAGCAGCCGGCTTCCATCAGAATTAAGCTAAGTCATTTTCATATCCATCAAATGCATTCAGAGCTAGTCATGGGTCCAGACCTTCCGTTGCCATGCTACCTGTTCATCACAAAGTTGCAACGCTGCCTGCTCATCATAACACATTCGCATCAATATCAAAAGCCAGTATTTCATGTCAACAGCACATTCACTCTCATAGTATGGCAGGCAATCGCGTAATCTCATAAGGGCAACCCGGTCAAGGTTCATTCACTTGTCATTCACAGTCTGCATGCCCGAGTGTTTCCCATCGGGGAATTAAGATAATTATTCAGGCATATCATCATGTACAGTCAACGCTTATCATACGGGCTATCATTACTTCATTCAGGAAGATTCCCCCATTTTGTGGCCGCCTTCACCCAAATCACGTAGCGCGTTCCAATCCAATTCATCTTCCCTATGCCCTACTCACTATGAAGACCGAGCCCATGATGTGAGCATTTCGAGGGAGCATGACATCAGTTTTCACCCGTTGATGTGCGCCCCCCCTTCCCGAGCACAAACCATAAAAATTACATACCCAACTTAAATGGCTGTATCTACTGGCTCCACTGGAGTATGGACACAGATGTAGTATCTTTTGAAATAAGACACTTTGGGCTTCAATTCTCAAGTTTCAGAATTAATATATGTTGTTATTTTAAAGCAAAAAACTACAATCTCAAAAAATTAAAAGTTTTGGAATTTGAGATGGGCTCATTCTGTTTAGAAGACTTCATATATAAGATAATATACAGTTTTACAACAGGAATGCTGCTCAGATTGCATAGTCTGTCGAAGAACGACAAAGTGTAATTCTTCCAGGCGAGATCTCATGTAAACATGGAGAACATATCAAGATTTATAATTACGTACAAAAGTGCTACTGGATGTTATAGAATGAACTCTGTCACGGATAACTGACCCAAGCAGGCTGAACTGGATTCATCTGGCGATCGCTATTTCATAATAAGGTATGAAGTCCCGTTTTTGATATTGCATGTTGTCATCCACATTCCCATCTCATGGCATACTTCCATTTTATTATCATTCAGGCATCATCAAAGAGCAGAAATTAATTGGCATGTCTTCACAAATCATTCACTCATCGTGGTCAGACCACTACAGCAACAACTAATCAGAACCAATATGATCGACAGCGTAAATGCCGGAATTCAGCCATACATGTTTAGGCGTGCCTGTATCTGGTCTCCGAAATATGTCAGAGACAATGGTAACATGGCACATCAGCCGTCGAATCAGCTATCAAACACATTCGGAAGGAGATTTGCAAATATTCTCAAAATATAAAGTGCGATACTGCATCTTCAGGTCATAAAGGTGGGACATGAACAGCCGGAACTGATCCATGCTCGAGAATCACATTCTTGAAGTTCCCGATTCATATCAACACACATTCACAAAGCAACACACATTCACAAAGCAGTCTCATGCAAGATGACTTGCACAAACATGCACACATTCTTGAATGTTTTGGGACACCTCCTTCAAAAACTAAACTGTCCACTGCATCTTCAGGGCTCTATGCCGGGAGTACATGAAGACTCTCATGTTCCTTTTATAGCCAACAACTAAACTCTCATGAAGCTGAGACATTATTCTTCTCACCATATTTGCTCCAGCTCGAGGAATAAGAGGGGAGAGAGAGCGAGAGAGAGAGCGAGAGAGAGGAGAAAAAAAACACAAAAAAAAAACACCCACAACGAGCCATGTCTCCAGAATTCTAGACATCACACACATTCTCTAACCATGCAAGCTTCCCCCCTAAAGAAACATGACAGGATCAGGTCTATTTTCACGTCGTTCCCTGGTCAGTTTGGGTCTCCTAACGCAATCTCCAGCCCCATCAGGCCACCTCAATTTTGCCATGCTTATCATTCCTCAAGGCCACTCCACCGTTTTTTCTGCCTCCTCACACTAGCTCACTCCATAGACAGCCTCTCCTACCCACCAATCGACGATGGCTGGCGAGAATTTCCGGACGACATGCCCCTATTTCTCGGACATGGCTCCCTCCATAGGATTCAGGGGTTGCCGTCTAGGACCATGGTTCACAGGGGAATGGCCAGAATTATACTTTCTTCAAAATAGCTTCCTATGCTCCAGACGCTCTCTTCGTAAGTAATCCCATTGCTAGATATTTCATAATTTAATGTATTTAACAAATGTTCTCAATCTACAATCCCAGTCTCGATGCGGCTCAGCAGAGGGAAGAAAGAAATGACACCGAGACCCAAGCTTCAAATCCTTCCTTGCCATTTGTACAGCACTTCATCATACGGTCCAGCAAACAACCTTCCCCTCTACCCTCCAATGAAATGGTTCTTTACCCTATATGGGGTAAAATATATGTTTGAGTTCAGGAATAGGAAATACATTCGCAGAACCACTGCAGCCTCGTTCCGCGATGACACAGCAAGCTACATCTACAAAAGAAGTTTAAAATAGGCCTTTCTTATTCCACACCCATCATCACGGCCAGCGTCATATGGGTTCCCTCCAGAAACTCAAACGCATCATAGTCATGCGACAATTCCGCAGTCGTTACTACAATCAATAAAGTCTGGCCCTCCTCAAACCATCATGTCCCCTATGAGACATCTGACATGGCTGTAACTTCATCATCCCAGCCAGACACATTCCCGGGTTTTTCAACGTAGTCTCTGACCGACAGTTCCACAGACCAGCTCGACGGGCACCCTTCGAGGTATACTGGAATCTACTATGAAGATGCTTGGCCTCTGCTCTCCCCAAATCATACCTGAAATAGTCAACTTGACCCAAATCATCAAACAAGCTCAACTCCCCATCAGCCATAAGTTCTCATGCATATCTGGTGGTGGTTGGTGGCTGTTCCCCAGCTCATCCCTACCTACACAATGATTAAATTCAAGCAAGCTCACCGTTCGCAAGGACAGCACATAACTATGACCCCCCAATCGCCGGGCTCCCATAATCTCAAGCACCGTTCCGTCACATAGGGATTGCTCAAACCAGCCGCCCTCGCCGGAAACTCTCACCATAACGAGATGGCTTTCAACAAAGTATGGCACGACAACATCACCATTATCGTGTGGCGTTATGTATGCGTTCACTCTGGCAAAGATAACATCAAACAACTTTCCCTCGTCTGAGGTTTTTCATATCAAATGTCTTTCAACAAAGGGACTGCACGCAATGTTGCCATTATCGTATGGCTTTATACACGTTGCCCACCTTCGGCAAAGATACCCCAAACAACTTTCCCTTGTCGGAGGGTTTTCATATCAGACGTCTTTCAACGAAGGGACTGCACGCAACGTTGCCATTATCGTATGGCTTTATACACGTTGCCCACCTTCGGCAAAGATACCTCAAACAACTTTCCCTTGTCGGAGGGTTTTCATATCAAATGTCTTTCAACGAAGGGACTGCACGCAACGTTGCCATTATCGTATGGCTTTACACACGTTGCCCACCTTCGGCAAAGATATCTCAAACAACTCTTCCCTCGTTGGAGGGCTTTCATATCAAATGTCATCCTTCAACAAAGATACTGCACAGCAACGCCGGCCTAACGTAGGGCCGCATACCACGCTGCTCGCCTTAGGCAGATTCTGCACAACCAGGGGCCTCAACGGAGAACACAAAAACACACCAAAAAAAAAAGGCTTCACACAAACATACCAGAGATATCACAAATTTCATGTCAATTCTGATGCTCACATCTCTATTTTTCTTCTCCAAAATGAAGGCCCAACACAAGACCTGGTTTGTACCAAACAGGATCATCTCTTTTGGGGGTAGTATACTACTTTCTCTCTTTTTGGGGGTAGGCTCCTCGCCCCTGCCTCCTATCTCTGGCAGGATATGACGGTTCCGGGCACAACTCCCTCGGACCGCCGGACGGGGCCTACGCCAAAGAGAGAGACATTACTTTCTGTTTTACATCTATCAAATAAACAGCATCTTAAACTTCACTCAAGCCTGCGTGTCTTCCCGATAGAACAAAGTTTATTTTTGCAATTCTATTCAGTGGCACTAGTGGTGCAGAAACTACACAATTAAGCTTTAATTATTATGCCTTTTAAGATACATTGTTTTAACCAGATTCTAAGGCTGCATTACATGAATGAAAATCCAAGATGGTGGACAAAAAGAAATATTGATTATAAATATATTCATATTTCAGGGATTGTTTTCCCTAATATATTAGTGATCTATATTTGAATGCTTATTAGAATATGGACTCTTTCACATTTCCAGGTTTGAAACTATGGTAGGGTAAACTAATAAACTTGGTAAAGTAAAATATATATATATATATATATATATATATATATATATATATATATATATATATTTGTTCCCTATTTGCTCAAACAGTATTAAAAAATGAATTATGATCAAAAATAAAAATGATTAAAAAAGGATTCAAAATTAACTTAAGTCTTGAATAATGATCTTCCACACAAAGACCAATGTTTGTAAATGTACACCAAAAGAAAAAATAAAATGGAAATATTAAAAAAGTTTTTAGATTGGAAGCACATCACAGTCTGAGCAAAGGGAATGAAGTTGTGCCATTAACTTAGCAACAAGCCAACAACTCTATTGAAATCAATTGCAATTACAGTCTCCCGTGCAGAGCGTGGCCATTCATACCGACGTGTTCTTGTGCTAAAAAAAGCCAGACACAGTGTCACAAGTTGCTTTTGCAGTTCTTTTTTACTTGACAGTGTCTAAAATCGTGGAGCTCCTGTGCGAAATGCTGAGAAAAAAAAGAGATGTGCTGCCCATGTAGGCACCTCATATCTTGGAGTAGAGCTTTAGTGTAAGATGAAATATGTGCAAATTTGCATTTGTTGGTGAGATAGTGAGTATTTATCATTAAGTGGTTATGTATTCCAGATGCTCACTGCCCCTGGCTGTGTATTCATGAGATAGCATGAGCCCTTATAAATGGATCAAAGGACAAAATCAAAGGCATTGCTCATGAAGCTCTGATGAGAGTCTCCTGTTTACTGCCAGAGTGGCCCATCTCCACATTTTGGCTTGACCTCAGAAGATGATTAAGGTGCTCGTCATGGAGCTGTACCAGTCGTACCACTGAAATGACCCAAAAGAAAGACAAACATACAAATGAGAGGTATTTAATATCTGTTTCTCCTAGACAGTAACAAAGGAGTAAACAAAGTCTTCTGCTTCTCTGATTTTCCTTTTGAGAATAAAACACTAATAATCTCATTTGACTCTAGTAGAGTTTCAGAAGAGATCTCCACAATGTCACAAACTGTGCTCAGATTTGACAAGATCAACTAACCCTTTAAAGAACACATAACTGAGAACTATAATTTTGTCCCAGAGCTATGAATTAGCAACCTCAGAGCAATATATTTGTCTTTGTCTCTGGGAAGATGCACAGGAAATGTACATGTAATGAAGAATGACAAATCTGGTCAGATATGACTAAATCATGGCTCCAAATGACAATGCCTCAACAGCTGAATCACAGATATTTTAGATGGATGACTTGTGGCTGTGTGGGCTTGTCTCTGCCAGTATGAATGACTTATAGGATGAAAGGAACAGATGGGATGTGGGAGACATTCTCGAGCAGCCAGAGTGAGAAATAATGAGAAATGCAGAAAGAGGGATACAATCAAGACAAACCATCTTTAAAGAAATAGTTCACCCAAAAATGAAAATGAAAATTCTATCATTATTTACTCAATATAATTTAGCAGATCTTTAGCAGAGTGAAATAATAACATACTTAATATAATTTAGCAGATCTTTAGCAGAGTGAAATAATAACAGTAAATAACAATTAAAATGTAGATTTATTCCTCACACAAAGCATTTGTATGACTATAGAGGTCTAATATACTACATGTCTACTGTTTTTATGGTCAAATGTGTATTCATGTCTAGTATAGTTGTCAAAAAAATTTCCAGTTTCCAATGGAAGGCTAAATCCAAACCAAATATGTGATAGAGGGGTTTGTTTCAGAATAAAAGCAAATGCATATTCAACTAAAAAAGAGAGAAGCCTTGTTCTGCTTGGAGTAAAAACATATATTATTCAACTAAAAAAGAGAGAAGCTTCGTTCTGCTTGGAATGAAAAACATATATTTTTAACAAAACATTCTTTGACTGCAAGTGAATACAAAAGTGTTTGACACGTGCACAACACCTGCTTTCTGATAATCTTTTAGTACAGTCAATGGCAGGCACACAAACAAGAACTGTCAATTTGTCAAGAAAATCTGGAGCGTATGAGGACAGTCCGCACAGACTGATTGAGACCAAATTTGTGTCACGCATACTATAAACCATCAGAAATGCCGACAAATGATGTATACTTTGGCCGTTACTCTGGACATAGTTTTAAACAAAGGAGCATTCATTATTTGTACTTTTTTTTATTTAATTTCATCAAGTAAAATGTAAGAATATCGCAATATAACTTTGTGCTTATATTGTGCACCCCTTATGGAAGACTATTATGGTGCTTTTTTTGTCAGTTTAGTAGACTGACAGACATCATTGAGTGGTTGTTGTATGGAAATGAGCTGAAGAAAGCAATTTCTTTTTAAAAACTAAAGATTTTTTTTCCGCCACTACTGTCACAAAATTTAATTGCAAAAACAATCTCTGTTTTCAAGCAGATTTCAGATAACTCTTACCATCTTCCATTGGCTGTACAAACAGATAGTTCCGACCCCAAACATACAAAATTGGGCAAGCCAGTGACTACCTTTACATGGACACCAGAAAGCAAAAAGTCTCCGGTTACACACGTAACCTCGGTTCCTTGAGATGAAGGGAATGAGACATTGCTGTATGCACTATGGGGAAGTCCTTCTTAGATGACCTTGTTGAAACCCTTATTCAATCACGCCATTCCTGTGATTGGCAATGGTGTCTGAGCCCCACCCCTTTGGCCACGCTGTTCACCTATATAAGCAGATGCTCAGTCACTATTTCTTCCTAATATTGTGACTGAAAGACAAAAATGAGACACTCGTATTATGAAACTCTGATGTAGTAGTACGGCCAGCTTTCGTAATGTCTTGTTCCCTTCATCTCAGGGAACCGAGGTTACATGTGTAACCGATGTACCCTTTCGATTCAATTCACTTGACTTATGCTGTAAACACTATGGGGAACGATATCCCATTCACACCATCAACACTACATGGCATTACAATCCCAGAGTTATAACCCTAAATAGATATATTCATAAGGATTCACCGGCCACAGGCCGTTATAGACCATATAGATATACACAGTTTGGATTATTAACCCTCTCAAGAAGAGCCAGCCTCCTGGGCCTGGCATGCTGAGATAGTTGCTACATAAACCTTGAGCGTTGACAGGCGTTTGAGCAGCTCGCTAAAGGAGATAAAGCTTCACTCATCATAGGGAAGTGTTTGAGCATAATGTGTGGGGTGTATGATACGAAAAGAGGAAATGGCCCTTTTTCAAAGAATGTGATTATCTCATGTTTGTACAATGGCTGCTTTTTTCTTTTGTGAGAACAATCTTTGTTTGAGTAATACACACAGAAGAAACAATGTTCCTTCCCGATGAAAAGTATGGTGAAAGAGGGGAGAAACACTGTCTTGACTCGAGCCTTCTATGGCTCAGAGCCATGAATAATGGCAAGCTCTGGGCTCATCTTCATGGGACTGGGCATGTCAGGAATGTTTCTACTGCCTGGCCGGGGTTTTTCGAGATGGCTAGTGCTTACGCTTGGGCCACGAATGCGTGGAATGCCCAACGGTCAATGGATGTAGAAATTAAGTCCTGCCTTGCAGGTAAACGAGCCAATCACCTTTTAAATACAGACATCATCTGTCAATCAACTTGAAAATCCACATGTGCATTAGCTATACAAGCTGGGAAAATTTAGTTTTTTAGCATTATCTGAGGCAGTGGTTCTCAACCTTTTTTTCTACTGGGCCGCACTAAGGTCCAAGTGCAAGTCTCAAGGGCCGCATATCATTTACATATGATGTCATCAATGCAAACCAACCGGATTTAATATATTTGGCAGTTAATAATATGAATATCGTGATACCTAGACAATTATATTTAAAGAGTATAATGCTACTCATTCTTATGTATAGTTCTGGTAAGCATGAAGAGTCACTTGTAAGTTTCAGACATTTTAATAATATATCAAGGACAAGCAAACAATGACATTGTGTTACATTACATGCATCATCTAGTGTAGACACACTTTTGTTCTTCATCTTCATAGGCACTAGTATATGGAACCACAGTGCCATCTCGTCGACAGTAATTACTTATATAAAAAAACACAACACTCACCATTAATGGGACACCTGATGCTGTCGGGAGCTGACCAATTTGGTGAAATTCGGCTTGAAAGGAGTCACAGCACAATGAAGTTACGACTGCAAGTTGCGCACGGAAGCGTGACTTGATGCGCGACATTGCAGAAAATGTGTGTAAGGATCTCCTCCAAGGATGACACTTGGCTCAGAGGTGAGGTTCTTTATTAATCTTAACAATGTGCGCTCAGCACTTCTAGACACAAGCTTAAAGAGACACACACAGTAACTCTCATGTCAGTCTCTCTCTCTCCATGGAGGCCCTCTGGCTGCCTTTTATGCCGCTCTCCCCAAGCTCACTGAAATTAGAGACAGGTGTTAGACATAACTTAGCTCAGGTGTAAGTGCCCTTACCGCTTTTCTCTCCCGGACGGGCGCTTGACCACGCCCCCGCTGCCACAATGTGCGTTCGCAGATGTATGTTGATCCAAATATGGAAAGCACTTTCGAATTTAATAATCTGAGGTTTTGTTCAGGAATGTTTTGCCACATTTCTGTAACTGAGAATGCTTGCTGCGCTGTATGGGTGTTTCCTCTTGCCTGAACATTCATCAATTCATCTTCAAGTGAGCGGCGTGGCAAACCGAAAGTTGCAGCCAAGTCCTTGATTTTTTCCACAGGGAAAGTAAATGGCTCTCTAATGAAATGTCCAGCAAATTGAAGTTTGTCAAAATCTGAAAAACGAGAGATGAATTTTTCTTGCATTTGACTGACAGTTGCAACAAATCTTTCTCTCTGTTGTGTGTCCAACACACACTCACTCGTGACATTCAGTTGTGGGTAATGAGTTAAATCACCATCTTTGAATTGTGCAGTGTACAGTCCTAACTTCATTTTGAAACTCTCAATACAGCACAACAGGTCATCAACGTGTTTTCCGTCACCTTGGAGTTGCAGGTTTAGTTTGTTTAGGTGAACTGTGATGTCTGCAAGGAAGGCAAGATTGATTCTCCATTCCTTGTCTCTCAAGACTGGAAATCTCTCTCCCTCGCCAATGTAATAAAGAAAGTGATCTATCTCTGGGAGTAAAGCCAGAAAGCGATTTAAGACCTTTCCCCGACTTAGCCATCTCACTTCGCTGTGCAGAACAAGGTCTCCGTAGGCACCTTCCAATTTGTCCAATAATGCAACAAACCGGCGGTGCAGTAGTGCACAAATTAAGTTGACGACCTTGGTGTCCATAACCTTGAAGAGGTATCCATCAAAACTTGCTGCACAGTGCTTGCTGGTGCACAATACAGTGAAATGCCAACAATTCAGGGGACATTTTTCGCATTTTACCAACAAGACCCTTGTGTTTTCCTGTCATTGAGGGTGCACCATCAGTAGTGATGGAGACGACGGTGGATGCCTGTGTGTTCATGTCTTTGCATGCTTCACTACGTGCTTTATGAATGTCCTTGCCCCTTGTTCGTTCATGAAGCGATTTCAATGCCAATAAATCTTCTGTAACCTCAAACGTTCCTGAATTAACACATCTCACCCAAATGCAAAGCTGAGCAACATCTCCGATGTCTGTTGTTCCCTTTACAAAAAGCTTCACTACGATGTTGCGCTGCTAAGCGCTACGGGGAACAGCTTTAGCTGTGAGCCGAGCTGAATAATGTGTGGAACACGTCAATGAACATTGACCGGAATTTATAGCCTCGGCTGATGTAATCATTAGATGCACCTGAGGCCAGGCTATAAATGGATACGTCACCAGGTGTCGTCAGAAACTCTTTTTTCAGAGCGATTCTGTTTCTGTGTGTTTCACACACCCTGTCAAAACTTTCTTTCCTCTGTTAGGAGATAGAATCAGTTAGGCAGTGTGCAGTGAACGTTGTTCTATTTTTCTCTTCTGTTTAGAAAATATTATATATATATATATATATTTAAAAAAAAAAAAAAAAGAGAGAATGACTGAAAGCCGCAAACGGTGCATGTTCCCCTCTTCTTGCTCTATAGCTGAAGATGGCACACATCAGTTTTTGCTGTTTGTTTGGGGGTAAGAGCACGCTGCTCTCGCATTGCATCAGGGCAGGTGCGAGCACTGCGATTTGCTTTAACAGGCAGAGTGCGTCGTGCTCGACTCGCTTGCTTCCGGGAGTCAGCACTCACGAAAAGATCGTTTGTGGGGCTCGTGCATGGATTTGGCTGAGGAGCAAGAGACGGGTTGACCCCTTTCTCTCACTCTCTCCCCAAACCCAGCTGGTCCTTCACATGATCTCGAAGCACGTACCGATGCTTCTTCGGATCATGAGGTGGATTGCGATTCTCTTCCCGCCTCCGAGCTTTCCGTCCGCAAAAAAAAAATCTACGGAGGAATTGCTTGATGTTGTTACTCGTGCGGTTGCCAGATTGGACTGGCCACGCGAAAAAGATACCCCCAAACGCTCCAAATTAGGGGATAGATTTTATCTGTCCCCTAAGGGAACGCCTCATGGGTCCCTTCCCTTTCTTTGATAACCTCCATGAAGAGCTTTTTCGCTCATGGAGAACCCCTAAAAAAAAAAATGTATATATATATATATAAAAAATATATATATCCTCGACGTCATTATATTCGACTACCGTGGGTGCTGAGGCACGGGGGTATTCAGTGATGCCGCCGGTCAAAGAGACGCTTGCGGGCTATCTCTCGCCGGGCTCGGCATCGTCACTTAAGAAGCCCTCTCTCCCCTCAAAGCCTTGTAGGACAACCTCCACTTTGGTGGGAAGGGCTTATCAAGCAGCAGGTCAGGCTGGTGCTGCTCTGCACACTATGCTGTTTTTCAGGCGTACCAGGCTGACCTCCTGGACAACCTGAGTGTGAGTTCTGCGCTTGACGAGCAAGCCTCAGACCCACCTCGGTCCTGACTGAAGGGAGGCTCAAAAGCAAAGCGTGGCGAGTCGTGCTCCTCCTCCCAGGGATTGGGGACAGTCTCGCCGCCCTCGCCAGCCCCCGAAGCAAGACCTCAGGACTATAAATTCTAGTAAGAGAAAACCCTGACGGTCTTGCGCCTAGATTAGTGGGTAGCTCCCCTCGGGATGGGGCGCGTGCTTCACTTCACCCCTCCCGGTACCCCCTCGAAGCCCCTCCATTCCCGCCACCTCTTGGTGTTTCGGGTTGCAGAGACTTCCGTCAAAATTGGGTGTTTTCGCTGTTCCTGCATTTTATTCAGGACGCGAAACACCCGACAACCCCTCAACAGGAAGTGTTAAAATATAATACCCATCTCAGAGATCCTGGCAGCGTGGAAACTTCTGCCGGATATATTCTTTTCTGTGGGTCTTATCAGGGCGTCAGGATTTAATTCTCTCGCCGCTTTTCTGTGTTTCAACGGCGTGTTCTCACTACCGTAAACCGGATTTCTTTTTTTTATAAAATAAAAAAAAAAAAACTCAATCTCCTGGTTAAAGGGGCCATGGTATGTGTTCCCCTTCCAGAGAGAGAGTTAGGTTATTACACTAAATACTTCCCGTTTCCCATGGAGGGTGAGGGGTGGCGTCTGGCTTAGATCTTAAAGCTTGAACTACCCGTGGGTGTTCAAGTCCAAGATGATGCCTGTCAAGACGGTCGTGTCTCAAGCCCTACAACTCGTTTGGCTGGTCACCATCGATCTTATGACACACTTCTATACTTCATTTAGAAGTTCTGCCACAACATGGAAAGTTCCTGAGGTTCACTTCCGGGGCGAAGTCTTCCAGGGTCAGGTTCTTTCACTCAGCCTAGCCCTTTTTACCCGCACATTCACAATACATGATGTAGTGCTGGCTCCTTGCGACTCCGGGGCCTCTGCATTCTGAATTACGTAGACGACTGGCTGATCCTAGCGCAGTTCCAGGAACTGGCAGTTCAGCACAGGGACATCGTCTTAGCTCATCTGTTTCTCTGGGGTTGAGGCTCAACGCCAAGAAAAGCGTCCTCTCTCCCACTCAGAACACTGTCTATCGGGGCTTCGTATGGAGTTCAATCACTATGCGGGCACAACTGTCTCCCGCTAGGATTGAGTCCATTCAGATCACCCTGAGCAAAGTCAGGCTAGGTCAAGGTTGCACTGTTATCAGTATCAACGATTTCCAGGTCTCAGGGCGAACGCGTCCACGGTGATCCCTCTGGACCTTCTGCTCATGAGACCGTTTTTGTTGTGGCCAAAAGCCAGGGGATTTCTTCCAAGGGCCAAAACCCCTGGGCTAAATAGGGTTACGCGCCTCAGGCTTCGTTCCCTTTCTATGTGGTTCAGACCCCGGTTTTCTGCCTTGGGTCCCACTCTAGGTGCGTCTTGTTGTCACAGACTGCTAATGACAGATGCCTCCCTGACGGGCGGGGTAGCGGCCTTAAGTGGTCGTCCAGCTTAAGGGGATAGGAGGGTCATCAGCTCGGTTGTCACAGTCACTGTCTCGGGTTGATGGCTGTATTTCTGGCCCTGAAATACCTCCTCCTGAGGCTGCCATGTCTTGGTGCGGGTGGACAATACAGCGGTAGCCTCTTACATAAATCTTCAAAGAGACCCACGTTCTTGTCAGCTGTATTTCTGACACGTCGGATTCTCCTTAGGGCCCAGGGTAAGCTCCTGTCACTCAGGTCAGTTATATCCCTGGATGCCCGTATACGGGAGCAGATTTACGGTCCAGACAGAAAATACCAACGGAGGAGTTAAGAACTCCACCCTAAGGTAGTAGTTGCCCAGAGTTAGCCAGCAAGTGTTTTTGCCTCTTACTGATAGCACCGCGCTGGCCGAACAGGGCTTGGTTCTCAGAGCTAATCTCTTCCCTGGATGACTCGCCTTGGGCGATTCCGAACAGGAAGGATCTTCTATCTCAGGCACAGGGCAATATTTCATCCCTGCCCCGAATTGTGGAATCTTTCATGTTTGGCCCCTAAGGGTACCAACTGAGGGACACAGGGCTTTCTCCTGAGGTTATCGAGACCTTTTTAAATGCCAGGCTTTTTCCACTTGGAACAAGTTTGGGTCAGATCTTAGGGCAGAAGAGGACCTCTTCGCCTCTATGGATAGCGCAATGTCTCCTCTACTTCTCCCTGAAATCACCCAGCCCCCTTGGGTCTGGACGTTAAGACACATACATGACCCAGAATGCGTCTGTATGCATTTCTTTCCCCAGTTTCTCTGCTCCCGGGAGTCTTGGCGATGTTCACCAGCAAGGGTCTTGCCTCGTATTAATGGCGCTGCGCTGGCCGAACAGGATATGTTTCTCGGAGCTAATTCCTCTCCTCGACGGCTCGCCTTGGGCGATTCCGAACAGGGAGGACCTTCTCATCCTTGGCCCGAATTGTGAAACCTTTCATTCTGGCCCCTAAGGGTACCAAATGGGTTTCACTGGGTTTTCTTTTGGGGTTATCGAGACCATTTCTAGTGCTAGGGCTCCCTCCACTTGGAACTGATCTGGGTAGATTTTACAGGGCAGAAGAGGACCTCTTTGCCTCTGTTTATAGCGCAATGTCTCCTCTACTTCTCCCCGAGTCGCCCAGTCACCCACCCCCGGGAGGGGCTGAACGTAGTAACGCAAATGCGCCTGCATGCGTTTCCTTCTACTAAAGTTCTTATTACAGAACCAGCTAACTGCCAGTTTGCTTCAGTTCTGGATTTTCTGTAGAAAGAACTGTCAGCGGGCACTTGCCTCGCCACTGCCAGGTTCTATGTGGCCACTGCGGTTTGCCACGGCTTGGTGGGCGGGGTGCCCTCAAAGAGGCATCCTCATTATTGCCCGGGCCTACGAGGCGCGGTCAAGCTTCGCCAGTAGGTTTCAGGGCGCGCTCTACCAGAGGGCTCTCCTCCTATAAAACCTTGGCTAGAGGTCTCCCTCTGCAGCAAGTTTGTGATGCGGCAGGTTGTCCTCTCTGCACACATTCATTAGATTTTTATAGTTTGGATGTTTTGCCACTCCGGGCTCTTATGCCCTTGAGTCGACATCTCAAGCTCAAATCTGGACAAGTTTGTGATGCGGCAGGCTGGTCCTCTCCACTCACATTCATCAGCTTTTATGACAAGTTTGTGTTGCGATGGGGTTCTCTTCGCACACATTCATCGAACTTTATGGGCTAGATGCTTTGCTACTCCGGACTCTTATGTCCTTGAGTCGACATCTCAGCTCATACCTGAACAAGTTTGTGATGCGGCAGGCTGGTCCTCTCCGCTCACATTCATCAGTTTTTATGACAAGTTTGTGGTGCGATAGGGTTCTCTTCGCACACATTCATCGAACTTTATGGGTTAGATGCTTTGCTACTCCGGGCTCTTATGCCCTTGAGTCGACATCTCAGCTCATGCCTGAACAAGTTTGTGATGCGGCAGGCTGGTCCTCTCCGCTCACATTCATCAGTTTTTATGACAAGTTTGTGGTGCGATAGGGTTCTCTTCACACACATTCATCGAACTTTATGGGTTAGATGCTTTGCTACTCCGGGCTCTTATGCCCTTGAGTCGACATCTCAGCTCATGCCTGAACAAGTTTGTGATGCGGCAGGCTGGTCCTCTCCGCACACATTCATCAAAATTTAATGGTTTAGATGTTTATGCTACTCCGGGCTCTTATGCCCTTGAGTCGACATCTGAAGCTCATGTCTGAGACCTCTCGCGTTTTTGTGAGTACACTGCACAACTGTAGGGGTCCGGACAGCCCCAAGTGCGGCGGCGTGGGTATTGCGTTCCCCGTAGCGCTTAGCAGCGCAACATCGTAGTGAAGCTTTTTGTAAAGGGAACGTCTCGGGTTACATGTGTAACCCTTGTTCCCTGAAAAAAGCGGAATGAGATGTTGCGCTGCTTTGCCGCACTGGGACGTCCCAGGACTGCTCTTCAAAAAGAAGTATCTGACGACACCTGGTGACGTATCCATTTATAGCCTGGCCTCAGGTGCATCTAATGATTACATCAGCCGAGGCTATAAATTCCGGTCAATGTTCATTGACGTGTTCCACACATTATTCAGCTCGGCTCACAGCTAAATCTGTTCCCCGTAGCGCTTAGCAGCGCAACATCTCGTTCCGCTTTTTTCAGGGAACAAGGGTTACACATGTAACCCGAGACGATTCATCTGCTGCCAAACTGAGTGCCGAAGCAGTGGCTAGCTTAGTTTTTAGTTGTTCCTTCAAATTCTCAGACATTTCTGAAATTCGATGTGTAACTGTGTCATTACTGAGCTGTAAACTTTTTATCCTGCGGATTATTTCGCTCTTGTTGCTCAGATCATCAAATAGACATTGTGATTCCAGAAAACAGTTTTTACTAGTTCCCATCACTGAATGGTTTGCCGTGTTTGGCAAGGAGCCATGAAATTTTTAATGTTGCTAATGTCACGGCCTGGGACACTTTTAAACTAGCTTGCATTATATTCTGTTCAAGATTAGTTATCTTGAGAGCTCTGTCCTGAGATCCAGCCGGGAATATCTTGTCAAATGATGCATGGGTGGTATTGAAATGTCTTTTGACATTGTAAGTTTTGCATATGCCCAGTACTTTACTACAGAGCAAACAGAAAGGCTGCCCATCTCGATCAATGACAGCAAACTGGTTCTTCCATTCTTCCAGCACTCTCCTACCTTCACTGCTGATGCTTCGACTCTTCTTGTTTGTGTGTGTTCCTTCGTTGTCATTTTTCTCATTTCGTTTCTCTCCCCTAATAACAAATTTGTCCATTTTGATTACAATTTTACCTTATGACTGCTGATGACTGTTTTAATTCTGCCAAAGCGCGCTTGCATGTGCTCATTAACTGCGTAATTGCGTGAACTCACATAACTACGTGCTCACATAGTTGGTCTGCACATGTCTATTATTTAAATGTGGGTAGCATATCGCGGGTTGAGAACCAATGATCTGAGGTAAAGAAGAACAATTTATGATACCAGTGTTTTCAGATTTTACTGCAGACTTGAAATATGTTCTTAGATAGTAATCTTGACCAACCATTTTGGGTAGGGATGTCCCGATAAAATATTTTTGAGAACTAGTACCAGTACCGATACTTCATTTGGTACTCGCAATAACATACCTGTTTTTTTTCTGAACTCCACATTAACAGTTTATTTACATTTTATCATCAAAATGGTGTTTATATAAATGAATTAATTAAATCTTCAATCAAATTTAAATATAACATTTCATTTTCAGCATAATATTGCATTGTTTTTTATCAAATTAAGTTCACAGCACAATCCAAAATACAGTGGGTACGGAAAGTATTCAGACCCCCTTACATTTTTCACTCTTTGTTATATTGCAGCCATTTGCTAAAATCATTTAAGTTCATTTTTTTCCTCATTATTGTACACACAGCACCCCATATTGACAGAAAAACACAGAATTGTTGACATTTTTGCACATTTATTAAAAAAGAAACTGCAATATATTGGCTGCAATATAACAAAGAGTGAAAAATGTAAGGGGGTCTGAATACTTTCCGTATTTTGGAATTGTATTTTGTCAAATAAAGTGCTGCATAACAGAACATCACAGATGTTAGATACTGCTTGAGTATAATACAATTACTACTGATTTATTGTTATTATTATTATTTCATAAACTTACAGTAGTGATACATTTCTGTCATCATTTTTTCTATGAATTTTGCTTGAATTCTGACTATGTGTTTCTTGTTGTTTTGACCAAGTAGCAATGCCGTTATGATGTCAACTTCCCACTCTGGAAAAGCTGGTCACTAGATGACTCAAAGTGATTATTAAACAGCAAAAGGCTGCTATTTAATTAAATAAGTATGTGCTCTGTATGTGCCTCTCACTACAACATGAATTTGCTCTCTGTTTACTGTCATCTGCTACAAAAAGAGCATGTGAGCAACTCTATATTGTGCTGATGCCCATCCAGTTTTTCAACCACACATCATGTTTAATTAATAACAATAATACCTCTCTTCCTGTTATATAAAAATTCTGCTGTGGTCAGATCTCAGGGGTGGGGTGGTATTGTGAAATGACTTATTCGAAGAACTTGTTTACTAATTTTTTTATTGTAAGCACATCCAATATAAGCCTGACACAAGTGAAAGGGGGTTGGAAGACACTGAAGCTTCTTCCCCAGTCATGAGAATGAATAAAACTAGGAAAAACCTGCACTGTGTCCTGTGTTTTTGGAACACTGCTTACTCGTGTGATTTCCAGGTGGAGAATTTCCATGACACAGCATCAGCACAACACTATCTCCACACTTTTATAAGTGCTCACATTTGAATTACATGCAAATAATTTATTTATCCCATGATAATTTTTCCAGTATCGGTACATTCCTAATTTTGGGGATTTTGGTCTTTTCCCATTCAAGTAGATAGGAGCTGAACTTGTATGCTTCTTTTTTTACATAGAAAATAGCTGCCCAAGAGCGTTCAAAAGATGGACGCTGATGATTATAGGTACTGACACATCAACTAAACATTTGACGTTATTTTAGGAAAATATGTTTACTCAGAAATGTATTTAAAGGATTTGTTAATGATAACAGAAGTGCTGCAAGAAAATTGCTTTTGAATTCCTTGTTATTGTTTACATGCATGAAATGGTCTATAGTGGGGTTTCCCTCTTAAGTCAAACTCCAGGATTCCTCCAATGTACCAGCACACACTCTAATGTAAGGGACAGTCGATATTTTATTTTAAAGTTTATAATGTATGTGATTTTCCCACTGTACTCCCAGAAATGTTGAATTCTTTCCGCTGTGTTGACTTGTTGTTGGGTTCCATCCTATGACATTTTTTATCCCAACCTGTTCCATGCACTCTTCAAACACCCTTCAGAACACCTTGTGACGTCCCTGAATCTTATGATTCGGTTGGAGCAGAGTGTGGGGGGGTTTGATTGGTTCTCCCCATGCTAATTAGCAATTAGTAGAAGTATAAAATGTTGTGGGTTATTTGGGAAAGGGCCTCACTGAGATAGTTTTATATTTTAGGAGTGGCTGGTCCCAGTAAGACCTCATTGACATTTATCCTTTTTTCTTGTTTTTCTTTTCTTATATCGTGTAGCATAAAGATTTTGTTATAGTTATATTATTTGCTAACTCTGTGTTTTTCCCTTCGTTATCCCTAGACTCATGTTTACTATTTATTGGTTGTGGTGGTATTTGTTTAATTACAATAAAACCATTTTCTTTTGAATTAATTAGACTTGTTGTCTGATCCCCCTTTTATGTTTCGGCTTGTAACGAGCTAGTCGTGACAACCTCTTATATGTTTACATGACCACATTAAGCTGCATACTCTGAGAGAAAACTAGGTGTGTTACACCGCTTTCTCTTAATCCTTAAGAGTTAAGTAAGAAATCAGCATTCTTGTGCATGTAAACTAGGGGTGTAACAGTTCCAATTTCTCATGGTTCGGTTTGTATAATGTTTTTAGGGTCACGGTTTCAGTATGGTTCAGTATTTGCTTTGTTCAAATCCAAAGAATATTCTATATGTTAAACACTTCAATAGTTTTGCCCTTGAATATCAATCATTGTTTTACTACAGTAACAAGTTTAACCATGGCATTTGTGGTAAAATCATAGTAACCACAATATCAACATGGTTACTGTCATGGTTACAATAGTAAAATCATGGTTACTATAGAGAAACTACAATATTACTGTTTTAAAATCATGGTTAATTGTATCAAAACCATGATTTCTGGAAACAGATGCGTCATTAAACATAAGAGGTGAACCGATTGCGGTGCCAATGCTTCCCGAACCGTGGGTGGCAAACCGTATGGTAAATTTTTTTAACGAGAACCGTTACACTGCTAATGTAATCATGGTCAATGTTGCTTTGTCGTGCTAGACAGGGGTGTATTCCAGAAAGCTGGGTTAATTTACCATCAGATTAACCCTGAACTATGGGTTGATTAACCCAAAACCTGCTTACTCGGGGTATGTCGGTTCCAAAACACCTGTGTCGAGTTAGTTTAATCAACCTACTGCTAATAACCTCGAGTTAATGCGCGTGCATGGCGAACATATAAAGGCATTTTCAATGGAACACCGAATTCAGGAGTCACCATGGAAACTAAGGGTGAAAAGTTACGTGCCGCGTACTTCTCCGAAGCGGAGTTAGAAGTTTTAATGTTGGCTTATGAGGAGTTCAAGCCCATTATAATGAAAAAAAGCAATACAGCTGCATATGCGAGGGAAAGACAATTGGCTTGGGAAAAAATAACTGACAGAGTAAATGCGTAAGTTTTTTTTTTTTTATTATTACATTTTAAATATGTTTGCCTTTCTTTTGTTAATTTGCAAAGTTGAACAATTGTCTTTTTGAGCATGTGGCATGACTCGACAAGCATTTACTTTTCTCTACATCAGTTTCTTAAGAATACAGTGCAATGTATATTGACAAGAAATATTTAGGCCTCTTGTTTTATAAGGTGTAATCCTTCTGGAGCCAAAATAACTCTTTCCCAAGTCAATATGAAACACAAAAACATTCTCCAAAAAGGTAACATTTTATTTTAACAAATGAGTTACTAGGAGTGCTATTTGGGTGTTGAGAGATGTGTTCCTTTGATGCTCTTCAGTTTGGAGATCCAAAATGTTTCCCTAATAAACAGAAAGTCTGAGGCACTCAAAAGGAATATAAGTTTTAAAAGCCTTTATTTAAACTTGGCTATCCATTAAAAAACATATGCCAACATGTTTCGGCCTCTTTGGCCTTCCTCAGGGCAAATTCAAAATGGCAGTCCGTAGACTGCATGCTATATGTCTGCATGTAGTCACATGACCTAGAAGCACAGGTGCTCATCTGCACATATCACCTGATAGAGAGCAATTGCAACAAGTTACTTTAGATAAGACAAGTCACATTTTCGCATCAGGATAGTTTAAAATATCAATATAAATAGATACATATAGCAAGAGGTTACTTTATATAAGACAAGTTACAAAAAAGATTACATTGTAAAACATATTATATTTCGTTTCATGCTCTAAAATATGTGCAGTCTCAGATGATGAATAATTTCACACTTTCTATATTTTACCACTTTCCACATCAAAATACAATTTGAAATATCAATATAGATAGATACATAAAGCAAAGCATTGACATGTGCATATAGTCAGTTACAAGAAAGGAGAAAAATCCAATTCCAAGTTTAGACCAGGGTATTGATTAGCTTTTAAAGTATAAATCCAAAAGGATTCTCTTTGTAAAAGTTTTTTGAGTCTATCTCCCCCTCTTGGTGATATTTTAACATGTTCTATCCCAAAGATTTTTTGAGTCTTGCTACTTCTGTGGTTCGCCTCTTTATAATGTAGAGCCATATACTGGTGGTTGCTTGTTCTTATCGCATATTTATGCTCTGCTAATCTTTCTTTAAGTTTACGCTTAGTTCTTCTGATATAAAAACAACCACAAGGACATTCAAGTCTATAGACAAGGAATGAGGTATTGCAATTAATAAATGAGTGTATACTGTATTCACGATTTGATGTCACATCTGTAAAAAATATTGGTCTTGACCATATTGCTACAGTGATTACAGTTTTTTTATAGTTACCTCTTTTTGTGCCTAGCCAGGTTTTATTCTGTACAGGAGGCATATAGCTTTTCACAAGACTATCTTTTAGAGTAGGAGCTCGTTTAAAGGTAATAGTAGGTACCTCCGGCAGTACATCTCTCAAAACGGTATCACTTTTTATTATGTCCCAATTCTTCTTGATTATTTGCTTTATCTTATTAGCTTGACTACTGTATTGTGTAACAAAATAAACTTGGTTTGACTCTTGTTGTCGCCTCTGTTTTTTAACCAATAGCTGTTCTCTACTAATTTCTTTAACTCTATTATAGGCTATATCTAGGGTCTTGTGTTTATAACCTCTTTTCTTAAACCTTTGAACCATGTCTTGAGCATTTTTATCAAACACGTCTTCAGAATCACATATGCATTTAATCCTTTGAAATTGGCCAAAAGGGATATTCTCTATTAACCAAGGTGGATGGTAGCTTTCTGCCCTCAGTATGGTATTCCGATCAGTGGGTTTTCTAAACACGGACGTATGCAATTCACCTTTGTCATCTTTTGATATCTCCAGATCTAGGAAATGGATATTTGTTAATGAGAACTCTAGACTCAGCTTCAAATTGGGATTAGTGTTATTAAGATATGTATGAAACTGTAGCAGCTCTTGCTGTGACCCAGACCATATAAGAAGAACGTCGTCAATATACCTACCCCACCATACAATCTTATTAACATATACATTCAAACTCGAATAGACAAATGTTTCTTCCCAGAGACCCATAAACAAATTTGAATAATTTGGTGCAAAGCAAGCTTCCATTGCTGTACCTTTTATCTGCTTAAAGAATTTGTTTTGGAATAAGAAAACATTGTTAGTTAGTGTCCATTCTGTTAGTTTCAAGATAAACTCTGCTGGGGGCATCTGTGTCAATAATTTGTATATAATGACTCAACGTCCATCGTCACTAGAAAGGCAGTACCAATATTTTT
Organism: Xyrauchen texanus; assembly: GCF_025860055.1. Classification (NCBI taxonomy): domain Eukaryota; kingdom Metazoa; phylum Chordata; class Actinopteri; order Cypriniformes; family Catostomidae; genus Xyrauchen; species Xyrauchen texanus. Next base: position 26,248,935 of record NC_068286.1, on the reverse strand, counting down.
CATTTCTTTGATCTTATTTAACACAAATGTGCTGTCTTGGATAAAGGAGGGCAAGTCTATTACAAATTGCTTAATATGAAAATCAACAAACTTGGATGTCGGTTCAGTCACTGACCCATTGCCACTTATGATTGGCCTTCCTGGTGGGTTCTCCAAGTTCTTGTGTATTTTCGGAAGCATGTAAAAAGAAGCAATTCTTGGGCATTTACATTGTAGGAAATCATGTTCTTTTTTAGAAATCCAGTCTTCACTTTTTGCATGTTTAAGCATCTCCTCTAGTTCACTCTTAATTTGTTCTATTGGATTAGATGGTAAAGGCTGATAGTACTCACGATTATCCAGTTGACGCATGGCCTCGGTGATATATTGGTCTCTGCCCCACACTACCACTGCTCCTCCTTTATCTGCTCTTTTGATGATGATTTCGTTGTTAGTTGACAGACATTTTAATGCTTCTTTTTCATCCTTTGACAAATTGTAATTCTGTTGAGTTTTTTTAGATGTGAAGAGTTTATTCACTTCATATGTAACTTTTGTAGAAAAGGTATTCAGAGTCGCATTGTTTATATAGGGCATAAACGTTGACTTAGGCCTAAAGTGTGTCACTTGGGAGTGAACAGCTGTTTCGCTATAGTTGGTATAATACCACACTTTTAGCTGAAGGTTGCGGTAAAATTTAAATAAGTCCACTTTAGTTTGAAACTCCTTAGTTGGGTTTGTAGGTGCAAAGGTAAGGCCTTTTGATAGAACTGAGATCTGTCTGTTTGAAAGTGATATACCAGAGATATTGATTACTTCTTGTTTATCTTCCTCATGCTCCTGCTTATCTTCTTTGGGATAGAACATGTTAAAATATCACCAAGAGGGGGAGATAGACTCAAAAAACTTTTACAAAGAGAATCCTTTTGGATTTATACTTTAAAAGCTAATCAATACCCTGGTCTAAACTTGGAATTGGATTTTTCTCCTTTCTTGTAACTGACTATATGCACATGTCAATGCTTTGCTATATGTATCTATCTATATTGATATTTCAAATTGTATTTTGATGTGGAAAGTGGTAAAATATAGAAAGTGTGAAATTATTCATCATCTGAGACTGCACATATTTTAGAGCATGAAATGAAATATAATATGTTTTACAATGTAATCTTTTTTGTAACTTGTCTTATATAAAGTAACCTCTTGCTATATGTATCTATTTATATTGATATTTTAAACTGTCCTGATGTGAAAATGTGACTTGTCTTATCTAAAGTAACTTGTTGTAATTGCTCTCTATCAGGTGATATGTGCAGATGAGCACCTGTGCTTCTAGGTCATGTGACCACATGCAGCTATATAGCATGCACTCTACAGACTGCCATTTTGAATTTGCCCTGAGGAAGGCCAAAGAGGCCGAAACATGTTGGCATATGTTTTTTAATGGATAGCCAAGTTTAAATAAAGGCTTTTTAAACTTATATTCCTTTTGAGTGCCTCAGACTTTCTGTTTATTTGGGAAACATTTTATTTTAACTGTTGTAAGATCAATGTCTTAAGTTACTTTTACAGTATTCTTCCTATATAGCTAATAGAAATAAGGCTGAGGCCCATCTAACTGGCGGGGGTCCACCTCCACCTCCTCTCACCCCATCTGAGGAGTTGGCTCTTTCACTTAAAAAAGGTTGCCCTGTGATCGATGGTATTCCAGAGGGCACTTCGTCGGACTTTGCTACCTCCCACAACAACTCAAGTGACTTGGTACAATGTAGGTATACTATATTAGTACTTATGATTATTTAGTCATACGTTTGGACAAAATGATCACTGACTCTTGTCATTAGGAAGAAGGCTAAATGCTTCCCAAATGCAGTCATTGTTTCACTTGTGCATTATGCATACATATTCTATTTTACAGCATATGCTGTATACAGTAATCTGTTTTTTTTTTTTTTATTCTTGCATGTTCCTAATGCCTTTATTCAGTGTCTGTCATACTTTAGTAATTTACACATTGAGTATCTTTTTTAAATCTCTATCTTTTTTTTTCTTGCAGTTGCTGATGGACGCATTGTATTATTGGATCCTCCTGAAACCACACAGTCTATCACAATTGTTAGTGGTGCATTTTAAGAACCAGTTGCTTTTAGATCTTTCACTTTGTCTGCCAGAAAAAGTAACCTTGCATATTTCCACTCTAGAATGATGATGAAGAGACCACATCTGCTGTGACTGAATTAGAAAGTGCTGGGAGACCCACAGAGGTATGATGCATATACTGGACAAATGCATAGCTTTTTAGATGGAGTGAAAAATTTGTCATTTGTCCTGTGACAGAATCTAGCTGGGGATGTACATGCAGATGAGGGTCCATCTACCTCTACACATAATCTTAGAAGTGTAAGAACTTGTCCCTGGTTGTCCTTATTTACATAATGTTACTATGTGGCAGATTTTCTTCTTTAACCATCTTATTTACTTTGCCTTCCTAGTTGTCTGCAAAGGAGGTGTATAAGGTCCATCTATTAAGGCAAATTAAAAAACTGACATGGACATGGACCTTATACAACTTCAGCTAGAGGAGAAAAGGCTGGCCATTAAAAAGGCCAAACTTGAAATAGAACTACTGGAGCATCGCCTTAAGGTGAGAAGAATCATATGTGAACATGAATCTGTTATTTTTTGTGTGTGTGTGTGTGTGTGTGTGTGTGTGTGTGTGTGTGTGTGTGTGTGTGTGTGTGTGTGTGTGTGTGTGTGTGTGTATAAAGCAATAAATACAAATTTGTCATGTCTCTTTTATTTCAGGATATGAAGAAATAGAACAAATTAAATAAAGTGATTTTGACAAATCATGTCTCTAAGCATTCTGCCATCTCTGTGGTCTGCTAGATTCAATGGGTGTTGTTCTAGGTCATCTTCATCCGGACAGGGGGGATGCCTCTCTCCTCTTATTGTGGCAATGTTGTGAAGTACCACACAAGCAACTGTGATGTCACATGCCCTTTTTGGAGTGACCCTGAGCCCACGCAGACACTGAAACCTCGCCTTCAGAATGCCTATTGTCATCTCCACCTTGGCCCGTGTTCTGCTGTGAGACAGGTTGAAGCGTGTCTGTGGTCCGGGTTCAGGATCAGGGTAGGGTGTCATCATATAGGGGAGGCAAGGGTATTCTCTGTCCCCCAGCAAGGAACCATAGAAGTGTCCTGTAATGTTTGAGGTGTTTTGTAAATGTAATAAAGACTACAAGCATTTGTCTAACAAAACGTACCCTGTTGAAATTTGTTGCACAGAGATGACTATAAATATTCTGGCATAATGTACAGACCCAGGCCATTTTGCCTCAACATTAGTGATGAGGTGGGTTGCATCACATATTACCTGTGGAGAACAATAAGTTTATTATTTGTAACACCAATATTAAGGAGCCAAAATATAGCTATTACCTGCACATTGATGCTATGCACAGACTTCCTATTAACATAGTCTCCCTCATTGATAGATGGAGCTTTAATAGGAATGTGGGTGCCATCAATGCACCCAGTCACATTTGGGAACCCTGAAATTAAGATGAATTACAAGTTTAAGAAGTCTGTGTAGCCTGTGTGTGCAGTCAAAATAAACCTATTAAGAAATGTCATTTAATTGAAGTAGATGACAGAATTTCTGAGAGCAAACCTGCCACCCTGTGGAATTATTCTTTAATAAAGCGCACAGGTTTATGGCCAGGGAAATGTACAAAAGTGTGTAGAAACCGTTTCAGTGCCATTCATACTGTACGAACGGCTCTACACACTGTTGCCTTTCCCACATGCTCTGCATCGCCCACATTGTAGAGAAAACTCGTAGCAAAAAAGCGCAGAGCCGCGGTTTGTTACGTTTGAAATGTGTGGTTTTAGTAGGTTTGTTAAATAAATGAACAACTCCCTAGAAAAACGATAGCGCTCCTGCAAATATTCGTTAGGATAAGAAAAGACATCGATACGTGGTCTTATCACCCTCTCACGGCGAATAAAACCCTGTATAATCTGTGCCTCTACGTCCACAGGATCCTCATCAAAAGGGCACGCCATGCTCGGAAACCTCTCTGAAACAAACTAACCCTGCAACATAACCTGCTCCGGAGCAGGTTATCATCAGAGAGTCAGTTGCTATGGAACCGAAAGCAGAGGTTATCCGCTTACTTACTCCTAAACTTACCCGGGTAAGTCACATAACCTGCTTTCTGGAATACACCCCAGGTGTGTTTTGTTGGATTCACATTTAGGTGAAATCAACCTACAAATTACTTAAAGTTGTATACTTATTAAGCTGGTATGCAAGACATTTTTACATAAACAAATACCTAAGTTGAGTAAATAATCACAGAACTATTCTGTTAAAGATACAGAATACAACACGCATCTTCTCCGAGCTACATCTTGTTTTTATTGTCAATGTGGGCAGACAATAACTCCATGCCAGCAGCTTGGGTCCATATGTCAACACCAAACTACAATGGTTTTCTGTGGCAGGACAGAATAATAGTGAGAAACAAAAATGTAAGCTGGGAGAACATGTCAAGAAGAGAACTCTAAGGGGAGAATAATCAAGAGAAACAAAAGAGAAGCTTCAGGACACTGACAGTCTATGGGAAGAACAAATGTTTTAAGTGTAAAGTGAAAGCTGATTTGGCAGCAAACCTTCACATGGCTTGGTTTACAAGATTTAAAGTCAGATCATTGGAGATGATAAAAAAACATGAGAGAGAAAGAAGACCAGGCATGGGATAAAAGAAAATACAACATTATGGAACTATATATCAGTAAGCTTTGGATCAATCTTTGATCGCATTTCAAGTGTCTGGACCATGTCTAGGTAATTTGTAATTAGTCTCCTCGGCTCACATCAAAGGGCAGCAGCCCAATACAATAAAGATGTGTGAAAGTCTTCATGTCTCAAGGTTTCATACTTGTACTTGATAAACATGGGTCGCCAAATCCATCTTTTTGTTGTTGCAAAAATACATATAAAATATTTTATTTCAAATATGAGAACTTAAGTTTTGTGTCAATTAATTAATAACAAATATATTTCATACACTGAAAAAAAAATATTTGTTGGATTTACTTAAAATATATATACAGTATGTAGCAATTTTGCATCACTTTTTTATTAAATTCAACTTATGGTCATTTAATGTCTGCATAATTAGAACACCTTTGTTATATATACAAAAATGTATCAGTTCATTGAAATTTATATGCTTTAAAGGTGTCAAACAAATAAGATTTAACAACGTCTGGGTTACTGTTGTAACCCCCATTCCCTGATGGAGGGAACAAGACGTTGTGTCGATTGTAGTGACACTAGGGGTCTCTTCTAAGAGCCTCACTTACCCCTGAACTTGAAAAAAGAACAGAATTTGCATGTCCCTCCCCCAGACATACGGGTATAAAAGGAGGGAATCGTGCATCTGTTTAGTCAGGTTTTGCACTGAGGAGCCGAGAATAAGTTTCGGCAGTTACAGCGGTTGGTACAGTGTTGTGGCAAGAGGGACACAACGTCTCGTTCCCTCCATAAGGGAACAGGGGTTACAACAGTAACCCAGAAGTTCCCCTTCTGTCACTCAATCGACGTTGTGTCGATTGTAGTGACACTAGGGGTCCCTATCCAGAAAATGCCATGACACTGAACCGTGTTATGTGAACTGCTGGTGCAGGTGCAAGCAAGCTGTTGCGTGCCAAAGGAGCAGGTGGATCAGACTGCACGTAACCTTCCCCAACACCCCATAAGACATATACAATTTAGGTTCCCGGTGTCCCAGAGGGGGGAACAAGAGATGTGACTAGCATGGGAGCAGCCGTGACCTTTTCTCTATCTATGTTTTTCTCCATAGAGTGTTAGATGCGACTGGGGCCATCTAACGCTATAACATGCATCTGGGAAGGTGTTCTTTTCCAATCCTATTCTTTCAGGGATAAAAGACCCCACGGAGACCACATCCAGCCAAGGGTGCGGAGGTCAACATGTAGCAAATACGTCACATGGGCTTACAAGCCACACATGGAAGTGCCGTGGTGGTAGGTCCTGCCTAGTGAGGGAGGAGCTCTACAAACACAGTGACCGGGGGCAGATGGGACTGCCCAAGGGAGACGGGGGTCCACCAAGAGTGGGACCGTACTGTGGAAAGTACGACACGGGGTTACCGTGATAAACGACACCTGTGTAGCACCTTTTCCAGTACAGAGTAATTAGTACCCATAGAGGGTGTAGTTATGAATACCTCAGCCGAATTCGCGAGCCAGGGGGCTAGGGAGGAAGGACATCCAGGGAATGTGAGTTTTGTGGGCTCGACTGGGAGTAAGAGCGCACGTGTTTGCCTCAATTTAGGGGAATGGTGCAATGCGCAAACGTTCTATGTACTCGGACCTGACAAAACACAGGACGAGACTGACTCAACCCAGGGATTATAAAATCTTGAAAAGATATTGGGTGATGCCCAGGCCACCGCTCTACAGATGTCTGCTAGAGAGGGGCCGTTGGCCAGTGCCCACGAGGATGCCACACTCCTCATAGAGTGTGCTCGAACCCACAAGGGGCCTACACGTCCTGGGTCTGATAGGCCAATGCAATGCATCAATGACCCAGTGGGCAAGCCTCTGTTTGGAGACAGCGTTCCCTTTCCGCTGTCTTCCAAAGCAAACAAAGAGCGTCTAAAGCTCAGTGTACGGTCCAAATAGGTGAGTTAAGCACGCACAGGACACGGCAACGATAAGGCTGGGTCTGCCCCCTCCCGGGGCAGCGCTTGCAGGTTCCCTACCTGATCCCTGAAGGGGGTCGTAGGAACCTTGGGCATGTAGCCCGGTCTGGGTCTTAGGATGACATGAGCATCTGCCGGACTGAAATCAAGGCAAGTGTTGCTGACAGAGAACACTTGCAGGTCCCCATCCCTCTTGATGGAAGTGAGCGCAATCAGGAGGGCTGTCTTCAGGGAGAGATGTTTTAGCTTAACTAGCTCTAGCGGCTCGAAGGGGGCTCTCTGGAGGCCCGAAAGGACCATGGAGAGATCCTATTTGGGGAACAGGCATGGACTGGGAGATTTCAACCTCTGGGCGCCTCTAAGGAACCTGATGATCAGGTCGTGCTTCCCAAAGGAATAAGGTCCTTCCTCAGGGAAATTCACCAGGTAGGTGCTGTCATCTGACACCAAGTCTGAGTGGGCTAACAAAGGGCTACAAGAGTGACTTGTTCCTCGCCATCCCTGGCCTTGCACAGGGCTTGTGCAAGTAGGCTTTTTGGGGGAAATGCGTACTCGCACAGCCCCCGGGGCAAGCTGTGTGCCAGCATGTCTGTCCCAAGGGGAGACTCCAACAGGGAGTATCAGAGAGGGCAGCAGGAGGATTCCCATACCTGGGGAAGGAGCCTCAACTCTTCACTGAGCATGGCCTGTTCTGACAGTGCGTCCGCTGTCTTAATGAGGCTGCCCAGGATGTGAGTGGTGTGCAGCGACCTCAGCCGCTGCTGACTGCAGAGGAGGAGATGGCAGGCGAGTTGCGACGAGAGCGAAAGTTGCCTTGGCGAGTTATATATGCTACAGTCGCAGAGCTGTCTGAGCAGATCAAGACGTGCTTTCCTGGAAAAGGTGTGAGAAATCTCTGCAGGGCAAGAAGTACAGCCAGCAACTCTAGGCAGTTGATGTGCCAGCCCAGCCACGGTCCTGTCCAGGAGCCAGCGGCTGTGCGCTCATTGCACATGGTGCCCCAGCCCAGACATGATGTATCTGTTGTGGCCATGACACGTCTGGACACTTGCTGTAGGGGGACTCATATCTGGAGAGAACAGAGGTCTGTACAGGGACTTAATAGCTGATGGCAATGAAGGGTGATGTATGCATGGTATGTGCCTGAGACTGAGTCGAACTCCATTCCGAGAAAAGAGATGCTCTGAACCGGGAAGAGCTTGCTATTTTCCTAGTTGACCTGAAGCCCTAGGTGGCTAAGGTACTTGAGCACCTGGTACCTGTGGGCGCACAGTGACTCCCGAGAGTGTCATCGAGGTAACTGAGTATGCAGATGCCCACTTCCTTTAGTGGGGCAAGGGCTGGCTCTGCAACCTTCATGAAGGCACGAGGGGACAGGGACCGAAGGGGAGGACCTGGTGATAGGATGTGGAGTTCCGGTCCAGCCCCATGCTCACGGCAGCCTGGGCAAGCATACCGGACATCTGCACGTTGGCCTCAGACTGGGCGAGCACACTTGAAGGTGGCTGCCCAGTTGAGTCCTCAGCGTCAGACGCCGCAATGCTCTCCGATGCAGCGGCGATATTCTCATCAAGCTCAGGGGGTCAGAAGGAGACTTCAGACTGGCTGTGGGGTGAGCCGGTCTCGCATCAGACCCGGACGGGGGCAAACGAGCGTGCTGGGGGCAGGTGTTTCATGGGGATTTACCCGGCGAAACTGGACCCGCTGCATACCCCAGATCGCATTCATGGCCAGCCATGCCGGCCTCTATCCTGTAGGAAGAAGGCGCGGTGCAGGGGGCGGTTGAAGTGGCTTTCCCTCAGAGGAAGGAAAGCCGCGACTGCAACATTGTCAAATATTGAATAAGCATACTCATGCATTTTAATGGTAGTTAACTTTAAATTGAACTCATTTGCTGAAATTATATTCACCATGTAGGCTTAACTTAAATATTTCAATTAGAGGGAACCCAGCTAGAAAGTACTAGCTTGAACAAGCTAGTACAGTGAATGTTAGCATGCTTAATCAAGAGCTATAGGATTCTGTTTAGTCATTTCACTTGCAAGCATGTAATTGTTCTTTTATCAAAGGCCTGTTTAGTTTTATTAAAGAAACTTTGCTGATTATAATAGAAGTAATTGTGAGTAAGAGTGTTTTATTTGGGGTTAAACATAAAAAGATGGATTCAAAACCACTAGCAATTTCATTTCGGCCTTTGAACTGGTTTGTAATACCTCTAGACTGTCCAACACTGTCTTGATATACTTCAGGGTCACTTGAGGCATCACTTTCTAGGTACCTTTGTTTCTTGGAATTGGAATTATACTTGTGACTCCTTGCTGTTGTGTTGTTGCTGAACAGGCATAGGCAAGCATGACCGCCTGCATATTAAGAGCGTCAGTAGGAATGTTTTCATGTTGACTGTTCCGGGTCCCTCCTCAAGTCCTCCTAATTCACAGATTCCCGGTTGGGCACTGGCGCTGCATGTTCAGCTCCTCCAGTGCTTTCACCGTTCTCTCTTGAATCATTAAAGCCCACCTCTGGTGCAGGCTTCACATGGCTTGCATGGATCTGCTGTTGAAGGTCAGTCAGCTCCCCCGTTCTGGTCACCAGCAGTACAGTAGTTGGGCCCAAATACTTTGGTTCACCAAACTTAATTGGTTTCAGACACTTCTCAGAACCTGCTGATTTGGAACAAATGGATTAGTAGGGCTTTCTGCAGGCAGAGGGAGAGAGAGAGAGAGACATCACCATTTACGCCGTTCAATGTTTTAATGATGGAATCCACATATTCTGTAATCACCACCTCTGTGTCACCTGTGGAGAGAGAGCCAGCGCGGCCTTTGACCCAAGGGGTCGGGAAAGGCCTACCCATTAGTATTTCAAATGGAGAGAGTTTAACAACAAAGGATGGTGACATTCTGAGCTCAGTCAACATCAACCCATGTTCTTCCGGTTTCGGTGCAGGCTTTGTTTAAGCATTCTTTTAATATTCGATTTGTCCATTCAACCATGCCTGCCGGTGAGTGATACAGTATGTTGAAATGCCAATTTATGTTCAATTCCTTCATGAGTAGTTGCATAACTTTGGATGCTAACAGAGTGCTATTGTCACTTTCAATAACGGTTGGAATGCCGAATCTCTGTGTTCTTTTTTTGCCAGAATTTTCACCATTTTAGCATTTTCCCTCACACAAGGGAAAGCTTCTTTCCATTTAGAAAAACGGTCCACGATCACGGGCAATAATTTGTTATTCCTGCCTGGCGGCATATATGTAAAATCTATTTGCAGGTGTTGGAACGGCAGTTTCGGGTGTGGTAATGAATCGTGCTTCGTAGACTTGTGTCTGTTATTCTGTGTGCACATTAGACATGAGTCCAGGATTAGTTTTACTGCATTTTGTACCCCATTTATGCAATAAATTTGATGTATTGACTGGCTAACTTTTTCTTTTGAAACGTGCGAAATACCGGGATAATGTCGAGAGTATTGCTATTGCTGTCTTGAGCAGAGCCAGACGCCCTTGTTTACCTCTTAACAAATGAGTATGATCTGGTATCACTTCATTTGAGGCCCAATGTTGAATGTCAGATATCAGATGGATTTGCTTGCAACTATTTTATGTCAATGTCTCTTAGTCTCTTCAGCTTGATTCAGATCTGGGCTTAACTTCCTTTGCAGCCCACTTTGCTACTTCATCAACATACTTCGAGTCTGTGTATATATTGATTGATTTAACTTTAGCCAATTGGCATGCTCTGATCAACGCAAACAACTCAGCAGCTTGTGCATATTTATATGGGAGCCAATAAGCTTTGATAATTCGATTTTGATAATAAGCTTTGATAATTCGGGGGACAATGGTGACACCCCTCCAGGGTGGATGATGAAACATCTGGCCTGCATGAAGTACATGTTTTTAGGCGATCGAGGAAATCAGGTGAATCGTTGTAATATAGCTTCATACCCCGATCAACGTTGTGCTGTCATGTGTTGTGTGGTAATGTTGTGCATGACTGCTCCTACCTGGTGAGAGGTATGCTCGACCAATGGATGTGAGAGAACAATACGTTCTGTATGTTGTACCATCAATGCCGCAGCAGTCAATGCTCACAAACATGCAGGGAGGCCTTTGGCGACTGCATCTCAAATTTTATGCCACTGGTCTCTATGTTCCACCATGGGACTGAGCGAAGATCGCTGCTGCTGTGCCTGCCGCCTCGTGCACGTACAGATGAAAGTGTTCACCATAATTTGTTAGCCATGTCCATTTCAGCAGTCCACTTGATAGGTTCTTCAGCCTTTGAGAGTGTTGCTTCTTTCAAGATTTTGTCGTACAAAGAGCAGTTTGTCACCCAATCTCGACAATAGTTCACTAAAGAAGATTTGCATCTGAGGCTTTGTTTTATGGTGTTGGAATGTAGTAATCATCTTCACTCTGTCTGTGGAAAGACTAACTGTTCCTTTCTGTAGCTCATGACCCAGATATTTAACTTTCAGTTTCACCCATAACAGCTTTTCTTTTGATGCCTAGAAGCCAGCCTTCGCTAATACATTGCACACAATAGTTGAAGCGGCTGTGCATGCCTCGATGTCCGGGCCGGAAACCAGGATGTCATCAGCATAATGCAATAGACAGGTTCGTGGTGGCAGCTTGGTGTTCTTCAAAGTATCGTGCACTACAGCAGGTGAGTCTCTAAATTCCTAGGGCACGCTGGTACTGTTGTCCTCCATACGCGAATGCGAACAGGGGCTATGTAACAGGCGCGAATGTCACACTGAAGAAGTCAGAACACAAATCAATAACAGAAAAATGAGTGTGGTCTACTGGAATTGAGTTAATGGCTGTGTACACCTCTGGCACCACAGGAGACAATGGAACAGTTAAATCATTAATTCATTACATTAATTAATGTACATTAGCTTTCTTCACGGGATTAATTGGTGTGTTATATGGTGAGTGAATGGGTTTCAGAATACCTTGTTTCAGGCACTGTTGTATTATTGGACCAATACATTCCGCTTTTTCTTTTGACAGAGGATACTGTTTGCAGTATACTGGCGAGATAGAGCGGAGTTTGAAAACATATGGTCTTACGTCAATGACGCTCGCATCATCTTTGTGGACGACCCACAGTGATGGGTCGACGTCGAGCAGTTCCTGTTTTGCAGCAGAAGTGTTGACAGACACTGTGCTGAAAACTTCTCTGCAATATCCTGTATACACAGACTGACAATATACTGAGGTTAGTATTATTTGTTAGAATCAAAAGTTATTTTTGCCCAAATTGTATGCATCAGATCAAGGCCCAGTAGGCAGTGTGTTTGTGGTCAACATTTAACGATAAAAAAGGCAGTGCTGAGTTATCGAAACGCAGCATCGATGCTAATGCATAAGTGGAGGGTTCAGTGCTCTGTGGGCTTCCCTAGTGTGGGGTCCACTCTGTGGGATAGTGGGGAGCAGAGCGCTCTGAGGGTCGATCACACAGAGCATTTTGGTCATTTCGGTTACCATTACGATTTCCACGGTTATCCTGTCGTGATTGTGCCCGCTTTTACACTGTTGTAAATCATACTGTTTCTTTCAACAGTCACGCTTAAAGTGTCCCGGCTTACCACAGTAATAGCAATTTCTGTTTTTCTTACCTTGTACAACTTGTGCCACTACTGAGCTTGGTTTAAGTTTAGTCTGGAATCCCATTGTGGATCATCCCACCAACCTTTTACCATCGATTTGACCTCATTCATAAATCGATTGTCAAATGAGCCTTCTCTAGAGTATGGATCTAATTGTGTTTTTTTTTCCCCCTTTTCTTCAGATCATTCAGCCAAATTGCTGATAAACGGCTCCGTATTATAACCTTGATTATTACAAAACATCCATTGTTTTGGTGTTACCTCCAGTAGAGGGCGGCTTATCTCCTGTCCCATAATGTCACCTCAGTATGAGTATTCAGGTATATAATGGTTAGTCAAGAGAAATTAAGCAAGTTAATAAAATGTTATCCGGACGGAGAACAGGATGGCAGATCAATACCTATATTTTTTTAACCAGAGAAATTTGACTTCGAGATTGAACTCTCCTTCCTATTTATCTTTCAAAATAAGGCTACCCCGACTATAGTCGTACTTGATATTAAGATTCTCATTCCTATGTATCTTTCAAAATAGGTATAACCTTTCAACTGCTGCAGTAGTGATAAGGTAAAACCTCATTTCTATTTATAATAGTGCAATATCATCTCTATGAAGAGGCCCCCACATGAACGATAACGAGCCAAATTAAACTACATCCTCTTCAATCTCTCATCAGACAGGTAAATACTTGATAATAAATAAGTCTTAGCTGTCTGGAGAGATCCCACTTCTGACACCAAAATTGTTGGGAATTTTTTGATTTGGCCCCTAAGTATTGTTGTAGAAATGTTTATACTCATTGATCAGTGATAGTCATTGCAAGGGAATGCCCCTGTGTCTGAGGAATGCAGAGGGGGAGGATCTGCTTCTGTTAGAGACCTTGGGGAAAAGAGGTATAAAAAACAAGTCAGCCCTCCCCTTCAGCGTCTCACTCATGGCACAGATTAATTCCTGTGTGATGACTGAGTCCTCTTGCAAGAATAAATTATTTTAAAAGACTATAGAGTGTCTCTTACGCAGTGATAATGGTTGGTTAATAATTTTTGCCACAACAATTTGGTGTCAGAATAGTGGGATTCCTTGGAAGTTTCTTCTGGACCTGAGAGCGGACGGTGTTTGGCAACATGGACTGAGAAGTTCCAGCTCTACCTCATAAGCTTCAGAGACAGGGACCGACCGCATCAGGGCCAGGAGAAACTCCACTGGAATCAAATGAAAATGAACCCGTGGCAACACAAATATCTCTGATAAGAGACGACTAAATTATTTTCTTTTGGTATAAGAGTGAGTGAACCATAGTGGCTGAGACTCTTTTCTGTGGTGCGAGTACAAGAGGTTCTCGAGCAGAAACTGAGACCTACAAACAGGTCAAGAGGTTTTCTAAACAGAGACTGAGTTCTCGCAAAAATTGTTTAATTAGGTTAGCTGAAATATTAGAAAGATTTTGAGTAAACCGTAATTAACAAAGCACTAGGGAGTGCACCCTTATCTGATCTATCTGATCGGGTTAAGAAATCAGATCTGTTGGAGACATCCGACAGATTATTAGACGTGCGTCGAACGGTAAATCCACAGAGAAGCAAGCTTGCCAAATTTGATACACTGGTTTTCTGTCAAATGAGAAAAAACTATAGGAGAAAATGTATGCAGGACATAGAGAAACTGATCAAATACCATGATTTCCCCAGGGGAGGGAACACTGAGCACGACTAGACTGAGAGTGGTGCGAGAATCAGTGGAACAGGGCAGCGAGGCACAAAAAGGTTGTTGTGGCTGTCTGTTCACATTTTTTACACACATGTTGAACGCAGTGGACTGTTGGCTTAAGGAAGCAGATAGAAGAGAACAAAAGCAAATGCAGAAATAATTAGCATGTAGGATTGAAATGTGTAGGAAGAAACTAAAATAAATAAAACGTGTGAAAGATCTGTTTGTGTGTCAGCACAACCAGAACCGACCAATGAAAAGTATGTTTGTGTTTCCCCACATGCAACGGTGATTGTGCTGGCGTATAATCATCACTATCCCGCAGCAGAGCTGAAAGCCCTGAAACTGAACCCTGACCTCGACTGCTCTCTGCCCAGAAGACAAGCACCACAATCAGCTTCTCCCGACTTGGACAGGTTAAGGAGACCTGAATGAACTTTTTTCTGAGACCTGAGATCGCGCAAGCGGTGAAAGGAAGAGCGGGCGGCTGAAATCCACCCTGACATGCTGTGCACGCAGAGGAACAGCTGCTGACAAAGAAAGACAAAGTCAAGGCAAAGGGGGAGAAAGATCTTCAGCTGGCAGTTGTGATCTAATGTCAGCTCATCGAAATGGCAGTTGTGATCTAATGTCTTCTCTGTGGGCCGACAAAAAGAAGAGAGGCTACAGAAATCAGCGGAAGTGGAATTGCAGCTTGTGTGAGACTGACGACCATGAGTTCAGAGAATGCACGAAATGCAAACTGTGCAAACAAGAGGGACACTGGGCTACAGACTGTCGGGGGAAGGAAAAGGCGGACTGAAGCAGAGCAGAGAGCAGCGAGGAGGGGGTCGAGCTGAGGATGATCAGCTGCTGGCTACAGAAAAGGGAAGTGAACATTTTCTAACCACACACACATACAACACGCACACATACACTGATTTACATACTGCTCTCTGCAATGAAGACAATGCTTGCAAATCTTTGAATGTGACTGATGAAGCTTTATGTGATAATGTTTCGGATGAATGTTTGAGAATGTATAAAAGTTCAGGGTTTTTACAAATGCAGAGATATCAAATGTTAGTTGATGGGACATTAGTACATTTTTTGGTAGCTTCTGGGGCTGGTCATTCTACGGTATGACCATGTGTCTTGCCATGTGTCCCAAAATTGACAGGTTCAGTGCACGAGAGCACTTCAGCATTGGGCCATTTGATTTCTGAAAAATTCACAGTGCCCTTAGAGTGTGAGACGGAGAAGGGGAGAACATTTAAACATGCGTTTCTGTGTTCACCAGCTTGTCCGGTACCTCTAATGGCCGGTACTTCTAATGGCCAGAGATTTAATGTGTGATTTGAATTTGACCCTTACGGGGGGTTCCTTTGGGATTAGCATTGAGGAAGAACCACAAATATGTTGTTCTAAATTTGAACCGCAGTGGGCATATGAATGGCGTGTGAAAAATGATGATTGGGAAAAAATGATCTTGAAATTGGCAAAAGATCGAACAATGTCATTTAACCCAGAAAATATGACGCCTGACCATTTGCATTGCAAGTCACATTTCGTAATTGAACGGGAACCACAATATGAGGAGGGGGTGGTTTAACGGGGTAGAAAATGAGACTGTGAAATTTGATAAGATTTTCTGGACAGAAAATGTGTGTGCGCTCTCAGTTTGCCTGACAGAAAAACAAATGCAGTTCTATTTGATAGCAGGAGGCACTGAGCCACACTTAATCAGCGACCAAGGCAAAAGAGCAGCTGTGGACAGATCTGGGCCCCTTTGTGAGAGAATGCATAAAAGCAACAGATTGGGCTGAAATAAGTGCAGAAGTGAAACACATCAGAAGTGAAACACAGCAGAAGTGTAGGAGCATTTATGTCAAAATGTGATTTTGAGATTGAAGTACAGTATGTGGATGATTTGTTGATCTTTGCATGTGATGAAGCTACATGTGTGGCTGACTCTGTGTCCCTTTTGAAGCACCTAGAAGGAGAGGGACACAAAGTCAGTCTTTCAAAATTGCAGTTTGTGAAACAGGAGATAATGTTTTTGGGACATGTTATCAGACCAAACAGTAAATCCATCTGTGACAAACGTGTACAGACCATAAAAGATGTGCCAAAACCAATTACGAAAAAACAATTATTGTCATTTTTAGGAATGTGTGCTTACATTTGTCGTACATTTATTCCTAATTATGCCATTCTTGAACAGCATTTACGAGCCATGATGACAGGGAAAGGGCTGAGGTCATGTGACAACCTTGTTTGGACTAGCGAAGCCGAGGAGGCATTTGCTAACATGAAAGTACAAATGGCTCTGGCTCCCACTTTGGGTCTGCCAGATGTAAACAAACCGTTTGTTCAGATGGTTGATGAGAAAAATGGGTTTATGACTTCTGTTCTTTTGCAGACTCATGGAGACAGACTGCGACCTGTGGCATATTTTTTCAGCCAAATTTGATGCAGTAGCAGCAGGTCTACCACACTGTTTGAGGGCTGTGGCGGCTGCTGAACGGGCAGTACTGGCATCCAGGGAATTTGTGGGGTATTCTGATTTAACTTTGATGGTTCCACATGCAGTCTCCATGATTTTGCAAGAACAGAGAACGTCACATTTATCTACAGCCCGATGGCTGAGGTACCACACAATTTTATTGAACATGCCAAACATAACTATTAAAAGATGCACAACTTTGAATCCTGCCACCCTTCTCCCCACAGAGGAGGATGGCGAGGAACATCACTGTTGTCTGTCAGCGCTTGAACAGGTGTGCACACCACGTCCAGATCTATTAGACACGCCATTAGACAATTGTGACAATATCACAATTTTGTGGATGGGTCGGCTTCCAAAGATCCACAAACAGGAAAGAATAAGGTTGGTTATGCAATAACCACTGAATTTGAGGTCGTGACATCTGGCAACCTGCCATCAAATTATTCAGCTCAGACAGCTGAACTGGTTGCTATAACAGAAGCATGTAAACTTATGGCAGACGAATGTGTGACAATTTACACAGATTTGCATTATGCCTTTGAGGTAACACACAATTTTGGTGCTTTATGGAAGTACAGAACATTTTTGAAGTCAGATGGTCATCCAATATTAAATGCATCTCTTGTGTCTGAGCTTTTGGAGGCCATTCTTTTACCAGACAAGGTCGCGATTTGCAAATGCGCACACTAACGATAACAGTTCAGTCTCAACAGGAAACGCAAAAGCAGACGCGGCAGCGAAGGCCGCGGCAGCGATGCAGACAAAAGAGACTGTGTGCTTTGATATCTGACAATAACCTTGACATTTCTTCTTGTTTACAGAGCATGCAAACTTTTTTCCACAGGCAAGGAGAAAAACAAGTGAAAGGCGGCTGGCTGTAGTTTTAAGGAGAATGTGTGGATGAGCTGTGATGGCATGCCTTGTTAACCCAAAGACTTCTTTCCTAATTATGGAAAGTTGATACATTGGTTAGACCATGTATCAAAAGCGGGGATGGTTGCGCAAATGAAAGAATTGTGGTTTACAAAGGGTTTCACGATATTTGCTGAAAATTTTAGCAAAAGATGTGTCATTTTTAACACACATAACATGGCAAGAGGGATAAAGACACCTATAGTATCTCAACCACCATCAGGGGGGCCTTTTGAGTATCTGATGATGGATTTCATCGAGTTAACCCCTTGTGGGAAACAGAAATACTGCCTGGTGATGGTTGACATGTGGTCCAAATGGGTTGAGGCCTTCCCAACCTCGAAACAAGACTCGGCAGCAGTAGCGAAAGCTCTTTTAACCGAGATTGTGCAGAGATGGGGAATTCCGAGGAAAATCAGCTCGGACAGTGGGACACACTTTGTCAATGAAGCAATAAAGCAGGTGGGTCAGTTTTGGGGAATTGACATGAGAACACACTGCAGTTACCACGCCGCCAATGGAGGCGCTGTTGAGAGGGAGAATCAAACGATCAAGAACAAATTGTCTAAGTGCTGTGAGTAAACTGGGCTCACATGGGTTAAAGCACTCCCAATTGTGTTGATGTACACCAGAATGAGAAAAAGAGTCAAAACAAATTTAAGTCCATTTGAAATACTTTTTGGTAGACCCCCATTCATGGGAATAGAGGGGGGTAGACAGAGGCTGCCATCAACAGATCTGTGTGAGAATGACATGTTGAATTATTGCAAAGAAATGTCTTCTCTGTTGTCCAATGTTTGTATTCAGGTGAAAGTCGCTCAGGGGAAGGTTGCTGAAACCTTCCTGCATAAAATCAGGCCTGGCGATTTTGTCATGATTCGTGACCTGAGGAGAAAGAGCTGGAAGGCGAAAAGGTGGCTGGGACCATTCCAAGTGCTACTGACGACTAACACGGCAGTGAAGGATGCAGAGAGAGCTATGTGGGTTCATGCCAACCACTGCAGGAAAATTCCGCCCACATCGCAGGAGAATCAGCAACAGGAGGAGATTGCACCGAGTGAATTTCAATAAATGCCGAGATCAAGTTTGAACACCAAGTACCACTATCAGTGGAAGAGCAAGGCCAACCACAGAGAATAACACGGCCTGTGTGCAGAGTGAACCCCATCGTGTGGTCACAAGCAGTAATCATCGTGAAAAGGTACGAACTGAAAAGAATTCAAGAACAATGCGAGACAGTTTATAGCAGGATGGTCTGACTGCAGGGTCAGAATCAACGTGAAGGACAGAACAGTGGACAATTGTACAGCCGTCATCAACGGCAAAGAAGTCAACTTCACATGCCCATTCAGCAAGCCACATGAAACTTCACCTGCAGCAGTGTGGGTGTGTGGCAACAGGGCATTTCATCGGATGCCAAAGAAATGGTCAGGGTGTTGTTATCCAGCTTTGATGAATGTGGGTACATCTGTGTATTTGCCAAACAAGGCACCTGGGGTGGGTATAACGGTAACAATTAATAAGATAAATGGGCTTGCATGGACAATATTAGCAATAGCTAATAGCACAGAAAATGCTTTGACAATGATAAATGATAAAATGAATCAGTTAAGAGATGCGGTCATTCAAAACAGGTTGGTTCTTGATATGTTAACTTCAGAGAAAGGGGGAGTTTGCAAAATGTTGGGAATGTCTTGTTTCAATATTCCAGATTACAGCGACAACATCACGAATGTAATTGAACACATGAGAAAAGCCTTACAGGAGCCAGAACATGTTGAGAGTACATGGTTTACTTGGTTTATGAATCTCTGGGGAGGATGGGGTTATTGGCTGATTCAAACTGTGTTACCAATTGCGGTGATAGGACTGTTGATATTGTTATGTTTACCATGCATCATAACGTGTGTTTCGAGCTCAGTACAGGGACTGGTTAAATGTGTTCAAATGAGGTATGTCTTTCCTTTCTGAGAATGTTTTGATATGTAAAGAGGGTTATAAGCAGTGGTCATCCGTGTTACGAGATGACGTACAAGGAGAGGGTTTGAAATGAGGGATTTTATTCTACTTTTATTCTTTGTATTTTTATAGCCTGCTGACATAACCAAGAGATGTGACATAACCAAAATGTTAAATTTATGTGTTTTTCCTACTTAATCTGTACACTATATCTTGTTTATACTGAGGTGACTGAGGGTCTGATTTTATGTCGGAAGTGCAGTAACAGTGTTTACTCATTTAGCCCGGCTTCAGATAAAGTATTTTACTTGCTTGCTAATACTTAAGGGACTATCCCCACATAACAAAAAAAACAGCCTAAGCTTTTTTACTTTTTCCAAATGTTATTTCAAAAATGTTTAAGAGAGTGATCATTTATGCGAAAATCAGAGATGAAGAGTGTAAGTGTGATGATATGACTTAAAATTTGTCTTATTGTTTATTATTGTGATTGCGTAATCTGAATGATAAAAAGCGGGAATTGTTGTAGAAATTGTAATACTCATTGATCAGTGAAAGTCATTGCAAGGGAATGCCCCTGTGTCTGAGGAATGCAGAGGGGGAGGATCTGCTTCTGTTAGAGACCTTGGGGAAAAGAGGTATAAAAAACAAGTCAGCCCTCCCCTTCAGCGTCTCACTCATGGCACAGTTTAATTCCTGTGTGATGACTGGGTCCTTCTTGCAAGAATAAATTCTTTCTAAAAGACTGTTTGATTCAGTGTCTCTTACGCAGTGATAATGGTTGGTTAATAGTTTTTGGCACAACAGTATCAAGTCAGGTCTACAGTCGCTGTCTCAATCCGGATACTTGCGAGGGGAGAAAGAAGTGACACACACACCACAACATTTCAGATAATTCTCCAAATCATTCCTATATACAAATCCACTTGCAGAACAGGAAACGTCTCGGGTTACATGTGTAACCCTTGTTCCCTGAAAAAAGCGGAACGAGATGCTGCTCTGCAAAGCACTACGGGGAACAACTCTAGCTGTGAACCGAGCTGAATAATGTGTGTAACACGTCAATGAACATTGACCGGAATTTATAGCCTCGGCTGATGTAATCATTAGATGCACCTGCGGCCAGGCTATAAATGGATACGTCACCAGGTGTCGTCAGATACTGGTTTTCAGGGAACAAGGGTTACACATATAACCCGAGACGTTCCCTTTACAAAAAGCTTCACTACGATGCTGCGCTGCTAAGCGTTACGGGGAACGCAATACCCACGCCGCCGCACTTGGGGCTGTCCGGACCCCTACGGTTGTGCAGTGTACTCACAAAAACGCGATAGGTCTCAGACATGAGCTTGAGATGTCGACTAAAGGGCATAAGAGCCCGGAGTAGCATAAACATCTAAACCCTTCAATTTTGATGAATGTCTGCGGAGAGGACCAGCCTGCCGCATCACAAACTTGTTTAGGCATGGGCTGAGATGTCGACTCAAGGACATAAGAATCTGGAGTAGCAAAGCATCTTACCCATAAAGTTTGATGAATGTGTGCAAAGAGAACCCTATCGCAACACAAACTTGTCATAAAAACTGATGAATGTGAGCAGAGAGGACCAGCCTGCCGCATCACAAACTTGTTCAGGTATGAGCTGAGATGTCTACTCAAGGGCATAAGAGCCCGGAGTGCAGAACATCCAAACTAAAAGAGTCCAATGATTGTGTGCGGAGAGGACAACCTGCCGCATCACAAACTTGTTTAGGCATGGGCTGAGATGTCGACTCAAGGACATAAGAGTCCGGAGTAGCAAAGCATCTAACCCATAAAGTTCGATTAATGTGTGCAAAGAGAACCCTATCGCAACACAAACTTGTCATAAAAACTGATGAATGTGAGCGGAAAGGACCAGCCTGCCACATAACAAACTTGTCCAGACATGAGCTTGAGATATCGACTCAAGGGCATAAGAGCCTGGAGTGGCAAAACATCCAAACTATAAAAATCTAATGAATGTGTGCGGAGAGGACAACCTGCCGCATCACAAACTTGCTGCAGAGGGAGACCTCTAGCCAAGGTTTTAGAGGAGGAGAGCCCTCTGGTAGAGTGCGCCCTAAAACCTACTGGCGAAGCTTGACCGCGCGCCTCATAGGCCCGGGCAATAATGAGGATGCCTCTTTGAGGGCACCCCGCCCACCAAGCCGTGGCAAACCGCAGTGGCCACATAGAACCTGGCAGTGGCGAGGCAAGTGCCCGCTGACAGTTCTTTCTACAGAAAATCCAGAACTGAAACAAACTGGCAGTAAGCTGGTTCTGTAATAAGAACTTTAGTAGAAGGAAACGCATGCAGGCACATTTGTGCTATGTATGCATTACTACGATCAGCCCCTCCGGGGGCTGGGCGACTGGGGAGAAGTAGAGGAGACATTGCGCTATCAACAGAGGCGAAGAGGTCCTCTTCTGCCCTGTAAAATCTACCCAGATCAATTCCAAGTGGAGGGAGCCCTAGCACTTCAAATGGTCTCGATAATCTCAAGAGAAAACCCTGTGAACCTCATTTGGTACCCTTAGGGGCCAGACATGAAACGTTTCACAATTCGGGCCAAGGATGAGAATGTCCTCCCTGTTCGGAATCGCCCAAGGCGAGCCGTCGAGGAGAGGAATTAGCTCCGAGAAACATATCCTGTTCGGCCAGCGCAGCGCCATTAATAGGAGGCAAGACCCTTGCTGGTGAACATCGCCAAGACTCCTGGGAGCAGAGAAACCGGGGAAAGAAATGCATACAGACGCATTCTGGGTCATGTATGTGTCTTAACATCCAGACCCAAGGGGGCTGGGTGATTTCAGGGAGAAGTAGAGGAGACATTGCTCTATTCATAGAGGTGAAGAGGTCCTCTTCTGCCCTAAGATCTCACCCAAACTTGTTCCAAGTGGAAAAAAGCCTGGCATTTAAAAAGTTCTCGATAACCTCAGGAGAAAGCCCTGTGTCCCTCAGTTGGTACCCTTAGGGGCCAAACATGAAAGATTCCACAATTCAGGGCAGGGATGAAATATTGCCCTGTGCCTGAGATAGAAGATCCTTCCTGTTCGGAATCGCCCAAGGCGAGCCATCGAGGGAAGAGATTAGCTCCGAGAACCAAGCCCTGTTCGACCAGCACAGTGCTATCAGTAAGAGGCAAAAACCCTTGCTGGCGAACTCTGGGCAACTACTACCTTAGGGTGGAGTTCTTAACTCCCCCGTTGGTATTTTCTGTCTGGACCGTAAATCTGCTCCCATATATGGGCATCCAGGGATATATCTGACCTGAGTGACAGGAGCTTACCCTGGGCCCTAAGGAGAATCCGACGTGTCAGAAATACAGCTGACAAGAACGTGGGTCTCCTTGATGATTTATGTAAGAGGCTACCGCTGTATTGTCCACCCGCACCAAGACATGGCAGCCTCAGGAGGAGGTATTTCAGGGCCAGAAATACAGCCATCAACCCGAGACAGTGACTGTGACAACCGAGCTGACGACCCTCCTATCCCCTTAAGCCGGACGACCACTTAAGGCCGCTACCCCGCCCGTCAGGGAGGCGTCTGTCATTAGCAGCCTGCGACAAGACGCACCTAGAGTGGGACCCAAGGCAGAAAACCGGGGTCTGAACCACATAGAAAGGGAACGAAGCCTGAGGCGCGTAACTCTTTTTAGCCTAGGGGTTTGGCCCTTGGAAGAAATCCCCTGGCTTTTGGCCACAACAAAAACGGTCTCATGAGCAGAAGGTCCAGAGGGATCACCGTGGACGAGGTCGCCCTGAGACACCCACGGGTAGTTCAAGCTTTAAGATCTAAGCCAGACGCCACCCCTCACCCTCCATGGGAAACGGGAAGTATTTAGTGTAATAACGTAACTCTCCCCTTTAACAAGGAGATTGAGTTTTTTTGGTTTTTACATAAAAAGAAATCCGGTTCACGGTAGTGAGAACACGGCGTTGAAACACGGAAAAGTGGCGAGTGAATTAAATCCTGACGCCCTTATAAGACCCACAGAAAAGTATATATCCGGCAGAAGTTTCCACACTGCCAGGATCTCTGAGATGGGTATTATATTTTAACACTTCCTGTTGAGGGGTTGTCGAGTGTTTCGCGTCCTGAATAAAATGCAGGAACAGCGAAAACACCCAATTTTGATGGAAGCCTCTGCAACCCGAAACACCAAGACATGGCGGGAATGGAGGGGCTTCCAGGGGGTCCCGGGAGGGGTGAAGTGAAGCACGCGCCCTGTACCGAGGGGAGCTACCCCCTAATCTAGGCTCAAGACCGTCAGGGTTTTCTCTTACTAGAATTTATAGTCCTGAGGTCTTGCTTCGGGGGCTGGCGAGGGCGGCGAGACTGTCGCAATCCCTGGGAGGAGGAGCACAACTCGCCACGCTTTGCTTTTGAGCCTCCCTTCAGTCAGGACCGAGGTGGGTCTGAGGCTTGCTCGTCAAGCGCAGAACCCACACTCAGGTCGTCTAGGAGGTCAGCCTGGTACGCCTGTAAAACAGCATAGTGTGCAGAGCAGAACCAATCTGACCTGCTGCTTGATAAGCCCTTCCCACTAAAGTGGATGTTGTCCTACAATGCTTTGAGGGGAGAGAGGGTTTCTTAAGTGACGATGCCGAGCCCGGCGAGAGATAGCCCGCAAGCGTCTCTTCGACCGGCGGCATCACTGAATACCTCCGTGCCTCAGCACCCACGATAGTCGAATATAATTACGTCGAGGGTATGTGAACACGGGAAGGAAATATATATATATGTTTTTATTATTTTTTATTTTTATTTTTTTTAGGGGTTCTCCATGAGCGAAAAAGCTCTTCATTGAGGTTATCAAAGAAGGGAAGGGACCCATGAGGGGTTCCCTTTCTAAGACTGGAAGATAAAATCTATCCCCTAATTTGGAGCGTTTGGGGGTCTCTTTTTCGCGTGGCCAGTCCAATCTGGCAACCGCACGAGTAACAACATCGAGCAATTCCTCCGTAGATTTTTTATCGCGGACGGAAAGCTCGGAGGCGAGAAGAGAATCGCGATCCACCTCATGATCCGAAGAAGCATCGGAACATGCTTCGAGATCATGTGAAGGACCAGCTGGGTTTGGGGAGAGAGTGAGAGAAAGGGATCAACCCGTCTCTTGCTCCTCAGCCAAATCCATGCAAGATCTTTTTTTTTTCGTGAGTGCTGACTCCCGGAAGCAAGCGAGGCGAGCATTACGCACTCTGCCTGTTAAAGCAAATCGCAGTGCTCGCACCCGCCCTGCTGCAACACGAGAGCAGGATGCTCTTACCACCAAACAAACAGAGCAAAAACTGATGTGTGTCGTCTTCAGCTATAGAGCGAGAAGAGGGGAACACGCACCGTTTGCGGCTTTCAGTCATTCTCTCTTTTTTTTTTCTTTCATTTTTAGAAATATATACAGTGAGGAAAATAAGTATTTGAACACCCTGCTATTTTGCAAGTTCTCCCACTTAGAAATCATGGAGGGGTCTGAAATTGTCATCGTAGGTGCATGTCCACTGTGAGAGACATAATCTAAAAAAAAAAAATCCAGAAATCACAATGTATGATTTTTTAACTATTTATTTGTATGATACAGCTGCAAATAAGTATTTGAACACATGAGAAAATCAATGTTAATATTTGGTACAGTAGCCTTTGTTTGCAATTACAGAGGTCAAACGTTTCCTGTAGTTTTTCACCAGGTTTGCACACACTGCAGGAGGGATTTTGGCCCACTCCTCCACACAGATCTTCTCTAGATCAGTCAGGTTTCGGGGCTGTCGCTGAGAAACACGGAGTTTGAGCTCCCTCCAAAGATTCTCTATTGGGTTTAGGTCTGGAGACTGGCTAGGCCACGCCAGAACCTTGATATGCTTCTTACAGAGCCACTCCTTGGTTATCCTGGCTGTGTGCTTCGGGTCATTGTCATGTTGGAAGACCCAGCCTCGACCCATCTTCAATGCTCTAACTGAGGGAAGGAGGTTGTTCCCCAAAATCTCGCAATACATGGCCCGGTCATCCTCTCCTTAATACAGTGCAGTCAGCCCTGTCCCATGTGCAGAAAAACACCCCCAAAGCATGATGCTACCACCCCCATGCTTCACAGTAGGGATGGTGTTCTTGGGATGGTACTCATCATTCTTCTTCCTCCAAACACGGTTAGTGGAATTATGACCAAAATGTTCTATTTTGGTCTCATCTGATCCACATGACTTTCTCTCATGACTCCTCTGGATCATCCAAATGGTCATTGGCAAACTTAAGACGGGCCTTGACGTGCTGGTTTAAGCAGGGGAACCTTCCATGCCATGCATGATTTCAAACCATGACGTCTTAGTGTATTACCAACAGTAACCTTGGAAACGGTGGTCCCAGCTCTTTTCAGGTCATTGACCAGCTCCTCCCGTGTAGTTCTGGGCTGATTTCTCACCTTTCTTAGGATCATTGAGACCCCACGAGGTGAGATCTTGCATGGAGCCCCAGTCTGAGGGAGATTGACAGTCATGTTTAGCTTCTTCCATTTTCTAATGATTGCTCCAACAGTGGACCTTTTTTCACCAAGCTGCTTGGCAATTTCCTCGTAGCCCTTTCCAGCCTTGTGGAGGTGTACAATTTTGTCTCTAGTGTCTTTGGACAGCTCTTTGGTCTTGGCCATGTTAGTAGTTGGATTCTTACTGATTGTATGGGGTGGACAGGTGTCTTTATGCAGCTATCGACCTCAAACAGGTGCATCTAATTTAGGATAATAAATGGAGTGGAGGTGGACATTTTAAAGGCAGACTAACAGGTCTTTGAGGGTCAGAATTCTAGCTGATATACAGGTGTTCAAATATTTATTTGCAGCTGTATCAAACAAATAAATAGTTAAAAAATCATATATTGTGATTTCTGGATTTTTTTTTTTAGATTATGTCTCTCACAGTGGACATGCACCTACGATGACAATTTCAGACCCCTCCATGATTTCCAAGTGGGAGAACTTGCAAAATAGCAGGGTGTTCAAATACTTATTTTCCTCACTGTATATTATATTTTCTAAACAGAAGAGAAAAGAGAACAACGTTCACTGCACACTGCCTGACTGATTCTAACTCCTAACAGAGGAAAGAAAGTTTTGACAGGGTTTGTGAAACACACAGAAACAGAATCGCTCTGAAAAAAGAGTTTCTGACGAATCCATTTATAGCCTGGCCGCAGGTGCATCTAATGATTACATCAGCCAAGGCTATAAATTCCGGTCAATGATCATTGACGTGTTACACACATTATTCTGCTCGGTTCACAGCTAGAGTTGTTCCCCGTAGCGCTTAGCAGCGCAGCATCGTAGTGAAGCTTTTTGTAAAGGGAACACCTTGTAACAAAATAAGCTGTACAAGAGAAGTTGTTGAGAGGCCTTTATCATTTCACAGTGAGAAGCTGAAAGTTAAGAGAAATAAAAAGTATATAATTTTAATATGTATTTAAGAGGAAACAAATTAATATTTGATTCACCCGAGAGTATGTCCGGGTTTATCTTTGATCATCCTTCATGTAATTTACGCATCTATTTCCTCACCACTCACCTAAGCTCTGCTATTCAAGTCTGTGAAACAGCACAAAAACACAAATGGCTTTTTTTTTACAAAAATACTTCTTTGACATAATATTCTTACTTCATTCTTTATTTCACAGGCAGGTGGAAGGTATTAGACATGTGTCATGTAAAACTGTGATGGACTGCACAACAGCACCCCTGAAAACGTATCGGTTACCTAACGTAACCTCGGTTCTCTCTAGATGAGGGAACGAGTATTGCGTAAGCTAGCTTATGCTACGGGAAAGATTCATCTTTTCTGAGATATTGAAGCCAAAAAATTATCCTTAATTTTTGTATCCATTGTCAACGCAGTGCGGCAGCTGCAGACCTTGAGCGGGCTAGCTAGCGAGCTCATAGGTTGCTCTGTGGCAACTGCTGCAGCCTATAGACGAGCTTGGGCTGAACTCGCATCCAATGAGAGGCGTCCGCGCTCACTGCATCAAAGCCCGCCAAAATGGGCGTGACTAGAGTGCATATAAGCGTAGTTCGTAGGCTGGAACCCTGGTTTTCATTGACTGAAGCGAAAAGTCAGCCGTGGCGCGAAGCACGGCCGGCTACGCAATACTCGTTCCCTCATCTAGAGAGAACCGAGGTTACGTTAGGTAACCGATACGTTCTCTTACGAGAGGTTCTCTCGTATTGCGTAAGCTAGCTTACGCTACGGGAACCCATTGTCAACGCCGTCGCGCCAAGCATCCACTGTATGAGCCCCAGGGAATTAAGGGGGACCCAGGGGAGCCCTTATGAGTGGGGAAATAATATTTGGCCGGCAAGAATGCGGGTCATTGATTGTGTAATACATAAGCACATAGTAGGAAGGGAACGACAGAGCGGCGGTGCCGGTCTGTGTGGAATGTGTCCCATCAGTGCAGCTCACCAGGGGAGCTGTAGCGTATTAAACCGCTAGTAGTTTTGCCTGCAGAGCGGGCACTTCCATATTGTAAAATCTGACAAAGGTGGAGGGGAAGTCCATCCCGCTGCCACACATATGTCGTGAATGGAAATTCCGCTGGACCATGCCCACGAGGATGCCATGCCTCTAGTGGAGTGAGCCCTAATGCCCAACGGGCATGGCAGGTCTTTTGACGCCGTATGCAGCAGCAATAGCGTCCACTATCCATCTAGATAGTGTCTGTTTCGAGGCGGCAGACCTTTGGTGCGCCCTCGAACGAAACGAAAAGCTGCTCGAGCGCCTGAAAGCAGCGGAGCGCGCAGTATACAATCTCAGTGCTCTGACCGGGCAAAGGAGATTGGCGTCGCGTTCGCTATCCGGTGCTGGCAGCGCCGATAGGGAAATGACCTGTGCTCTGAAAGGAGTACCGATCACCTTGGGAACATAGCCGTGTCTAGGCTTTAAAATGACCTTGGTGTCACTTGGTCCAAACTCAAGACACGCAGCGCTGACAGACGCTGGGAGGTCTCCCACACGTTTGACTGATGACAGGGCAGTCAGAAAAACGGTTTTGAGTGAAAGGTATTTCAAATCCACGGATTGAAGTGGTTCGAAAGGGGGGGCTTTCATAGTTTCGAGAACTATAGAAAGATCCCAGATAGGAACCGATGGAGGCGCGGGGGTTCATCCTTCTAGCTCCCCTGAGGAAGCGGATGACCAGCTCGTTTTACCCCATGACTGGCCGTGCAGGGGTTCAGCGTAACGCCGCAATGGCCGCCACATACACTTTGAGCGTGGATGGGGATCTGCCCTTATCCAGCAGCTCTTGTAGAAATACTGAGCAGCGATGACACCCCACATGTCCGCGGGTCCAGGTCTCTGTCGGTGCACCATTTTGAGAACACAGACCATTTTGACGCATAGAGTCTTCTCGTGGAAGGGGCTCTAGCGTGTATGATGGTGTTTATTACTCCTTCTGGCAGAGCGACGGGTAGTCGTTGATCACCCACGCATGCAGCCCAGCGCTCTGGGTGGGGATGCCAGATTGTGCCGCAAGCTTGAGAGAGGAGATCTGCTCTCACTGGGATGGGCCACGCGCTGTCAGTGACAGCTGCGTAAGCTCCGGGAACCATGTCTGATTCTCCCAACGTGGGGCTATGAGGAGCACCGAGTGACGCTGTTTCCTGATCCTCTGCATTACCTGTGGCAATAGCGAGACGGGAGGGAAGGCGTAAAGCGGGCGTCTGGGCCAGTCCTGGGCCAGCTGCGTCCTCGCTTCGAGAAAAATATTGGGCAGTGAGAGTTCTCTTTGGACGCTAAAGAGGTCTATCTCTGCTCTGCCGAATAGGTGCCATAACGTCTGGACTGTTTGAGCATGCAGGGACCATTCCCTGGGGAATATTGTCTCTGGACAGTCTGTCCGGGCCGTCGTTCAGGTGGCCTGGCACGTGCGTCGCCCTCAGCGAGCGCAGGTGGCACTGGGACCAACTCAGTATGCGTTTTGTCAGATGGAAGAGGTTCCTGGATCTGACACCGCCCTGGCGGTTTAGGTAGGATACCACAGATCTGTTGTCCGAACGGACCAGGACGTGGTGACCCTGAATGACCGGGAGAAAGCGCGCAGCGCGTACTCGACCGCTATCATTTCCAGACAATTTATGTGAAGGAGCTTTTCCTGAACTGACCATAGGCCGAAAACCGGAGAGCCCTCGCAGACCGCGCCCCAACCCGTGTTGGACACGTCTGTCGAGATGACTTTTCGGCGAGATACAGCTCCCATTGTCACTCCCCGCTGATACCATTCGGCCACTGTCCAGGGCTGCAGAGCTGATATGCAGGTCTGAGTCACCTTGATGGGCTGGCGGCCTGTGGCCCAAGCCCAGCGAGACGCGCGGGTGTTTAGCCAATGCTGAAGCGGGCGCATGTGCAGTAAACCCAGCTGAAGTACTGCTGTGGCTGAGGCCATGTAACCTAGCACTCTCTGGAATTTCTTCAGAGGCGTGAGGCTGTTCATCTGAAAAGATGCGGCTAGTCGCTGAACACGGCGTGCGCGCTGTGTAGATAAGCGAGCCGTCATTGCCACGGAGTCTAGTTCTATTCCCAGGAAGGAAATGGTCTGACTGGGCTGTAGTGAGCTCTTGGTCCAATTGACTGCAAGACCCAAACTGTTCAGATGGCTGAGGAGAACTGCTCTGTGAGACAGAAGCTCCATATGTGACTGAGCCATAATCAGCCAGTCGTCCAAATAGTTCAGAATTCGCAAACCCTGACTCCGCGAGGGGTGCGAGCGCCGCATCCATGCACTTCGTGAAAGTACGGGTGCTAAGGACAGGCCGAACGGAAGGACGGTGTATTGATAAACCTGGCCGTCGGCTGAATCTCAAGAATGGCCTGTGACGGGGATTTATCTGAATCTGAAAGTATGCATCTTTCAGATCGAGAGAAATAAACCAGTCCCCTGGCGCATCATGCGCGAGGAGTTTCCTGATTGTAAGCATTTTGAACGGTCTTTTTGCAAGCACCTTGTTCAAAACCCTGAGATCTAATATGGGTCTGAGGCCGCCGTCTTTCTTGGGAACAAGAAAATAACGGTTGTAAAGCCCCGACTCGCTCAGAGAGGGTGGCACCTTTTCTATGGCCCTTTTGCACAGAAGGCTTGCTATTTCTGAACGAAGCATGCACGCTGCTTCCGTGTTCACAGTGGTTTCGAGCCGCACTCTGAAGCGAGGGGGGCGGCGATCGAACTGTAGCAAATAGCCCTGTTGTATTGTGCTTAACACCCACTTGGATATCCCTGGAATAGCTTCCCACGCTTTGAAGTGTAACGCTAGAGGGTGAATGGCCAATTCGCTCTGATTGCCGCACACAGAGCGCTGAACAAAATGTGTGAGCGCGTTTAGTGTGTTCATGCATGATTGCTCGCAGACAGCATGAACAGGCTGTTTTGTGAGTGACTTCCCGATTGGAATGAATGGGGAAAGAGTCACATCTGTTACGTGATGCGCAAGCATAGTCATGGGCACGGGACTTACACACAGAGGAATGGTTGCTGGCCGTGTAACAGAGCGGGCAGAGAATGGGCGCGCACACGCATTTGTGGGCGCATTTATTGACTCTAGCGCTCGAGCGGTTCGTAACCGCTTTATGTGAGCGTGCTCTGGTGGGGACATGAGTCATGCAGTACTTGTGTGCAGAAGTGAACACTGGATTGTGGGCACATTTTCTACACATAGGGCTGGTCGTGTGACAGAGCGGGCAGAGAATGGTAGCGCACGCGCATTTGTGGGCGCCTTCATTGACTCTGACGCTCGAGCGGTTCAGTAATCAGCTTTATGAGAGCGTGCTCTGATAGGGGCACGGGACGTGTTATGCTTGTGTGTAGGGGCGAACACTGGGTTGTGGGCACTTTTTCTACACATAAGACATGTTTGCTCTTTACAAGATTTATTTGGGTCGCCGTGAAAACGGCGTTTGAGTGCTGAGCAAGCGGGCAGTGTCACCGGCTTGTTGGCTGCTAAATTCACCACTGTAGTAGCCTGAGAGAAGGGGACTGACAGGGGCAAAGCTTTGACGGTGGTCCGGCCGCGGCGGGACTGAGCCGTCGTTTGTTCAACAAAGTTAGGAAGACTTCGGTTGCTCTGGTTTCAGCGTTACCTTAAATCGAGGCCCGCGGGGCGGCGGTCTAAGGCGGCTGTCTGAGCGCTGATCGAGGCGGCCGCCCTGTCGACGCTGAGAAGTCTGAGTTTGTTGAACTGGGCGCTGTGAAGAGGCTCGTGCAGGAGGCTGATCACGTGAGCGGCCTGCAGAGGAGCTAGCGCGACGCGGCAGGAAGAGGTTCATGGCTTGGGTGGCTTTCTGGACTTCTGAGAAGCGGTCAACAATGCCACTCACCGCGGAGCTGAAGAGACCGGTCGGATAGAGCGGTGCGTTGAGGAACGTGGAGCGCTCTGCTTCTCCCATGTCGGCTAGTGTTAGCCATAAGTGTCTCTCGGTCACAGTCAGCGAGGCCATGCACTTCCCTAGAGCTTGGGCTGCAGCTTTGGTAGCCGAAGGGCGAGGTCTGTCGCGCCAGTAGATCAGTAACAGCCTCTGGGTGCCTGCCTTTCTCATCCCGAAGAAGGTCTGCTTGTAGGATCTGTAAAATGGCCATTGAGTGCAGAGCAGATGCGGCTTGGCCGGCGGCGGAATAGGCGCGGCCAATATAGGCGGAAGTCGCTCTGCAGGCCTTAGACGGGAGCACAGGCTTGGAACGCCATCTCGCGGAGGGCGGACAAAGGTGTGCTGCTACCGAGTCCTCGACCGGGGGGATGGAGGAGTAGCCTCTCTCAGTGGCGCCGTCCACCGACGCGAGAGAGGTGGAGACGTGTGAACGGGTCCTGGCTGAAAAAGGAGCGTTCCATGACTTTGCAAGCTCCGTATGTAATTCCGGCAGGAAGGGAGCGGCCCGGGCCGCGGGTGTAGAGCGGCGATGGCTTTGAAGAAAGCAGCCGTCGAGTCTGTTGGGTGCCTGCTCAGGGGGCGGTGACCAATCGAGCCCGAGGCGGTCGACGGCCTGTGTGAGGAGGCGTGTTAACTCCCCTTCGACTCCGGCGCGGGTCCTGCTGGATTCCTGGGCCGAGGAGGAGGCTTGGGAGCCTGTCCACTCCTCGCTGTCCGAAGCCATGATGGAACAGCGGCCCTTATCCTCCGCGCCGTCATCCGAGATGGCAGCAGTCGCGGCCGCTCGGCAGCAACTGCGCGTCCGGGGCGGGGAGGGTGAAGCGATGCTCGAGGGAGAGGCTCGGCGAGGCAGTCGCTTCAACCACAGTTTCTGGCAGCCTTTGTGAGCGGCGCTTCTTCCTGCGTGGCTGAGGGTAAGCGGCGCGGCGGTTTCTGCTTTGACGGCTCGAGTCGAGCCCGCAGGGTCAACATCGGTAGCTCCTTGCAGAAATCGCATCCGCCCTCAGTGAGGGCGAGCTCTGCGTGCCCCAGTCCCAGGCAGAGAGCGCAGATGATGTGGCGGTCTCCTGTGCTGAGAAGAGCGCGACATGAGGCGCAAGTGGAGCGAGGCATCTTGAAAAAGACGCTCGTACTCTTTTGTGAATAGTTCGTGAGAACTAGCTTGCTGAATAAAAGGATACGTCGTCGGATGGCGTAGCTTCGCAGGATGGCTGAAGGTGGCTGAGACGGCCGGCTTCTTCTAGCGCTGTCCACGCTTGCTAGATGCCCCTCGAACGGCGACGCGGCTTCCAGGTCAGCGATGCGGAGAGCTTCGCTGAAGAGATGAAAATCAGGGTTCCAGCCTCACGAACTACGCTTATATGCACTCTAGTCACGCCCATTTTGGCGGGCTTTGATGCAGTGAGCGCGGGCGCCTCTCATTGGATCGCGAGTTCAGCCCAAGCTCGTCTATAGGCTGCAGCAGTTGCCACAGAGCAACCTATGAGCTCGCTAGCTAGCCCGCTCAAGGTCTGCAGCTGCCGCACTGCGTTGACAATAGATACAAAAATTAAGGATAATTTTTTGGCTTCAATATCTCAGAAAAGATTAATCTTTCCCGTAGCGTAAGCTAGCTTACGCAATACGAGAGAACCTCTCGTAAGAGAAC
The DNA here is from genome assembly GCF_025860055.1 of Xyrauchen texanus. Classification (NCBI taxonomy): domain Eukaryota; kingdom Metazoa; phylum Chordata; class Actinopteri; order Cypriniformes; family Catostomidae; genus Xyrauchen; species Xyrauchen texanus. Next base: position 26,215,472 of record NC_068286.1, on the reverse strand, counting down.
TGTTGATTGCTTTCCAATTCTGTTTGCATTTGGACTAATCATCTTTGTCCTTTATATTAGAAGGACAATCTGTCATGCTGTTAGAATTCATGATGGATGCTCTTTCTCTATCTCGCTTTATCTCATATTAAAGCTGTTTTGTTTAGGTGGTATTAACATACAGATACACACTATGGATGTAGATAAGTGTAGTGAATAAATGTGAACTTGACCACAGTGAATAATTTGTGGCCTGCAGTTTAAGTGTACATCTTCATTTAGCTCTGGATATTTGACATGATTTTACAACTTTAAGTGCATTTGCATTGGTTATGTGGATGCATTAAAACAGAGCATTCAGATTACCGTCAGTGTAAAATAACTGAAAAAAATACATGACTTTCATTTTTAATAATTAATTAAATAATTAATATATGCACTTAATTTTATCAACAACAAAAAAACAATTTTATTAATTATTTTCCTGCCAATTAAGAACAGTTTTCCACCAATTTGCATTACCATAATATTTTGAATCACACTACAAAAAAAATAAAATAAAACTATACACATATATATATAATTTGTTGTTTTGTTGTTTTCCAGTAAATGGATCTAACTATTCTTAAAATAAGATATATTTGCTTGACAAGCAAAATTACATAATATATTACTGTATTACAAGTCTTGTTTTCAGAGAAATGTGACAAAAATTTTAAAATTTATAAGCATCATCCATCTGACTCCAGCTGTTAAATTTATATCTCATAAAGCCACACAATCACCTTTGGTGTGAAAAAATATAAATATTTATGTACTTTTTAACAATAAATCATCAATTAATTCTCCGTCTCTCGACATGCATCATTCCAGCCCAGCCCTGCACCCCTCCTCTCTATGCTAATGTACAGCATTCCTCCTTTTGAAAACAGCTCTGCTCTTCCAGCCGTGACGCATGCGCGTCAGTTCTGGAGTGTTTCAAATACCAATGTGATTTCGTCACTCTCGCATAGAGCTGCTGAACATGATTAAATTTTAAAAAGTTCTGAAATATTTTTCTTTTTCACACCAAAAGCAATTGTGTCACTTTAGAAGACATCAATGTAACAGCTGGTGTCATATGGATGATGTTTATGCTGACTGTGATTTTTGGAGTTTTAAAAGAGAAATCTCCATTCAATTGCATTTTAAGGACCTACTGAGATGAGATATTTTTTTTTTTTTTCTTCAAATGTGTTCTGGTGAATTTAGATAATCATACACACCTGGAGTATCATGAGGGTGAGTTACTAATGAGATAATTAAAATTTTTGTAACACTATCCCATCATTTTGTAATAAATGATCATTTTCCAACCTGTCTCAGGTCCTCTGTCTGAACGCTCAGTTTTGGCCTCAGCTCCTCTAAACATAAACGTAAACGCCCACGGTTCTGATTGGCTAATATCGTACTTCCCCTCAAATTCAGCCATATTTGAAACTCAATCAGAAGAGAATGAACAAATTCCACAAGACCACAACATTTATAAATATTCCTGAATGTAACTGTTTACTTAAATTCTTGATCTGGTCCAAGTGTTTTAACATCCCCCATCCTTCAATAACAATTTATTAGCTAAGCTTGAATCATTTTATGACTGGTTCATAAGCAATCACGCTAATATGAATTGACAAAACATGCAACCCACACTGAAAAACGCTGAAGACTCACATGATACACACATATAGACCAAAGCACAATGAAGATGCACACATCAAGTTACCAGTACAGTATCATCCTGCACTGAAATGCACAAAGCTGAAAACGCATCAAAACTGTCATAGACATCCAACTAGTGCGTGTTTACAGTACATACACCAACAATTAAAATTAGTGCAGATGGGCAGTGTTCAGGAATACTGCTCTCTCTCTCTGAGTAAGAACTGAGCCCCAGTGGGCGGGGCCAAGGGTACGATGATGTAAAGTAGCTGTTGATGTTGTTGCTGTAGAGGCAGACATGAATTAATGAATACTCTTTGTTACGTTACAATATTACAGAATAAGAGAATGATGCATTTTGGCAACTTGGTTTCAATAAATGCTTCCATTGCATTGGGGATTAAGATTTCAGTTCTGAAATTCCCAATATGTTTTTATAATAGAAATACCTCTTATTTGTCAGAATATCAAGGAATCTTTTATTCTTTATGATATGATCCATTTAAGCCTCAGTATATTTAGATAATTTCACTGAAAACAAGATAAAATATTGTATGCCATTTTGCCATTCAAGAAAATGTATCTTGTTTTAAGAATGTTTATATATTTTTTTTACTTGAATAGGAGACAAAACAGTTTTTTTATTTTTTTTTTTGACAGTTAATTTTTTACTTTTTTGGTTAGTAACTTTTTGAAAATATAAACAATGATACACAATAATGTAATACAAATATGTATTATTATTTAATTCAAGATTAATTTAAGGCAGAACAACAAACACATTTTCACACTAGAGTTATTATGTAAATTATCATAATGAGAATTGGGAGAAAGGTGTTTAATTGGCATGAAAATAATGTCTCAATGAATGAAAAAGATAAAGATATATATATATATATATATATATATATATATATATATATATATACCCTTGTTCCCTGAGCTTTTTCAGGGAACAAGGGTTACCATGTAACCCGAGACATTCCCTTTACAAAAAGCTTCACTACGATGTTAGCTGCTAAGCGCTACGGGAACGCAATACCCACGCCACGCACTTGGGGCTGTCCGGACCCCTACGATTGTGCAGTGTATTCACAAAAACGCGAGAGGTCTCAGACATGAGCTTGAGATGTCGACTCAAGGGCATAAGAGCCCGGAGTAGCATAAACATCTAAACCATTAATTTTTGATGAATGTGTGCAGAGAGGACCAGCCTGCTGCATCACAAACTCGTTCAGGCATGAGCTGAGATGTCGACTCAAGGGCATAAGAGCCCGGAGTAGCAAAGCATCTAACCCATAAAGTTCAATGAATGTGTGGGAAGAGAACCCTATCGCAACACAAACTTGTCATAAAAACTGATGAATGTGAGCGGAGAGGACCAGCCTGCCGCATCACAAACTTGTTCAGGTATGAGCTGAGATGTCGACTCAAGGGCATAAGAGCCCGGAGTGCAGAACATCCAAACTAAAAAAGTCCAACGAATGTGTGCAGAGAGGACAACCTGCCGCATCACAAACTTGTTTAGGCATGAGCTGAGATGTCGACTCAAGGGCATAAGAGCCCGGAGTAGCAAAGCATCTAACCCATAAAGTTCGATGAATGTGTGCAAAGAGAACCCTTTCGCAACACAAACTTGTCATAAAAACTGATGAATGTGAGCGGAGAGGACCAGCCTGCCGCATCACAGACTTGTTCAGGCATGAGCTGAGATGTCGACTCAAGGGCATAAGAGCCCGGAGTAGCAAAGCATCTAGCCCATAAAGTTCGATGAATGTGTGCGAAGAGAACCCTATCGCAACACAAACTTGTCATAAAAACTGATGAATGTGAGCGGAGAAGACCAGCCTGCCGCATCACAAACTTGTCCAGACATGAGCTTGAGATGTCGACTCAAGGGCATAAGAGCCCGGAGTGGCAAAACATCCAAACTATAAAAATCTAATGAATGCGTGCGGAGAGGACAACCTGCAGCATCACAAACTTGCTGCAGAGGGAGACCTCTAGCCAAGGTTTTAGAGGAGGAGAGCCCTCTGGTAAGGATGCCTCTTTGAGGGCACCCCGCCCACCAAGCCGTGGCAAACCGCAGTGGCCACATAGAACCTGGCAGTGGCGAGGCAAGTGCCCGCTGACAGTTCTTTCTACAGTTCTTTTCTTTCTTCCTCGGGAGGGGGGGGACTGGGGGACTCGGGGAGAAGTAGAGGAGACATTGCACTATCAACAGAGGCGAAGAGGTCCTCTTCTGCCCTGTAAAATCTACCCAGATCAGTTCCAAGTGGAGGGAGCCCTAGCACTTGAAATAGTCTCGATAATCTCAAGAGAAAACCCCGTGAACCTCATTTGGTACCCTTAGGGGCCAGACATGAAAGGTTTCACAATTCGGGCCAAGGATGAGAAGGTCCTCCCTTTTCGGAATCACCCAAGGCGAGCCGTCGAGGAGAGGAATTAGCTCCGAGAAACATATCCTTTTCGGTCAGCGCAGCGCCATTAATAGGAGGCAAGACCCTTGCTGGTGAACATCGCCAAGACTCCCGGGAGCAGAGAAACCGGGGAAAGAAATGCATACAGACGCATTCTGGGTCATGTATGTGTCTTAACGTCCAGACCCAAGGGGGCTGGGTGATTTCAGGGAGAAGTAGAGGAGACATTGCGCTATTCATAGAGGTGAAGAGGTCCTCTTCTGCCCTAAGATCTCACCCAAACTTGTTCCAAGTGGAAAAAGCCCGGCATTTAAAAAGGTCTCGATAAGCTCAGGAGAAAGCCCTGTGTCCCTCAGTTGGTACCCTTAGGGGCCAAACATGAAAGATTCCACAATTCGGGGCAGGGATGAAATATTGCCCTGTGCCTGAGATAGAAGATCCTTCCTCTTCGGAATCGCCCAAGGCGAGCCGTCGAGGGAAGAGATTAGCTCCGAGAACCAAGCCCTGTTCAGCCAGCGCGGTGCTATCAGTAAGAGGCAAAAACCCTTGCTGGCGAACTCTGGGCAACTACTACCTTAGGGTGGAGTACTTAACTCCCCCGTTGGTATTTTCTGTCTGGACCGTAAATCTGCTCCCGTATACGGGCATCCAGGGATATAACTGACCTGAGTGACAGGAGCTTACCCTGGGCCCTAAGGAGGATCCGACCTGTCAGAAATACAGCTGACAGGAACGTGGGTCTCCTTGATGATTTATGTAAGAGGCTATCGCTGTATTGTCCACCCACACCAAGACATGGCAGCCTCAGGAGGAGGTATTTCAGGGCCAGAAATACAGCCATCAACCCGAGACAGTGACTGTGACAACCGAGCTGACAACCCTCCTATCCCCTTAAGCTGGACGACCACTTAAGGCCGCTACCCCGCCCGTCAGGGAGGCGTCTGTCGTTAGCAGCCTGCGACAACAAGACGCACCTAGAGTGGGACCCAAGGCAGAAAACCGGGTCTGAACCACATAGAAAGGGAGCGAAGCCTGAGGCGCGTAACCCTATTTAGCCCAGGGGTTTTGGCCCTTGGAAGAAATCCCCTGGCTTTTGGCCACAACAAAAAGCGGTCTCATGAGCAGAAGGTCCAGAGGGATCACCGTGGACGCGTTCGCCCTGAGACCTGGAAATCGTTGATACTGATAACAGTGCAACCTTGACCTAGCCCGACTTTGCTCAGGGTGATCTGAATGGACTCAATCCTAGCGGGAGACAGTTGTGCCCGCATAGTGATTGAACTCCATACGATGCCCCGATAGACAGTGTTCTGAGTGGGAGAGAGGACGCTTTTCTTGGCGTTGAGCCTCAACCCCAAAGAAACAGATGAGCTAAGACGATGTCACTGTGCTGAACTGCCAGTTCCTGGAACTACGCTAGGATCAGCCAGTCGTCTACATAATTCAGAATGCAGATGCCCCGGAGTCGCAAGGATCCAGTGCTACATCATGCATTGTGAATGTGCAGGTAAAAAAGGCTAGGCTGAGTGAAAGAACCTGACCCTGGAAGACTTCGCCCCCGGAAGCGAACCTCAGGAACTTTCCATGTTGTGGCAGAACTTCTAAATGAAGTATAGAAGTGCGTTATAAGATCGATGGTGACCAGCCAAACGAGTTGTAGGGCTTGAGACACGACCGTCTTGACAGGCATCATTTTGGACTTGAACACCCACGGGTAGTTCAAGCTTTAAGATCTAAGCCAGACGCCACCCCTCACCCTCCATGGGAAACGGGAAGTATTTAGTGTAATAACCTAACTCTCTCTGGAAGGGGAACACATACCATGGCCCCTTTAACCAGGAGATTGAGGTTTTTTTTTTTTTTTTACATAAAAAGAAATTTTTTAGGGGTTCTCCATGAGCGAAAAATCTCTTCATGGACGTTATCAAAGAAAGGGAAGGGACCCATGAGGCGTTCCCTTTCTTAGACTGGAAGATAAAATCTATCCCCTAAGAGCTTGTAGCTTTTGGGGGTCTCTTTTTCGCATGGCCAGTCCAATCTGGCAACCACAAAAGTAACAACATCGAGCAATTCCTCTGTAGATTTTTTATCGCGGACGGAAAGCTCGGAGACGGGAAGAGAATCGCGATCCACCTCATGATCCGAAGAAGCGTCGGAACGCACTTCGAGATCATGTGAATGACCAGCTGGGTTTGGGGAGAGAGTGAGAGAAAGGGAACAACCAGTCCCTTGCTCCTCAGCCAAATCCATGCACGAGCCCCACGAAGGATCTTTTCGTGAGTGCTGACTCCCGGAAGCAAGCGAGGCGAGCACGACGCACTCTGCCTGTTAAAGCAAATCGCAGTGCTCGCACCCGCCCTGCTGCAACGCGAGAGCAGCGTGCTCTACCCCCAAACAAACAGCAAAAACTGATGTGTGCCGTCTTCAGCTATAGAGCGAGAAGAGGGGAACATGCACCGTTTGCGGCTTTCAGTCATTCTCTTTTTTTTTTTTTTTTAGAAATATATATATAATATTTTCTAAACAGAAGAGAAAATAGAACAACGTTCACTGCACACTGCCTAACTGATTCTATCTCCTAACAGAGGAAAGAAAGTTTTGACAGGGTGTGTGAAACACACAGAAACAGATTCACTCTGAAAAAAGAGTTGCTGACGACACCTGGTGACGTATCCATTTATAGCCTGGCCTCAGGTGCATCTAATAATTACATCAGCCGAGGCTATAAATTCCGGTCAATGTTCATTGACGTGTTCCACACATTATTCAGCTCGGCTCACAGCTAAAGCTGTTCCCCGTAGCGCTTAGCAGCGCAACATCGTAGTGAAGCTTTTTGTAAAGGGAACATCCCGTCTTAGGTCAGTTAGGATCACTACTTTATTTTAAGAATGTGAAATGTAGTAATAGTAGAGTGAATATTTTTTTCAACTTTTATTCCTTTCATCACATTCCCAGTGGACCAGAAGTTTACATATGCTTTGTTAGTATTTGGTAGCATTGCTTTTTAATTGTTTAACATGGTTGTTTAACATTTTGGGTAGCCTTCCACAAGCTTCTCAAAATCATTTGCTGAAATTTTTTTCTGAGGTCTTGGCTGTTTTTGTTTTATTATTTTCCCATGATGTCAAGCAAAGAGACACTGAGGTTGAAGGTAGGCCTTAAAATACATACACCTCCAATTCAGTACACCTCCTATCAGAAGCTAACTGGCTAATTGTCTAAAGGCTTGACATAATATTCTGGAATTTTCCAAGCTGCATAAAGGCACAGTTAACTTAATGTGTGTAAACTTTTATGTCAATATATATAATAAATATAGTCAATTAAAAGTGAAACAATCTGTCTGTATACAATTGTTGGAAATATTATTCATGTCATGCACAAAGTAGATGTCCTAAATGACTTGCCAAAATGATAGTGTGCTGATATCAAATCTGTGGAGTGGTTAAAAAATTAGTTTTAATGACTTCAACCTAAGTGTATGTAAACTTCTGACTACAAATGTATGTGTATACACACACACACACACACACACATCGATCAGCCACAACATTAAACCCACCAATATTGTGTAGCTCCCTCTCATGCCACCAAAACAGCGCCAACCCGCATATCAGAATAGCATTCTGAGATGCTATTCTTCTCACCACAATTGTTTTGACCAGTTATCTGAGTTACCATAGACTTTGTCAGTTCGAACCAGTCTGGCCATTCTCTGTTGGCCTCTCATCGACAAGGCATTTCCATCCACAGAACTGCCACTCACTGGATGTTTTTTGTTTTTGCCACCATTCTGAGTAAATTCTAGAGGCTGATGTGCATGAAAATCCCAGGAGATCAGCAGTTACAGAAATACTCAAACTAGCCCATCTGGCACCAACAATCATGCCACAGTCAAAATCACTAAGATGGGTTTTTTCCCCATTCTGATGGTTTAAGTGAACATTAACTGAAGCTCCTGACCCGTTTCTACTATAATATTTTATGCACTGCTGCCACACGATTGGCTGATTAGTTAATCGCAGGGTTGATTGTTGGTGCCAGATGGGCTATCCAGCAGCCAGTTTTTTTCTTCCATCTTCAAAACTTGCATATATGTCAGAAATCCATTTCTTGTGTGACAGTAATCTACAGGCCGGTTTATAGTCTCTTTATAGTCTATGATGTATACCACTCAACAGGGACAAGGACTCAAGCATGTGTAAACAAAATATGTGAAATTTCCCACGGGACAGAAGAAGTTGTCTTAAAAGAGCATTTCATTTTTCCCTTAAATCCACAAAGACCAAACACAATGAAAATACTCACTCATTGTATTTCACCTTAATTAAGCAATCCATCATGAGACTGTCTGACACAAAAACAACTGTAGTTTCTGAGAAGGGGAACAGATTTTGCTGTTCCGGAAGGAAATTGGTACTTTAATTCACAAATGTGGCATTTAACTGATCACAAAGTATAGACAGGACATTACTGATGTAAAAAACAGCACCATCACTATTTGAAAAAAGTAATATTTGATCAATTCTAGACAGGCCTCATTTCCAGCAGCCATCACTCCAACACCTTATTCTTGAGTAATCATGCCAAATTGCTAATTTGGTTCTAGAAAATCAGTTGCCATTATACCAAACACAGCTGAAAGCTATTTGGCTCGTTAAATGAAGCTAAACATTGTTTTTTGAGGTCTTTCTGGCTCGGAGGCTGTGACTTTGGACTCTGGCTCGGCAGCCGTGACGTGGAACTCTGGCTCGACGGCCGTGACGTGGGACTCTGGCTCGGCGGCCGTGACGTGGGACTCTGGCTCGGAGGCCGTGACGTGGAACTTTAGCTCGGAGACCATGATGTGGGACTCTGGCTCGGAGGCCGTGACGTGGGACTCTCACACGGCTGGACCCTGCAGGAAATCGTGGAAGAGACTTTGCTGGTCAGCGGCTCGCCACTCACTGTGGGCGTGGCAGAGGAGGACCCAACCTCACCTCCCGCAGTGGTGACTTCCCACTCTTCCATGGCTCTTCCCATCATGCCTGCCCCACCTGCCAGCAAGCAAACCCCCACACCAGTCGTTTCCCATGAGCCTGCATGGTCCACTTCGTCTGCCCGGAGGAGGAAGAGAAGACGGGCTTCCTCTTCCCGGCCAGAGCCCACGCCTGCCCCGGTCTGCAAGCCTGCGCCCACGCCTGTCACTGTGAGCGAGCCTGCGCCCACGCCTGTCACTGTGAGCGAGCCTGCGCCCACGCCTGTCACTGTGAGCGAGCCTGAGCCCTCGTCAGCCACGGTCAGCGAGCCTGAGCCCTCGTCAGCCACGGTCAACCAGCCAGAACCCTTAGGCCTCGACCGTCCCTGAGCCAGAGCCCTTAGGCCTCGACCGTCCCTGAGCCAGAGCCCTTAGGCCTCGACCGTCCCTGAGCCAGAGCCCTTAGGCCTCGACTGTCCCTGAGCCAGAGCCCTTAGGCCTCGACCATCCCTGAGCCAGAGCCCTTAGGCCTCAACCGTCCCTGAGCCAGCGCCAGTAGCCGTGACCGTCCTAGAGCCAGCGCCCCTCGAGGCTCCCAGGGCTCCTCCTCTCGAGCCTCCTAGGGCTCCTCCTCTCGAGCCTTCCAGGGTTCCGCCTCTAAAGAATCCTACGGCGCCGCCTCCAGGGCCTTCCAGGGCTCCACCTCTAGAGCCTCCTATGGCGCCACCTTCCTTGGCTTCGCCTCCTGAGCCTCCCTCTGCTCTGCCTCTTGAGCCTCTCACGGCTCCGCCCCTGAGCCTCCACAGTTTTCCATGGTTCCACCTCCTTCGGCCCTGCCTCCTGAGCCTCCCTCGGCCCTGCCTCCTGAGCCTCCCTCAGTTCTGCCTCCTGAGTCTCCCTCGGCTCCGCCCCCTGAGCCTCCAGAGTTTTCCATGATTCCGCCTCTCTTGGCTCCGCCTCCTGGGCTCTCTCGGCTCCACCTCCTGGGCCTCCCGAGCCATCCTCGGCTCCGCCTTCCTCAGCTCCGCCTCCGGAGCCTCCAGAGCCCCCCTCAGCTCCACCTCCTGAGCCATCAGAGCCTCTCTCAGCTTCGTCTCCAGAGCCCCTCTCAGCTCCGCCTCCGGGACCTGGACCTGTCCCTGTCCAATGGCCTCCTCCCAGGCCCCCCGAACCGGCCCCTGCTCTACGGCCATCTCCCAGACAACCTAAACCTGTCCCTGCCCGGTTGACGCCTCCCAGACCACCTAAACCTGTCCCTGCCCGGTCGACACCCCCCAGGCCACCTGACCCGGTTCCCTTCACACACCCCCATAGACTGCCTGCCCACCCCCGTGGACTGCCTAATTGCCCATTATGCCCCTATGGACTGCCTGATTGCCCCTTACGCCCCCATGGACTGCCTGATTGCCCCTTGTGCCTCCTTGGACTGTCCCTGTGCCCCTTGTGCCCCCTTTTGTCTGTCTGTTTTCCCCCTTTTCTAGCCCCTCTCTCCTTGAAAATGTGTTTATTTTTTTCTATTTTCTTGTTTCTTAGGACCGTCTGGAATCCGGTCCTTTTGAGGAGGGATTCTGTCACATTCACTGTTGTCTTTTGGTTTTGTACTGTTATTTTGAAGTTTAGTTTAGTTCCTGTTTCCTGTTTTGGTATTTGTAGTCCTCTGTAGTTTCTTTTATTCTGTCATGTTCACTGTTGTCTTTTGTTTTGTGTTTTTATGTTGAAGCTTAGTTTAGTTCCTGTTTTGGTTTTTGTAGTTTCTTTTATTCTGTCATGTTCACTGTTGTCTTTTGTTTTGTGCTGTCATTTTGAAGTTTAGTTCCTGTTTCCTGTTTGGTCTTTGTAGTCCTCTGTAGTTTCTTTTTATGATTGGTGTTCCCCTGATTGCTTCTCCTTCCCTGATTGCTTCCCCCAGGTGTCCCTCATTCCCTTGTTTGTTCCTCTTGTATTTAAACCCTGGTTCTTTGTTCAGTCCTTGTCGATCGTTTTATGTTGTTTGATGCATGTTGATGTTTTGCGCAGTTGCCTGTCTTCCCATTTGTTCATCTAGTTCTGTGTACCCTTGATGTTTTCCTGATTTAGTTTTCCCCATGTGGAGGTTTTCATTTGTTCCTGTTTGTTTTGTCACAGGAGCCAGCGCCAGTGGTCATGCCCGTCCTAGAGCCAGCGCCCCTCGAGGCTCCCAGGGCTCCGCCTCCTGAGCCTCCAGAGCCTCCCTCAGCTTCGTCTCCAGAGCCTCCCCCAGCTCCGGCCTCCTGAACCTGTCCCTGTCCTGTGGCCACCTCCCAGGCCTCCTGGACCTCTCCCTGTCCTGTGGCCGCCTCCCAGGCCTCCTGAACCTGTCCCTGTCCTGTGGCCACCTCCCAGGCCCCCTGAACCGTTCCCTGTCCGGTGGTCGCCTCCCAGGCCTCCTAAACCTATCCCTGTCTTGTGGCTGCCTCCCAGGCCTCCTGAACCTGTCCCTGCCCCTTGGACTGCCTTCTTGCCCTCTGCGCCCCCTTGGACTGCCTTCTTGCCCTCTGTGCTCCCTTGGTCTGTCTGTTTGCCCCTTGTGCTCCCTTGGTCTGTTTGTTTGCCCCTTGTGTACCTGCTTTTGTCTATTAGCCTCCCCTTCACTCCTTGGACGATTTTGTTTTTTTTTGGGTTTGTTTTCTGGATCGTCTGGAATCCGATCCTTTTGAGGGGGGGTTATGTCACGATCCCCTGTTGTCTGCCCCGTGTTTTTCATGTCACCGTCACGATTGTTCCCGGTCCTTCACACTGTCACGATTCCTTGGCTGTCTGTCCCGTGTTTTTCATGTCACTGTCACCGTTACGATTGTTCCCGGTTCTCTACACTCTGTCATTGTTCGCACCTGAATGTAGTTTGTTATCTTCCTGTGTCTGTGTATATAACCCTGTTTGTTTCTCCATTCCCCTGTCGGTCTTTGATGTATGTGGATGCCTGTCTTCCGTGCTTTCCGTCTTTGTTTATTCCCCCGATTAACCCTTTGTATGCCTTCCGCGTATTTGTTTTACCTTTTCCCATCGTGGATGTTTTCTTTGTTCGTGTTCTTTTCGTGTTGCCCTTTTATTTAAATAAAGTTCCGCTGCAACTAGATCCTCGTCCCTTCACCTACACTCCTAACAATATCAAAAAGGCTTTTAAATAAATAATGTTTAAGAAACATTGACAACAATTAAAATGCTATCATTAAACCTGTACACATGTTTTTTTTTTCTTTCTTCGTGTAATAAGTTTCTTCATACTTAAAAAAAAAAAACAGTGCTGTATATTTTGAGGTGTAAATTATAAGAAAGCTTATTTCAAAGGAATCAGGAATAGCACACCACTGGTTGCCCTGATTACAAAGAGCCAGCTCATAAGAGTCATTCGCTCAGAATGTAACTGCACGACTATTTTGCCTAACAGTGCAATAAGCTTTGCAAGAGTTTGCACTGGTGAGACTACAAAGTTGGCCGACTCTCTAATTGTGCAATGACGTTTTTTGTTGTGCATGAGAAATATCAAATGGCAAATGTTCCAAACATAGACTCAGAGTCATTAGTCGGGAATCGGACTACACTGGTCAAGATGTATGTTTTGCGGTTAGATTTAAAAGACCTGACACAAGGCTTCAGGGATAGTCAGATGGAGTAGACGTGTTTGTGTCTTTCCCCCGCACTTTGTGTTTTTCTTGACCATTTGAGCCCCTTTATGCGTTCATATTAATTTTAATCTTATCGTACTGAAGAAACTTGTATAACTTAGTTTCAATATGACCACCAAATCGACTTAGCAAAGCAGGAAAGACCCTAAAACAGACCTCGCTGACGATGCTACCAATGAGCTTAGCATGGCGGCAATTGCTAAGCTTTTAGATCAACACGGCAGGCTCTATCAGCAGAATTCAAGTCAAGTATTTCTTCACTCGAGTCAAAGATAGACAGTGTTCATATTTCGGTTTCCGGCCATACCCACAATATTGATGCACTGGAATCTAACGCTAATGTCTTGGATGTACGCATGCTTGCACTGGAAGCATCATGTGCCACTCTATCTGATAGTAATGCTAAGTTGCTAGCAAAGGTTACTGATCTTGAGTCCTGTAGCCGCCGCAACAACATTTGAATAGTTGGCTTACCAATATCGATTGAGTGCCCTCGTCCATCGGCCTTCTTTTCACAACTCCTGGTGGAAGTCATGGGGAAGGATATTCTTTTCTTGCCGCCGGACATCGACTGGGCCCATAGGGCTCTCATCAGTAAACCTGCAGCTGGAGGAAAGCCGAGGGATTTCATCAATCGGCTTCACTGTTATCAGCAGAAAGAGTTAGTTGTTCGCGAGGCTCGAGCTAAAAGAGGCAAGCTCATGTTCCAGGGTAGCCCGATCGCTATATATGATGACTACGCACCTGAAGTGATGATACAATGATCTAAATATCGGAGTGTGATGACGGACCTCTAAAATTTGGGACTTTGACCAACCCTGCCTTTCCCTGCGAAGCTCTCCATCAGGACCAAGGATGGGGACAGGAGGTTGTTTTACTCGGTGGCAGAGGCTGAAGAATACGTGGCGAATATTCGGGTTGGCTCATCTGCGTGACTCCGCTTTTGTATCATTCACCAAAACTATCTGATAAGTAGCCAGCTGCTCATAAATATGATGTGTTTATTTTTATCGTATCCACCGCGATGCCCTACGGACACTGGCATTTATATACTGTTTCCAAAGCTCACGGAATGCCTCGAAACATTTTGGTTATAAGTTTGACAGCTGGTCATTTACCACGATGGACCTCTATTTTGGTAATACCATCGTTTATTTATATTTAGTGACTGTTCACATGTTCAGTTGATATAAAGGCTTGTTTGTTTAGCATTGCATGTTTCCTTGTTATGTTTAATATTTTTTCTATTGAAGGGTTATTTGTCCTTTTTGTGCCTTTTTTGCACGAGCGCCCTCCTCAGTCACTAATCATCAAGGTATAAGACAGCCTGTTGACTCATTTGTGTTGAATAGGGTATAAAGGAGGACATAAGGTCACTATTTATCCTTTTTTTCAGTACATTTCCTTTTTTTTATTTGTATTTTTACTTTTTAATTTTGTTACTTTTCTGGGGCTCACCTATTGTTAACTAGGGGAGCAAGACAATGTAAGATTGAAGTGTTACTAGATGTTGAGTCTGAGTGCTCAGTCAAGTTTATTCAGTTATGGGGGGGTCTTCTTTTTTTTCTTTTCTTTCTCTCTCCCTCTGCTTTCTTCCATCTTCCTTTGTGCTTCCTCTTTACTCATTTTCCTTTCTTTGGATCCAGAGTGTATTCTATCAGATCGATATCACAATTTTACTAATTCCGTAGAATGGCTAATATTCCTACAATGACAGTCCACGGACTGCGGCTAATCACTTGGAATGTCAAGGGAATGAATAACAGTATTAAGGTTGGTAAGGTTCTATTGCATTTACAACATCTTAAGGCCGATATTATGTTTCTGCAAGAAACACACCTGCGAACTGCTGACATGCTCCGAATCAAGAGGGCTTGGATGGGCCACTTGTATCATTCTAAATTCTCCCAAAGTTCTTGTGGGGCTGCTATTATTATTCATAAGAATGTCATGTTTTAGCTGGCCAATACCATATCTGACCCCAATGGCTGTTTCTTTGTGGTCACGGGTAAGCTTTGTAATGTACCAGTTGTTCTCTTACGAGAGGTTCTCTCGTATTGCGTAAGCTAGCTTACGCTACGGGAAAGATTCATCTTTTCTGAGATATTGAAGCCAAAAAATTATCCTTAATTTTGTATCCATTGTCAACGCAGTGCGGCAGCTGCAGACCTTGAGCGGGCTAGCTAGCGAGCTCATTGGTTGCTCTGCGGCAACTGCTGCAGCCTATAGACGAGCTTGGGCGAACTCGCATCCAATGAGAGGCGTCCGCGCGCTCACTGCATCAAAGCCCGCCAAAAAGGGCGTGACTAGAGTGCATATAAGCGTAGTTCGTAGGCTGGAACCCTGATTTTCATCTCTTCGGCGAAGCTCTTCGCATCACTGAACCAGATGCCGCGTCGCCGTTCGAGGGGCATCAAGCAAGCGTGGACAGCGCTCGAAGAAGCCGGCCGTCTTCGCCACCTTCAGCCGTCCTGCGAGCTACGCCATCCGGCGACGTATCCTTTTTAAAAAAAAGCAAGCTAGTTCTTAAAGAACTTCACAAAAGAGTACGAGCGTCTTTTTTAAGATGCCTCGCTCCACTTGCGCCTCATGCCGCGCTCCTCTCAGCACCGGAGACCGCCACATCATCTGCGCTCTCTGCCTGGGACTGGGGCATGCAGAGCTCGCCCTCGCCGAGGCGGATCACGATCTCTGCGAGGAGCTGCCGATGTCGACCCTGCGGGCTCGACTCGAAGCGCTCAGGACCGAAGCCGCCGCGCTGCCTTCCGTTCAGCCGTGCAGAAAAAAGCGCCGCTCTCAAAGGCTGCCGGAAACAGTGGTAGAAGCGATTGCCTCGCCGGAGCCCATCCATCGAGCATCGCCTTCACCCTCCCTGCCCACCCGGGACGCGCAGTTGCCGCCGAGCGGCTGCTCTGCTGCCATCTCAGACGAAGAAGCGGAGGATAAGGGCTGTTCCATCATGGCTTCGGACAGCGAGGAGTGGTCAGGCTCACACGCCTCCTCCTCGGCCCAGGAATCCAGCAGGACCCGCGCCGGAGTCGAAGGGAACTAACACGCCTCCTCACACAGGCCGTCGACCGCCTCGGGCTCGAGTGGTCACCGCCCCTTGAGCAGGCACCCAACAGACTTGACGGCTGCTTTCTACAGAGCCGCCGCCGCGCAGCACCCGCTACCCGGGCCGCTCCCTTCCTGCCAGAACTCCACGCCGAGCCTCCCCGCGGGCCTCGGACTAGAATTGCGCTGAAACCTGAACAACCGAAGTCCTCCTAGCTTTGTTGACAAAACGACGGATCAGTGCCGCTGAACCTCTGCACGGCCTGTCACAGGGTAAAAACGAGCTGGTCATCCACTTCCTCAGGGGAGCTAGAAGGATGAACCCTCCGCGCCCCCCATCGGTTCCTATCTGGGACCTTTCTATAGTTCTCGAAGCTATGAAAGCCCCCCCCTTTCGAACCGCTTCAATCCGTGGATGTGAAACACCTCTCACTTAAAACCATTTTTCTAACTGCCCTATCATCAGTTAAACGGGTGGGAGACCTTCACGCGCTATCTGTCAGCGCTGAGTGTCTTGAGTTTGGACCAAGTGACTCCAAGGTCATTTTAAAGCCTAGACACGGCTACGTCCCCAAGGTGGTCGGTACTCCTTTCAGAGCACAGGTCATTTCCTTGTCGGCGCTACCAGCATCTGATCTCAGTCAGAGCATCTTTGCCCAGTCAGAGCACTGAGATTGTATACTGCGCGCTCCGCATCTTTCAGAAGCTCTGAGCAGCTTTTCGTTTCGTTCGGAGGGCGCACCAAAGGTCTCGCCGCCTCGAAACAGACACTGTCCAGATGGATAGTGGACGCTATTGCTGCCGCGTACGCGTCAAAAGACCTACCATGCCCGCTAGGCATTAAGGCTCACTCCACTAGAGGCATGGCCTCCTCATGGGCATGGTCCAGCGGGATTTCCATTCACGACATATGTGTGGCAGCGGGCTGGGCTTCCCCCTCCACCTTTGTCAGATTTTACAATCTGGAAGTACCCGCTCTGCAGGCTAAACTGCTAGCGGTTTAATACGCTACAGCTCCCCTGGTGAGCTGCATTAATGGGACACGGTCCACACAGACCAGCACCGCCGCTCTGTCTATGTGCTTATGTACTACACACACACTGGCCCGCACTCTTGCCGGCCAAATATTAATTCCCCACTCACAAGGGCTCCCCCGGGTCCCCCTTAATTCCCTGGGGCTCATGCAGTGGATGCTTGGCGCGCACGGCGTTGACAAAGGGTTCCCGTAGCGTAAGCTAGCTTACGCAATACGAGAGAACCTCTCGTAAGAGAATGAATCGGTTACTAACGTAACCTCGGTTCTCTCTAGATGAGGGAACGAGTATTGCGTAACCGGCCGTGCTTGCGCCACGAGCGATTTTTCGCTTCATTCAATGAAAACCAGGGTTCCAGCCTACGAACTACGCTTATATGCACTCTAGTCACGCCCTTTTTGGTGGGCTTTGATGCAGTGAGCGCGCGGACGCCTCTCATTGGATGCGAGTTCGCCCAAGCTCGTCTATAGGCTGCAGCAGTTGCCGCAGAGCAACCAATGAGCTCGCTAGCTAGCCCGCTCAAGGTCTGCAGCTGCTGCACTGCGTTGACAATGGATACAAAATTAAGGAAAATTTTTTGGCTTCAATATCTCAGAAAAGATGAATCTTTCCCGTAGCGTAAGCTAGCTTATGCAATACTCGTTCCCTCATCTAGAGAGAACCGAGGTTACGTTAGTAACCGATTCGTTTTAGTTTCTATATATGCCCCTAATTGGGATAATGATCCCAATTTCTTTTGAGTTCTTTGTTAAGTTTTTTCAAGTTTTCAAGTTAGGTGATCCCATCTCTGAGCTAGAAATACAAGAGGCCATTAAATCTATGCAATCTGGAAAGTCCCCTGGCCCCGATGCCTTTACAGCTAATCCTTTGCCTCCTTGTTAACTCCTACCTTGACAAGGCTATACAATGATTCTTTTATGACAGGCCGCCTTCCCTCAACCCTATCCGAGGCTTCTATTTCTCTGCTCCTTAAAAAAGATAAGGACCCCACTTCTTGTGCTAGTTGTATGCCAATATCACTCCTAAATGTTGATTTAAAAATTTTGGCCAAAGTTTTAAGTTCTCGGCTTCAGGTGGTGCTGCCGTCTTTAATCTCCCATGATCAGACAGGTTTCACTCCAGGGAGACATTCTTTTTTTAATACCAGGAAGCTTCTTAATATCCTTTTCTCCCCCTCATCTGATTCACCGGAAATCATCCTTTCTTTATATGCTGAAAAAGCCTTTGATAGGGATTTGATTCCAATTTTATCTCTTGGATTCAGCTTCTTTATTCATCCCCTGTCGCCTCTGTGCTCACTAATGGCTTGCGGTCACCTCTCTTTTGTCTTCACCGTGGGACACATCAGGGTTGCCCTCTTTCCCCTTTACTCTTTAATCTTGCTATAGAGCCTCTTGCTATATGGCTTCGTAGCCACAATGGTTTTGAGGGAATTTCGTGTTACTTTCTAGTTCATAAACTTTCTCTTTATGCTGACAAACTTTTATTGTACATTTCTAATCCTGCCTCTTCCTTGCCTATTATTTTGGAAATTCTTGATCAATTTGGCCACGTATCTGGTTACAAGATCATTTTTTTAACTTTTTTTTTTGTTAATGCTCAGGCCAAGAATCTCTCATACTCTCTTTTCCTTCAAGATTGCACCACGTGGATTCACTAATTCTTATAATAATTTATTTGTTAAGAATTTTCAACCACTTGTGGATAAAACCAATTTAGACCTGTCTAGATGGACCTTGCTTTCTTTATCTCTTGTCGACCGCATTAATCATGTTAAAATGGTTATTTTGCCCAAATTCCTTCATCTTTTTCAGCATATTCCAATTTGCATTAATAAGTCTTTTTTTTACTAAATTTGATGGCACTTTGCTTCCTTTTTATGGGAAAACAAACCGCGCGTCTCAAAAAATCAATTCTTCATCTTCTTAAGTTTAAAGGAGGCCTGGCACTTCCTAACTTCCAACATTATTACTGGGCTTGTAATATCAACCAGATTCTCTAGTGGAATAGCCCTAACCACACTGAAACCTGCCCTTCTTGGGCCCACATAGAGGTTGCATCATCAAAAGGATCTTTATATTCTGTTATTTGTTCTCAGCTTCCTTTAGCCATTACCAAAATCTCAACTAATCCAGTTGTCACTAGCTCTATTAAAATCTGGGTCCAATTCAGAAAACATTTCGATTTGCATAGAGCTTCTATCTATACACCCATTTTAAATAGTTACCTTTTCTCCCAATCTTGCTCTGATCCTGCATTCCGCACTTGGGCAGTCAATGGCCTTATTACGCTTAAGGACCTGTATGTAGATGGAGTCTTTACATCTTTCTCACTTTTGTCAACTAAATACAATCTGACCTGTAGTCATTTGTTTAATTTTTTTCAGGTTAGACACTTTGTTCAAAAGTTGTTTCCCCACTTCCACAATCGCCCTCCTGAATGCCTCCTTGATCAATTTCTCACCATAAATGCAGGCCAAAAACATTTTATTTCAGTTATTTATAACCTAATAAGTACTCTTAACGTTTACCCTACTGTTTCCCTTAAAGTGTCTTGGGAGCAGGACTTAGGAGTTATTATTACTGATGAACAATGGAGTGGCATTTTGAAACTTGTTCACTCCTCATCAATATGTTCCAGGCATGGTCTACTGCAATGTAAGGTGCTCCACAGAGCCCATCTTACTAATGCCCGATTGGCCACATTTTTTCAAGATAAGAGTGATGCCTGTAACCGCTGTAAGCTGCCTCCTGCTGATCACCTTCATATGTTTTGGAGCTGCCCCCGTCTAGGAGACTTTTGGGTCCAATGTTTTGATATGCTTAAAAATGCTCTTAACATAGACCTGGATCACAACCCATTGACAGCCCTTTTTGGCATTTCCTTGAGACCTGACTTAACTGCCTCATCTCGCCGGGTTATTGCTTTTACTACAGTTTTAGCCAGACGAACCATTCTTCTTAAATGGAAACACGTTGTCCCCCCAACATACGATAAGTGGATCCAAGAAATGTTTTGCTGTATAAGACTCGAAGTTATTTATTATTACTAATATGTATTCCTTTTTTTCTTTAATTATTTTATTTACATTTCCCCTACCTGGAATGTAGGGCGCTTGTTATTGGTTCTATTTTGATTTGGAAGTTTGGATGGAGGGTTGGGAAGAGGAAATTAACTTGAGACAATCAGTTTTCTTTTTTCTGGTCTGCTTTCTGTTTGATTTATAAAATGTACAGTTATGTTTTGTTTTGTTAATTACCAATAAAAAAGATTGGAAATAAAAGACCTGCCATATGAGAGTCATTCGTTCGGGAATCGGAGTACACTGGTTGCTCTGTATGTTTCGCACAGATTCAAAGGAACCAGCTCATCAGAATCATTAATCCAGTAATAAGACTACCCTGACCATGCTCTATGTTTTGTGCTTAGATTGAAAAGAACTGACTCATGAGAGTAATTTGTTCATGAATTGGAATACACTTGTCACACAATATGTTTTGCACTTAGATTCAAAAGAACTGATTCATAAGAGTAATTTGTTTAGAAATTTGACTACATTGATAACATTGTATGTTTTGCGCTGCTTAGGGCTGTCACGATTAGTGGTCAACCGATATGGGGTTTTTAATGGCCGATGCTGCTATTTAGAGAGCAGGGTGGCCGATAAGCCCATACAATGCAGGTATATCACACAATTTAATATAGTAAATAACAAACATAAAATTGCTAAATTTGATGCTCATTTAGCACTATATTTACTCAATTTCACACAAAACTAAATAATAATATGTATTTTAAATGGTAGATAGAAGTTTCTTCAGATTTCTGTTTAGTCATCAAATTTTAGTAATTTATTTGCACATGAAGAAAGTGTTATTATATTAGGAAGAAGGAAATAACAGTACACACAGTAGTCCATCAACCATGGATTGCTATAGCATTTACTCAAAAAATACAGATTTGTACAACCAATTGTACATACAGTGCATAGTGAATAAGACATTTACTTATAGATGATGATGATGATGATGATGATGATGATGTTTATTTCAAACCTGCATTCTAGTTTTCTCACAAATCAACATAACAGGCTACCTAACAAACAAATTATACAAGCCAAACAACTACAATTATAAGTATACAATTATACTTATAGCACACATGAAGCGCTTTTACCTTGGGCTGCATCCTAAAATGTAGGCAGCTGACTTGTTACCTTGCTGCCTAATTAGTTAATGGCTTAACTAACAGCTGTTTTGAATGAATGGAACTCTTAAGGAAACTGGTCTCCAAACAGTGTGAAAAGCACTTCCGTATACAGCCTCTGGAGGCAGCATTTTCCTTGTTTAGGATGCAGCCTTGAAGTTGCACTCAAGCATTTAGGTGGATCCAGCACAAGCCTCAATCTCCTAACAGTTTAAATGGCCTGGATCACCATACTTTGCTTTCTATTTAAACACTTAATTACATAAAGAGCGGAATCGCAGGGGAGATACACCTGGCAACCAATCATCTAAACGGCCAGCCCGTCATAAATTTTCCTTAATTCAGCCTAAGGTTTGCTATTAATGTTAGTTAATCATTTCAATAATTCCAAATTTAGAGTAATCGAAATGTTTATTTATGAAATTATTGTGTGTACACATTGTGTGTGTGTGTGACGTGAGGCCTCATATATATCGCTCCTATACCTACAAGGCTATGTTCGAAATCACCCTATTACACTTATGTATTGCATGATTTAAGGGGACAACCATTTGTAGTGTATTCAGTCTTATTATTCATTTATAAAGAGTGTACAACTGACGTACACTTAAAGTTTGGTGAATACACAGGCAGTGAAAGTCGAGCCGAATGAATTCAAGCGTCTTCAGACATTCACGGGTTTCAGTTTCGCTCACTTGTTTTCATTCACTCCTTCAAGTGAACTATATTAGTTTATTAAAGTAGGAAATACTTAACGACAGCATAGGGGGTGATTTTGGATACAGCCACTGCCTACGGACTGTGGTTAAGTTTGTTTTATATTTGCAAAAATGGCCATTATATTCCTCATTTTTATTAATTTGGGTGCTTCTCATTTCTTATTTGTGCATCCTCGTTTCCTTTCCTCAAATCTTAGCTCCATTCCCTTAGGATGTCAGTGAAGGATACACCTGTGTGTCGTACCTCATGACTCCTCAGGAAGCTTCCTCGATCCTCATTATACAAGTAATAAATGAAATAATCAACAGATTAATATAAAACATAGACTTCTAGCTGTATACCTTACCTTGGGTGAAATTCTGCTATAAATAGGTCCTCTATAGATCCTTTGCAGTTAGTGATGCTTTGCAGGGAACAGGATTTTCAGTTTTTTGGCCAAGACTTGGTATTATCTCCCCTTGTTAATGATTTAAGGGGTATTGAAGAATCTGGAATTATTTTGGATGATGGTGAGAAACGTCATGGTTTGAGACATTGTGTCGAAGGAAGTGACACAAGGCGTCTTCTTTGGACGGCGAATCGTACCTCTGAACCTGAGAAAAGGCCAATGTCAAGTTGGCATACAGAATTTGCATGCCCCGCCCCGGACATACGGGTATAAAGGGAAGCGGGGCAGCGAATGGCAGTCAGGATTTTGCACCGAGGAGCCGAAAATGAAGCACGGCTATTTACAGTGCTAGGTCTAGTGCTGTGGCAGGATGGACACAACATCTCATTCCCTCCCTCGGGGAACGGAGGTTACAACAGTAACCATGATGTTCCCCTTCTGTCACTCTGTCGACGTTGTGTCGAAGGATGTGAAACAAGGGGTCCATATAAAAACTGACTGTTGGAACAGGTGCAAAGCAGGCTATTGCGTGTTAGAGGTACCTGTACCGAGTACATGTAGCCCTCCCCAACGGCCCCTCAAAGAGTTTTGCATGCCCACCTTAGGTTTTCCCACACCCCTGAGGGGGGAAAAGGTGTTACATGCTAGCGTGGGAGCAAGCCCAGCAGCCACGGCCTTCTCTCTCACTATGTCTCTCACATAGGACGTAAAGAGGCTGGGGCCCAACTTAAGTCGGGGAAGGCGGTCTTTCCCCGGGGGGAGCAGGAGAGCCTGTTGGTAGCAGCAGGTGCCCCGAGGCTAGGGTGCTGAGAGAAGACTCAAAGCACTTGTCCTGCTCCGCGCACCTGACAGGGGCGGCTTCAAGACTGAGGAAGAGGCCTAAGGAGGCGTCTTCAGAACTTGTCAGCGCCGGCGTGCTGGGCGCTGAGGCGAGACTGGAGGTAAGGTAGCTGTCCGGCCCACTAATTTCCTATTCTTTCAGGAGGGGAAGACCCTGCAGAGGCCACACCCTGCCCAGTCCAAGGGGAGGTAATGTTTGGCAAATACACCACGAGGGTTGTGTAGCCGGACGTGCGAAATGGCATGGTGGTAGGTCCAGCCTAATGAAGGGGGGGACTCTACAGGCACGGGGCCAAGGCAGCGGGGCTGCCTGAGGGAAACGCGGGTCCACCGACAGGGGGACCATACCGTGGAAAATACATCACTGGGAGTTAGCCCGAAGAGGGAACTATGCCCGTGGAGCCCGACCCCAGTACAGAGCCCTGTGAATCATACTGGGTCTAGCCACGAGTTGCTCTGCTGAATTCGCGGGCCAGAAGGCTAGGGAGGAAAAACATCCAGGCAGCGATGATCAGTGGCTGACCTGGGACAAAAGGCGCACTGGATCACTTTGGTGAAGGGCGAAAGGTGCAAGCGGAAACCCGGTCGTTTGTGCCGCGTTACCGAGTTCTACCGGCTCGGACCTGACAAAACACGGGACAAGACTGACTCAACCCTTAGATTGTAAAATCTGGCAAAGGTATTGGGTGTTGCCCAGCCTGCTGCTCTGAAGATGTCTGCTAGGGAAGTGCCATGGCTCAGTGCCCACGAGGACACCACACTTCTAGTAGAGTGTGCTCGGACCTGCAGGGGGGCGGGCACGCCCTGGGTGTGATAGGCTAAGGCAATAGCATCAACGACCCAGCGGGCTAGCCTCTGTTTGGAGACGGCGTTCCCTTTCCGCCATCTGCCAAAGCAGACAAAGAGCTGCTCAGAACATCTAAAGCTCTGCGTGCGGTCCACATAGGTATGCAAAGCACGCAGACACAGCAACGAATGGGCTAGGTCTGCCACCCCCGAGGCAGTGCTTGCAGGTTCACGACCTGGTCCCTGAAAGGGGTCGTAGCACAGTCGGGTCTCAGGATAACGTGAGAAAGTGCTGGACCGAACTCCAGGCAGGTGTCCCTGACAGAGAACGCTTGTAGGTCTCCAACCCTCTTGATTGAGGCTAACACGATCAAGAGGGCCATCTTTAGGGAGAGGGCCTTAAGCTCGACTGAATCAAGCGGCTCAAATGGGGGTCTCTGGAGGCCCGAGAGGACCACTGAGAGATCCCAAGAGGGGAACATGCTAGGCCGGGGAGGATTCAGTCTCCGGGCACCTTTCAGGAACCTGATAATCAAGTCATGCTTACCAAGGGACTTGCCATCTGTGTCGTGGTGGGCTGCGATAGCAGCTACATACACCTTCAAGGTGGAGAGGGACAGCCTCACCTCCAGCCTCTCCTGCAGGAATAGAAGCTCTGACCGAACTGCGCATCTCTGTGGGTCTTCGGCTCGGGAAGATCCCCAGTTTGTGAACAAGCGGCACTTTAGGGCATAAAGTTGTCTGGTCAAGGGAGCTCCGCCTTGATTGATCGTTCCTACGACAGCAGGTGGTAGACCCACTAGATCTTCCGCATCCAACGTGGAGGTTTCAGAGGTCTGGGTGCAGATGCCAAAGGGTGCCCTGTCACTGAGAAAGAAGGTACTTCCTCAGGGGAATTTTCCAGGGAGGGGCTGTCGTAAAGAGGGTGAGATCCGAGAACCAGGTGCGGGTGGGCCAGTAGGGGGCCACCAAGATGACCTGTTCCTCATCCTCCCTGATCTTGCACAGCACTGATGCAAGAAGACTCAATGGGGGAAATGCGTACCTGCGCAGCCCCCGAGGCCAGCTGTGTGCCAGCGCATCTGTCCCATGAGGGGCTCCCGTCAGGGAATACTAGAGCAGGCAGTGGGAGTTGTCTTGGGAGGCAAAGGAGCCTCCACTCTCCGCTGGGCGAAACTGCCATCGTATTACGGTTGCCAGGGATGTGAGTGGCGAGCAGCGACTTAAGTCGTGGCTGACTCCAAAGGAGGAGATGGCGGTTGAGTTGTGACATATGATGAGAGCGCATGCCTCCTTAGCAATTTATGTACGCTACCGTCGCGGTGCTGTCATAATGGATCAGAATGTGCTTGCCTCGGATTAGTGGAAGAAACATCCGTAGGGCAAAAATTACAGCCATCAACTCTAGGCAATTGATGTGCCAACGCTGCCAGGATCCTTTCCAGGTGCCAACGGCAGCGCGCCCGTTGCACACGGCACCCCGACTCTGTCGAGAGACATCTGTGGTTACCATGACACGTCTGCACACCTGCTGCAGGGGGACTCCGGCCGGCAGAAAGCAGAGGTCTGTCCAAGAGTTGAAAGTCTGACGGCAGGAGGGGGTGATTATCACACGATGCGTGCCGTGCCATGTTATAGCAGTCTCATATGCATCAACCTGAGCGGCGTGACCACGGCAGAGGATGCCATATACTCCAGGAGCCTCTGGAATTGTTTTAGAGGAATCACTGTGCCGGGCTCGAAGCGAGCAAGGCACCTGAGCACTGACTGCGTGCGCTCGTTGGTGAGCCGTGAACTTCATGCCGAGGAAAGAGATGCTCTGAACTGGGTCGAGCTTACTCTTTTCCCAGTTGACCTGAGGCCATAGACGGCTGAGGTGCCTGAGCACCTGGTCCCTGTGAGCGCATACTAACTCTCGAGAGTGGGCCAGGATGAGCCAGTTGTTGAGCTAATTGAGTATGCGGATGCCCTTTGTGAAGACACGAGGGGACAGGGACAGGCCGAAGGGGAGGACTGGTACTGATAAGCCTGGCCGTCGAACGTAAACCATAAGAAGGGTCGGTGTTGCAGCAGAATGGAGACGTGGAAGTACACGTGCTTTAGGTCTACCGCCACGAACCAATCTAGCTGTGGAACGCAGGTGAGAATCTGTTTCTGCGTGAGCATTTTGAACGGGAGTTTGTGCAAAGCCCGGTTGAGAACTCGCAAGTCCAAGATTGGTCGCAACCCGCCACTTTTCTTGGGTACGATGAAGTAAGGGCTGTAGAAATCCTTCTTCATCTCGGCTGGAGGGACGGGCTCTATCGCGTCCTTGAGGAGCAGGGTGGAAATCTCTGCTCGTAAGGCACTGGCTTGTTGGCCACGCACTAGAGTGGAGTGAATACAGCTGAGACAAGTCGGGAGCCGGGCAAACTGAATCGCGTAGCCGAGTCGGATGGTCCTGGCCCACCAGCATGACAGCGTCGCAAGGCTTGGGTGCTGAGAAAAGACTCAAAGCATTTACCATGCTCCGCACACTGTCGGGCTGAGCAGTCGTGGGGCCGGAGGCGAGAGAGCTGCGTCCGGGGAACCGACTGTAGAGTTTTGGGGCCGGGGGGCCGTATGAACGGCACGCACTGGCTGGATGACCCAGGGAATCGCTCTGTGGGTACCGCAGCCCAAAGGCGGTGTGGCAGATGAAAATAACGAAAACAAGGATTCTCTTCCCGGCCCTCCACCGGGGGATGGAGTGGTCTTGGTACCAGCTCCGTAGCAAACATCCTACTCTCTGGGTTGCCCGTCTCAGGAGCGCCTCGGAGCTTCTCTGGTCCAGGAAGGGGTCCTGGAGATGGGGGGCATACGCTGCCTGTGAGGTGCTCAATTCAGGGGCTGAGAGCTGGGCCCAGGTTGCAGAGCTGCCTGTCATTGTATGATCGCAGGGGGACAACCTCGGCGAGCAAGCGGGGCGCGCTGACTGGGCAGCGCCGTGGCATGATGTGAGAAACTGCCTCCATATGCTTTCTCACCACCGCAAACTGCTGGGCAAAGTTGTCGACGGTGTCACCGAAGAGGCCAAGCTAGGAGGCGGGGGCGTTGAGAAATCGTGACTTGTCAACGGCGTGCATCTCGACAGTGTTCAGCCAGAGGTGTCGCTCACCTGCCTGAGTGCCTGCGCCGTGACCTTTGTAGCTCTAAGAGCGAGGTCGGAGCAGAGCGCAGTTCCTGCAGCATGTCGAGGTCAGAACTACCCAGGTGCAGATTGAGTGCCTTGGCTTGGTGAATTTTCAGGAAAGCCATAGCATGCAGGGCTGAGGTGGCCTGTCCGGTGGCACTGTAGACTTTTGTGGTCAGTGGTGTCGTCATTTTACGGCTCTGGAGAGGAGTACCGGGCAGTCCCGCCAGGTGGCGGCGTTCTTGGGACATAAGTGGATCGCAACCGCTCTGTCCACCTGGGGGACCTCCGTGTACCCATGGGCCGCCCTGCCATCCAAGGTAGTGAGAGCGGACGAGTGGACGAGGGCGATTCAGACCGCGTCGGCTTGTCATGCACTTCCGGAAAGAACGGAACCGAGAGGTGTGTGGCTATGAGCGGTGCCGTGACCCGAGGAACCTATCTAGTAGCCGTGAGGGGGGGACAGAGATCTCCAGTCCAGCCTTGTGCTCGCGGCGGCCCGGGAAAGCATAGCAGACATCTGCGCGTCAGCCTCAGACTGGGCAAGCAGACCTGAAGGTGGCAGCCCAGGCGAGTCATCAGCATCAGACGCCACTGTGACGCTCTCTGAAGCAGAGGCGATGTCGTCATCCAATCCTGGGGGCTCAAGGGAGAATGCCTGCTGGCCGTGAGGTGAGCCGCAATCATCCCAAGCTCGGACGGAAGCAAGCAAGCGTGCCGGGGAGGGCGGGTGGTTCGTGGGGATTTACCCGGTGAAACCGAGCCCGGCGTCATCCCCAAATCGCATTCATCACCAGCCGGGTGATCCTCAATCCCGTGGGAAGAAGGAACGACGTGGGGGGAGTGGCTGAAGTGGCTTTCTCCCATGAGAGAAGAAAGCCGCGACCACAATGTTGCCATGGCTATGTTCTTGCACTGAGAATATGACCATTCATAAAACGCTGCCTGCGCGTGATCGCAGCCCAGGCATGCGAGGCAGCTTTTATGACTGTCAGAAGTGGAGAGAAATAAACCGCATCCAGGAACTACACAGGCGGAAAGACATCTTTAAAAAGACACGTCCTGAAAAGGACGTTCAACGCCTGCTGTGTATTGCTCTTTTATGAGTGGGAACTTTTATGAGTGGGAAAATAGACTTTTTTAGGAGGAGAACACTCTTTTAACAGGAAGAAAGCGCTGTCGAAGCGCCCAGGGGCATGAAGTGTTGTGGCAAGGGGGACACAACGTCTTGTTCCCTCCATCAGGCATGGGAGCAGGCCACGCCAGCCACGGCCTATTCCTCTCTATATGTGTAGACTCTTTTAGGAGGAGAACACTCTTTTAACCCGGAAGAAAGCGCTGTCGAAGAGCCCAGGGGCATGAACTGCACAGCGTGCAGATAGAGAGAGACGCCAGCTGGAAAATGCGCTGTGCTTCTCGCTGATAGAGGTGAGTGGAACAGTAGTGAAGCTCAGCTGCTTGTTGCACAACCATTCGGCTCCGAAGAAAAATTCTGACTGGCATTTGCTGCCCTGCTTCCCTTTATACATATATGTCCAGGGCAGGGCTTGAAATTCTGTCTGCCAACTTGACACTGGCCTTTTCTCAGGTTCAGAGGTACGATTCGGCATCCAAAGAAGACCCCTTGTGTCACTTCCTTCAACGCAGCGTCGAGAGAGTGACAGAAGGGGAATTGCACGGGGCTGTCATAGCAATAGCAGGTGACAACTTGGGATCCCATTCTGTGGGAGGATTTACTGAAAATTTCAGCAAAAGCAAGAACTTCTGTCGGTACTGTAGGATTGATAGGGACTGTTTTGAAAGGCCACTCAGCCACAACAATTTCTGCTCATGGACACAATCTCATCTGAGCCCTGCCCACAAAGTTCACCACAGACAGACTGTGACATATTAGAACTGCTCCAAGATTCAGCACCCAAGGATGACTTTCTGGAAAACATCCAGGGAAACCAGGACAGCATATTACAGCCTCCGATAACGCCAGAGCAACAGCCCCTCTCACCAGACACGTTATCCCTCTCTCCAGCATCTCCACATCTGTGTTTCTCAGAGAAAATGGAAGAACTGGTGTATGCTGGAACCAAACTATCCCACTCTTTTGCTGCAAGCCCCCAGATATCAAGCAAAAAACATCAGGCCCCTCAAGCACCTGCGGGCCCAGCTCGCCCTCCCCCTCCTCCTGTGAGAGCTCTTCGACCTCTGCCACAACGCCAGGGCTCACACCCTCCTCCATCTGCTCGAGGTGAACCAAAAACAACTGATACCAGCTCTCAGTGATATGTGTTGGGTCCCCGCTATGATAACAGTAACTTTCTCAAATGTTTACAAAACAAGCGGGAACCCAGTGTGCCTGTATCTTTCTCTATTGCTGTTCGATTACATCATAGAAAGTCTAAGGCCTTCAAAAGCCATACAGCAAACCCATCTAATCTGGTGCCTATTACATGCCAAACTAAGATTGCTGTGGGGACAAAAACTGTTAAGTTAGCACTTTTAAACATCCGCTCACTTAAAAATAAATCACTTCTATTCAATGACTTAATAAGCACATACAACCTGGATTTTATGTTTCTAAATTAAACTTGGCTAGAAGACAGCTGTAGTGCAACAGTCCTTAATGAAACATCCCTCCTAACTTTACTTATTTTAGTGTCTGCCGAGAAGATAGGAGAGGTGGGGGTTTAGCTGCTCTCTTTAAAGATGTCTATCAATGTAAGCAAATATAATTTGGGAATTACCCGTCTTTCGAATATCTGGGTAGTGTGTTAAAAGGTGCTCCACGCATTTTACTTATCATTATTTACTGGCCTCCAAAATACTCTCCAGCCTTCGCTGAGGACTTTACAGAACTGTTATCAACAATTACCTCAGAGTTGACAGTTTTGCCATTGCTGGAGACTTTAACATTCACATAGATAATGCAGAAAACAATATGACAAAAGAAATCATAACTGTTTTAAAAACTTTTGATCTGACTCAGCATGTACATGGACCCACACACAATCATGGACTTATCAGTAAGGGTCTAAACATTTCATCGATTGTTATTAAGGATGTAGCACTGTCTGATCATTTCTGTATTTTCTTTGATATATTGATCTCTCCTGCCATTGAAGCTAGATCTGCGTCTGTCAAGAAGAAATGCTTAAATGAGAACACTAGTGTACTATTTATGAAGGCTATATCTTTAACACCAAGTATATCTGCTGACTCTGTTGATTTTCTCCTTGATTCTTTTAACTCAAAAGTTAAAAGTGTAATTGATGATATTGCTCCTGTGAAAGTCAGGAAGAAGAGTGGCAGACAAAAAGCACCTTGGAGAAACTCAACAGCAGTGCAAAATATGAAAAGACAATGCAGAAAAGCAGAGCGCATGTGGCGGAAGACAAAACTTGTAGTCCATTATAACATCTACAAAGATAGCATCCATGCTTTTAATATGGAACTAGGCAAAGCTAGACAGACTTTCTTCTCGAATATTATAAACAGCAACTTAAACAACACACGCACTCTTTTTGCGACTGTAGAGAGACAGATTCCCAGTGAAATGCTCTCAGACAGCAAGTGCAGTGAGTTTGCCTCTTTCTTCTCTGAAAAAATCAATAATATCAGAAAGGTGATCAGCACAACCTTGAGTTGTGCTGGGGTCAGACAAATCAAACCACAACCTGAGAAAGTAGTTACTATGTCTGATTTCAAAGAAATTGATGGCACAATTTTGGAAGAAACAGTACAGCACCTTAAAACATCAACCTGCGCCCTTGATGCACTTCCCACATCTTTTTTCAAAAGTGTGTTCAAACTGTTTAGAAGCAGATCTCCTAGAAGTGATAAACTCTTCTCTTCTCTCTGGGAGTTTTCCAAACTCCCTGAAAACTGCAGTTGTCAAGCCCCTCTTGAAAAAGAGCAATCTGGATAAGACCATATTAAGCAACTATAGACCGATCTCAAATCTTCCTTTCATAGGCAAGATCATTGAAAAAGTTGTCTTCAATCAGCTGAACAAATTCTTGAACTCAAATGGATACTTTTTTTTTTTCCAAAATATTTTTATTGAGAGAAAAAAGGCATACTTCCTGTCACAATGACACAATACAATTCACATTTTTGTTATATACAAATACACACATATATATTATATATATATATATATATATATATATATATATATATATATATATATATATATATATATACATACAAATAATTTTTTTTATAATAATAAAAAAAAAAAAAAAGGACAAATAAACTTAAGCCCCCCACCCCCCAAGCTCAAGATGGCTAATTCACATACATCTCAGGCTGTTTATATACTATAAAATCCAACAACAGGCAAAAATTCAAATGGGTAGTGTCTGTAACTCCATAAAGTAAGAAATAAAGGGTTGCCATTTGTGGAAAAACTTGTCAGTACATCCCCTCAATGTATACTTTATTTTCTCGAGTTTTAAAAAAACATTGTGTCCCTAAGCCACTGGGAGATGGATGGATATTTTGCAGACTTCCAATGCAACAGTAAGGAACATTTTGCTATTAAGGATGTGAAAGCTATAATGTCATTCTGTATAGTACTTAATGGAAGTGAGGCATCAGGGATCCCGAATATAGCAATCAGTGGACAAGGTTTTAAATCTACTCTGAGAATAGAGGGCATAATAATAAAGAAACAATCCAAAAACCATACAGATCAGGGCAAAGAAAAAACATATGACTAAGATGACAGGGAGAGCCATGACACTTATCACATTTGTCTTCCACTTCTGGATATGGACCCTATGCAAGACTTTGAATTGGATGAGTCCGAGACGAGCACAAGAAGTGGTAGACTGTATCCTATCTATAGCACGTTCCCAAAACTCATCACTTATTTGTACTCCTAATTCCATTTCCCAAGCATTCTTAATATTGGTATTCGACTGACTGCTTAAGGCCAGAATAACGTAATATATCTTTGAAATCATTCCTCTCTGATGAGGATTATATGAGAGCAAGATCTCCCAAGGCTGTTCTGGAGGTGCAGAGGGGAAATTAGGGATACAAAATTTCGAATTTGAAAATAGCAAAACAGATGTGTAGCAGGCAGGTCATAAGTAGATGACAGGTTGGCATCAACATACAAATTTTTGAATTGTTTAATGCCCTTGTCATACCACACTGAAAATGATGAGTCCAAACACGATGGAGGAAATAAGTGGTTATTGCATAATGGACCCAAAAAGGATGCATCTATAAATTTAAAGCGCCGTCTAAATTGATACCAGATCTTAAGTGTGTTAAGGACAACTTGATTATTAGTATATAAAGAAAGTTTAGTAGGTAACGAAGAATAAAGTAAAGCAGGTATAGAGGATTCCCTACAAGATGATAATTCCAATTTACACCAAGAAGAGCCAGGAGACTCAACCCAGTAACAGAGTTTATGGATGTTCGCAGCCCAGTAATAAGATTGAAAATTGGGTAATGCAAGTCCCCCACTAAGTCTACATCCCTGCAATAAAATTTTATGAACCCTCGGTGACTTCCCCCCCCAAATAAAATGATTATTTTATCCAATGAATCAAAGAATTGTTTTGGCAGAAAAAGAGGAATTGACTGAAATAAGAAAAGAAATTTTGGTAATATATTCATTTTGACAACATTGATCCTACCAATTAGAGAAAGGGGGAGGCTACCCGAACTTTGAATATTGGATTTAACCTTTGAGATAAGGGGAGTGAAATTGGCCGATGCAAGACCAGACAAAGAACGTGTCACGTTTATACCAAGGTATTTAAACCCTGACTGGCTAAACTGGAAATGTAGAACTGACTGTTGGAGATGAAGTGCTGCAGTATTGACGGGAAAACAGTCGCTTTTCTCCAAATTTTATTTATAACCCGAGATGGAACTGAAGATCTCCAGAACACCCAAAGCTGCAGGCATAGAAGCGATAGGATCGTTTACATAAAGTAACAAGTCATCCGCATATAGCGACAATTTGTATTCAACACCATGTCGAACTATTCCTTTAAATAAATGGGAAGATCTTAATACAATAGACAAAGGCTCGATAGCAACCGCAAAGAGCAAAGGCGATAGGGGACAGCCTTGGCAACATCCACGTCCGAGAGCAAAATAATGAGAATAAGTGTCATTAGTATGAACATTGGCTTTAGGTGATGAATAAAGGACACGAATCCAAGAAATAAATGTATCCCCTAATCCAAATTTCCTCAAAACTGCAAACAAGTACTCCCATTCAACCCCGTCAAATGCTTTTTCAGCATCTAAAGAAATTACAATCTCAGGAAGTTCAGTCGAATGCTTTGAATAAATTATATTAAAAAGTGTACGGGTATTAAAAAACAACTGACGTCCCTTTATAAAACCACTCTGCTCTTCAGATATAATGTAAGGGAGCACGTTCTCTAAACGAGATGCAATTACTTTGGCCAACACTTTTGCATCTGCATTAAGCAGAGAAAGTGGTCTATATGAACCACAGGAAGTCGGATCTTTACCCTCCTTAAAAAGGAGGGCTATAGTGGCTTGTGTCAGAGTTGATGGCAAAGAACCACGTTCTAAGGATTCATTGAAAACAGATAAAAGCAATGGTGCCAGTTTTCCAATAAACATTTTAAAAAATTCAATTGGAAACCCGTCCGGACGGGGCTTTATTAGATTGCATGGTTTTAATTGAATTTAAAATTTCTTCAAGAGAGAGTGGTGAGTCCAGTTGTTCGACAGTGTTAGAATCAATAACAGGGTTACACATGTTCTGAAGAAATTCCTCTAATTTAGTATTGTCTGTAGGAAATTCAGATTTATAAAGTGAAGAATAAAATGATTTAAAAGTAGCATTAATTTCCATGGGATCTGTAGTTATAACATTATTAGTGTTTTTAATACTGGGTATCAGCCGAGAAGTGGCCTGTCGCCGTAGCTGATGTGCAAGTAAACGATTTGGCTTGTCGCCGTGTTCATAATATGAACCACGAGTACGCAGTAACAAGCGCTCTGCTTCTTTAGTCGAAATAAGATCAAATTCTGCTTTTAAGTCAAGACGCTGTTTAAGTAGTTCCGGAGAAGGCCCCAGCGAACATCTTAGATCGAGGTTACTGATCTCAGATGTGAGTTCATTAAGCCTAGCATTGCACCTTTTATTAGAGAGAGCAGAATAAGAAATAATCTGCCCTCTAAGATATGCTTTAAGTGTCTCCCATAACAATGAATAAGACGTGGAGTCATTCTGATTGAAGGAAAGAAAATCATCAATAGAAGTTAAAATGAACTCGCAAAATTCTTTGTTCGCCAAAAGAAGAGAATTAAATCTCCAAAGTGGAGGGTTACGTTTATAAATAGAAAGTTGAATATCTAATTGTAAAGGTGCATGGTCAGAAATTACAATACCCAAATAGTCAGAAGAAACTACACAAGAATTAAGAATACTGTCTATAAAAAATAATCAATCCTAGAATAGGAATGATGCACCTGGGAGATAAAAGAAATTTTTTTAAGAGAGGGGTTACGGGATCTCCAAGGATCAACGAGACCGTTCTGCCACATGAAATCGGAAAATGTTTTAGACATAGCGGATTGAGTCAGGTTAAGGGGATTAGAACGATCCAAATTTGGGTCAAAACACAATTTAAATCCCCTCCAAAAATCAACAGGTGAGTATTTAAAAAGGGGAGGTTGCTCAATAATCTGTTTGCAAATGCCACATCATCAAAATTTGGAGCATATACATTTACCAACAAAACCTGTTTTTGCATTAGGGTACCCGCAACTATAAGGTATCTGCCATTCACATCAGCAATAACATTAGAAGAGGAAAAATCTGACTTTTTGCTAATTAAAATAGCAACTCCTCTTGCCTTTGAATTAAAGTTTGAGTGGAAGACCTGTCTCACCCAAGGGCAGTGAAGCCTATGTTGATCTTTAATACAAAGGTGAGTCTCCTGTAAAAATACTATATCAGAGTTTAAACATTTCAAATGTGTAAAAACCTTAGATCTCTTGACAGGGTTCCCCATACCTCTGACGTTCCAACTAATAAATCTTAGGGGCATGCCTATCCCAGCAGCGCTGGGATCCATATTACTATTAACCATTTAAATAAAATAAACAACAGATATACAGATAGCCATCCAGAGCCAAAGAAGAACCCTCCCACCCACCCAAACAAACCCCTGAACACACACACACACCCAATGTCTCCCTATAACAAAAGAACAAAGGAGACAGCAGTGTTTCCGACAATACCCAAAAGTTGTCCACAATGAGAAAACAACTCGGAGATTAAGCAGAACTAACAAAGAAAATAAAAAAAGAAGAGGTAATAGAAAAGACTCCTACTGATTTTAAGTCTGATAAACAGTCTGTGCGCAATAACAAATACAATATAAAATATTTTAAAGCTTTGTGTTACAAACTATTATGTCAGCTGAAGGGGAGCATTACAGCAAGACATTGGTAAGCGCCCCAGTAGCATAAATCAAATGATTGCAAAGAGCAGATGGATGAAAAGCAAGTAATACAATAATATAGCACATAAGGCTGAGAGAAAAAAAGAAAAAAAAAAATACTCTAACATAAATATAAACAACGTTAAACTAGACAGAGAATCAAACAGAAAAACACGTTATTACAATGGTAGATTGACGAGGTAGTTCACTAAATCTAATTAGAAGCCTGAGTGCAAAAAAATAAAAAGATAAAGCGAAAAATACGGCACTGTCATAGGTGTTAAAGCTCACCCAGATGTCAAAAATTTGACATAATCCCCTGCTTCCTCCGCTGAAACGAAGTCCTTCTGAACACCACTGTATGTAATGCGAAGCCGCGCTGGGTGAAGTATTCCATAGCGAGCGCCCTCAATGCCCCGAAGTTGACGCCTGACCTCGTTGAATGCGGCCCGAACCCGGGCTATCTTGGCAGTGTGGTCCGGAAAGACTGAAATGGACAAGTCCCCCACTTTAATCCGTTGGAGCTCTCTAGCACGGCGTAAAATGTCAGCACAATCACTATGATAGTGAAGTCTACACACAATAGCTCAAGGTCGTTCACCGGGCTTGGGCTTAGGCTGAAGGGTCCGGTGGGACTGGTCCAAAACTGGCTCCTTCTCCAGACCAAACGCTCACTTTAGTAAGGCGGCCACAGCAACAGTGGTACAGGTGTCAGGCCCCTCTGGAACTCCCACTATCCTAATGTTGTTACGCCTTGACCTAGACTCCAAATCCTCACATTTATTCTCCAACTTATCTACGGTAGCAGTGAGACACTCAATGGTATTTTTCATCTGAGCTATGTCATCGGTACAACCTGAGAGAGCATGCTCCATTTCCCCGACAGTACCTTTGAGTGACAGTATAGTAGCATCGGTAGCAGCTTTATCTTTAACCAGCTGTGTTTTCACGGCTTGCAGATCAAGCTTGATCGTTGACAGGACATCCCCGAGCGTCTCCTGGAGTTCCTTTTTAAAAATATCGGCGATGTCTTTCCTCAGCGAAGCCAACAACTCGAGCTTAAGAGAGGCGATGTCAGGGTCAGGCCGAGGCAATTCGGCCTCAGTGGGAGGAGGCGATTCACTCAGGGGTGTGGTCGTAGCGCGTGCACTAGGCCTCAATTGTGTCTGAATAGTATTCCGAGTTTTCACATTTTTTCCAGACATTTTAACGTAATTAAAGGTTAAATATGAAAACAAAAACACATTAAAGTAAGTCAAGCTCAAATGTATGACTGAAAAGCGCAAGTAAATTACAATTTTAATCAAAAACAGCAGGAGCCTCCAACTTCACGTCCTACTCCATTAGCAGCTCCGAGAATCATCAAATGGATACTTTGACAATTTTCAATCTGGTTTCCGATCGCATCACAGCACAGAGACAGCGCTCATAAAGATAATAAACGATATTCGCTTAAATACTGATACAGGCAAATTATCAGTACTGGTACTACTCGACCTCAGTGCTGCATTTGACACTGTTGATCACAACATACTTCTTGACAGGCTGGAAAACTGGGTGGGGCTTTTTGGGATGGTCCTAAAATGGTTCAGGTCATACTTAGAAGGGAGAGGTTATTATGTGAGTATAGGAGACCATAAGTCTGAGTGGACGTCCATGACATGCGGAGTCCCTCAAGGCTCAATTCTTGCGCCACTCCTGTTCAACCTGTATATGCTCCCAATGAGCCAAATAATGAGAAAGAACCAAATTGCTTACCACAGCTATGCAGACGACACACAGATCTACTTAGCCCTATCACCTAACGATTACAGCCCCATTGACTCCCTGTGCCAATGCATTGATGAATTAAACAGTTGGATGTGCCAAAACTTTCTTCAGTTAAACAAAGACAAAATTGAAGTCATTGTGTTTGGAAACAAAGATGACATTCTCAAGGTGAATGCATACCTTGATGCTAGGGGTCAAACAACTAAAAATCAAGTCAGGAATCTTGGTGTGTCTCTAGAGTCAGACCTTAGTTTCAGTAGTCATGTCAAAGCATTAACTAAATCAGCATACTATCATCTGAAAAATATTGCAAGAATTAGATGCTTTGTTTCCAGTCAAGACCTAGAGAAACTTGTGCATGCTTTCATCACCAGCAGGGTGGATTATTGTAATGGACTCCTCACTGGCCTTCCCAAAAAGACCATAAGACAGTTGCAGCTCATACAGAACGCTGCTGCCAGGATTCTGAGCAGAACCAGAAAATATGAACATATCACACCAGTCCTCAGGTCTTTACACTGGCTCCCAGTTACATTTAGGATTGATTTTAAAGTATTATTACCGGTATATAAATCACTCAATGGGCTAGGACCTCAAGATGGCGCCGAGTATGGCTGCGTTGCGAGCTCCGTTACAACACTGCGGTTTATTGTTTGTTTTGTTTACAGTTCTTTGTTTTTTTGTCTTGGATGTTGTCTGCCTTATTGTTTACGACAGACAAACGCTTTTGGACATTAGTTCTACAATCACACATCGAAAACCGGACTTCAAATTCCTTAATGCCGACCCAATGTTTACAAACACGCCGGCGGAGCCCTTTGTCTGTGCTGCTCGGCCGCGGAAACGCAGAAGGAAAAGAGGAAAACGAGCCGGCGTTCTCATCAGAGTAAGACGTCGTGCAAATCGACCCCGCTACCCAGTATACTACTGGCAAATGTTCAGTCTCTGGACAACAAACTCTGCGAGCTGAGAGCGCGGATCTCTTTCCAACGAGAGACGAGGGACTGCTGCGTTATGTGCCTTACAGAAACCTGGCTGTCTACGGAGATTCCAGACTCGGCCATCGAAATCACGGGCTTTTCCGTGCACCGAGCGGACAGAGCGAAAGACCTCTCTGGTAAAAGCAGAGGTGGTGGTGTATGTTTTATGATCAACAAATCATGGTGTGATCAGAGGAACGTACATTTCATCAAGTCTTTTGCTCTCCTGATCTGGAATATCTCATGCTTCTGTGTCGACCATTCTGGCTGCCGAGGGAATTCACAGCGGTTATCATCACAGCTGTGTACATCCCCGCAAGCCGACACAGACCGGGCACTCAGGGAACTGTATGGGTGTATAAGTGAGCAGGAAACCGCGCACCCTGAGGCTGCGTTCATTGTTGCCGGGGACTTTAACAAAGCCAACTTCAAAGCAATCGCCCCAAAATACCACCAACACATAAAGTTCAACACACGAGGGGACCGGGTTTTGGATCATTGTTACTCTCCCTTCCGGGAAGGCTACAAATCCCTCCCCGCCCCCATTTGGCAAATCGGACCATTCTTCCGTTCTGCTTCTGCCCGCTTACAGGCAGAAACTGAAACAGGAAGCACCCACCCTCAGAATGATCCAGTGCTGGTCGGACCAATCAGACTCTGCGCTACAAGACTGTTTTGATCACTGGGAGATGTTCCGGTCCGCCTCTGATGACGACATCGAGGTTTACGCTGACAGCGTAACGTGTTTCATCAGGAAGTGCATAGAGGACGTTGTTCCGACCAAAACTATACGGATATACCCCAACCAGAAACCATGGGTTAACGGCGATGTTCGGCGGCACTCACTGCGCGGACCTCCGCTTTAATTCTCCTAACACGGAGGAGCGTAAACAAGCCAGTTATGCCCTCCGTAACACTATCAGTGCAGCTAAGCGCCAGTACAGGCACAAACTTGAAAGTCAGTTCAACACCACTGACTCCAGAAGTATGTGGCAGGGAATTAACACAATCACGGACTACAAGCGGAATAAAGTCTCCGCCATGAACACCGCTGCATCTCTCCCGGACGAACTTAATACATTTTATGCTCGTTTTGAGGTCAGTAACACCGCCCTCGCGGAGAGTGCACTCACGACTGACGCTACAGAGGTTGATTCACTCTCCGTCTCTGTTGTGGATGTAACCCGATCATTCCGACGGGTGAACATCCGTAAAGCCGCGGGTCCAGACGGCATTCCGGGCAGCGTCATCAGAGCGTCGCGCGAATCAACTGGCTGGTGTTTTTACGGACATTTTCAATCTGTCCCTCTCCCTGTCTGTAGTCCCCACATGCTTCAAAACATCAACCATTGTGCCTGTACCGAAGCAAGCTATAATCACATGCTTAAATGACTGGCGTCCTGTTGCTCTGACCCCCATCATCAGCAAATGCTTCGAGAGGTTAATCAGAGATCACATCTGCTCTGTTCTGCCCCCTCTTTGGACCCATTGCAGTTTGCCTACCGCAACAACCGCTCCACTGATGATGCCATTGCATCTACAATACACACTGCTCTCTCCCACCTGGAAAAAGGAACACATATGTGAGAATGCTGTTTGTAGACTACAGCTCAGCATTCAACACCATAGTGCCCTCCAAGCTTGATGAGAAACTCCGGGCTCTGGGCTTGAACAGCTCGCTGTGCAGCTGGATCCTGGATTTCCTGTCAGGCAGACGTCAGGTGGTTAGAATGGGCAGCAACACCTCCTCATCACTGACCCTCAACACTGGAGCCCCGCAGGGCTGTGTTCTCAGCCCACTCCTGTATTCCCTGTACACACATGACTGTGTGGCAACACATAGCTCCAATGCCATCATTAAGTTTGCTGACGATACGACGGTGGTAGGTCTGATCACTGACAATGATGAAAGAGCCTACAGAGAGGAGGTGCACACTCTGACACGCTGGTGTCAGGAGCACAACCTCTCCCTCAACGTCAGTAAAACCAAGGAGCTTGTTGTGGACTTCAGGAAGAAAGACGGAGAACACAGCCCCATCACCATCAATGGAGCACCGGTGGAGAGAGTCAGCAGTTTCAAGTTGCTCGGTGTCCACATTACTGAGGAACTCACATGGTCCGTCCACACTGAGGCCGTTGTGAAGAAGGCTCACCAGCGCCTCTTCTTCCTGAGACGGCTGAGGAAGTTTGGAATGAACCACCACATCCTCACACGGTTCTACACCAGCACTGTAGAGAGCATCCTGACTGGCTGCATCACCGCCTGGTACGGCAATAGCACCGCGCACAACTGCAAAGCCCTGCAAAGGGTGGTGCGAACTGCCAGGAACATCATCGGAGGTGAGCTTCCCTCCCTCCAGGACATATACACCAGGCGGTGTGTGAAAAAGCTCGGAGGATCATCAGAGACTCCAGTCACCCAAGTCATGGGCTGTTCTCACTGCTACCATCAGGCAGGCGGTATCGCAGCATCAGGACCCGCACCAGCCGACTACATGATAGCTTTTTCCCCAAGCAATCAGACTGTTGAACTCTTGATCTATCAGGATCAATAATTAGCACTGCACTTTATTCAGCTATAATCTCACACTGGACTGTCAACATATTCTCCTCAATACAACTGCTATATATATATATATATATATATATATATATATATATACACATATATATTTCATATACTCCCACTTATTGTATTGTATTGTATATTCTGTTCTATATTCTGCATTGTATATAATTATTGTGTTGTGTAAGTATGTGTACATCTGATTTGTAAATTGTTTTGTGTAAGTATGTGTACATTTGATATGTAAATTGTTTTGTGTAAGTATGTTGTTTATTGTAATTGGTATATGTCTCGTCACTGTCATGACTGCTATGTTGCTCGGAACTGCACACAAGAATTTCACCTACTGTTGCACTTGTGTACATGGTAGTGTGACAATAAAGTGATTTGATTTGATTTGATTTGATTTGATTTGACCTCAATATATTGC
The DNA here is from genome assembly GCF_025860055.1 of Xyrauchen texanus. Classification (NCBI taxonomy): domain Eukaryota; kingdom Metazoa; phylum Chordata; class Actinopteri; order Cypriniformes; family Catostomidae; genus Xyrauchen; species Xyrauchen texanus. The sequence continues at coordinate 26,174,402 of NC_068286.1, read as the reverse complement.
AGATATGCTCACTGAATATAAACCCAACAGATCACTCAGATCATTAGGATCACATCAGCTAGAAATACCAAGGGTTCACTCTAAGCAAGGAGAGTCTGCTTTTAGCTATTATGCCAGCCGCAGCTGGAACCAGCTTCCAGAAGAGATCAGATGTGCTCCTACAGTAGTCACATTCAAATCCAGACTTAAAACACATCTGTTTAGCTGTGCATTTACTGAATGAGCACTGTGCCACTGTGTGTCCGACTGTTTGTACTGTATTTTATTTTATTTTATTCTAAACTGTTTCAATTATTCTTATTTTTTTATTCTTATTTTAATCTCTTCTATGTAAAGCACTTTGAATTACCATTGTGTATGAAATGTGCTATATAAATAAACTTGCCTTGCCTTGCCTACATTTCTCCTCACAGAGTGTTAGATGCAGCTGGGGCCATCTAGCTATAATTTGCATCGAGGAAGGTGTTCTTTTCCAGTCCTATTCTTTCAGGGGGAAAAGACATCATGGAGACCACATCCTGCCAAGGCAGGGGGGAGGTGAAAATATGGCAAATACATCACATGGGTTTTCAGGCCACATGTGGAATTGGCATGGTGGTAGATCCTACCTAGCGAGGGAGGAGCTGCTACAAAACGTGGTGACCAGGGGGCAGAGGGGACTGCCCAAGGGAGATGTGGGTCCACCGGCAGAGGGACCATACCGTGGAAAATATGCACAGGGGGATTAATCCATGATGGCCAAACCCTGTGGAGCACCTATTATATGTGGAGTGGTTAGTACCTGTAGTTGGTCTGGTCAGGAACTCCTCCGCTGAATTTGCGGACCAGAGGGCTAGGGAGGAAAGACATCCAGGGAACACGAGTTTAGTTGACTCACCTGGGAGTAATAGCGCACGTGTTCACCTCAGTGGAGGGGAAAGGCGCTAGCGCAAGCGGTACACCCGGTCAGTCATCCCATGTTACCGAGTTCTACATGCTCGGACCTGACAAAATAGCCAGTGCCCATGAGGATGCCACACTTCTTGTAGTGTGTGCTCGAACCCGTAAGGGGGCGGGCACGGCCTGGGTCTGATAGGCCAATGCGATGGCGTCGACTACCCAGTGGGCAAGCCTCTGTTTGGAGACAGCGTTCCCTTTCCGCTGTCCGAAGCTTTGTGTGCTTTCCAAATAGGTTCGGAAAGCATGTTCCAGACACAGCAACGATCCTCCCGGGGCAGCGATTGCAGGTTCACTACTTGGTCCCTGAAAGGAGTCGTGGCCCGTTCGAGGTCTTAGGATGACATGAGCATCTGCCGGACCGAACTCCAGGCAAGTGTCTCTGACAGAGAACGCATGCAGGTCTCAAACCCTCTTGATGGAAGCGAGCACAATCAGGAGGGCCGTCTTCTGGGAGAGGGCACTTAGCTCGGCTGATTCTAGAGGCTCGAAGGGAATTCTCTGGAGGCCTGCAAGGACCACGGAGAGATCCCATGAGGGGAACAGGAATGGCCTGGGAGGGTTCAACCTCCGGTTAACTCCATTCCCTGATGGAGAGAAAGAGATGTTGTGTCCCCCTTGCCATGACACTAGACCTACCACTGTAAATGGCCGAACCTTACTCTCTGCTCCTCAGTGCAAATACCCGACTGACAGACACAAGTCTGCTTCCCTTTATACCCGTATGTCCGGGGGCGGGACATGCAAATTCTGTCTGCCAATTTCTCATTGGCATTTCTCAAATTCAGAGGTACGCGAGGCTCTCAAGAAAGACCCCTTGTGTCACTACAATCAACACAAGGTCTCATTCCCTCCATCAGGGAATGGAAGTTATAACAGTAACATGACCTTTTCAGGTACAAAAATGTTATAAAGCAAATGAAAAAAAATTTAAAACACTGCATAGTCTTCTCAGTATAAATTAAACATCCTTATTAATTAATCCTTATTAAGCTTACAAAAGTTATGCAGTCAAGAGCAGAGTGATTTTTTTCTTTGTCATTGTTTCATTAACATTCAAAACAGACAGCAGCAGTAATATTAGGATGCTGACAATTTAAGAGCTAATATACAGATCTAATATAATGATACTGTACGTTCACTCAAGACATAACAGACTATGTTTATTATACTCGCAATGTTTTGACAATTTTGTGTGAATTTGTCCACTCAATTGCAAGACATGAAAGAGAGATCAGTTTAGTATTTATGCGCTGTGTACCAGTAACGAAATGAGCTATCTTTCGCGTCTTCTTGATAAAGCTCAAACTTTCAAAACGATGAAGCGCTGGCCTGTCAACTGTCTCGAGCACCATTCACATTTGTTCACTTTCATGCATTGTTAGAATTCATAAAAATGTTACCAGCCATATGGCGAGTGACACCGTTTCATATACTTGCCAACGCAGATATTATTTGTATTTGGCGTTTGGCGAATGTTCATTTTAGGCCCTGCATAGATCCGCAGTTAATGTACGCGAGTTCTAATGGTCTTACTACCACCAGGTAGAACTTTTGTTAAGCATGCCAGAGGTTCTAGGTTCTAATAAATCTTGTATATTTTAATTTAATTTTTTCTCATTAAAGCCAAAGATGTTCATCAGTGATTGTATATCAAGAGCAGGTACACGTTTGGGTGTATTTTGTTTTGTGATTTCAACGGAACGAATAGATAGTGTCCTCAATGGCAATAGATTGAGGCGCTCATCTGTACACAAGCCACTGCTGCTGATAAAAGCGGCAATGAGCACTCGGCATGATTTCAAAAACGCATTTCAGCGCCATATGGCCTCTTATTTAACTCTGCTAGTCAACTAAAGATGCATCATTTTCATTAGATACAACTCAGCAACTCAAGCTGCAACAAAAGTTGCTGTCTATTTACCACCATCACTGCTGCTGCTTCTCCGACAACATACACAATAAGCTGCTTCTCCTTCAGCTTTTGCCTTGATACTGTGGGTTACACCATCAACATGCCCGTGTACACTGGCTACTAGTGGTCTGCATATGTAATCGCACATCGATGCAGACAATGACGCATAAGTACGTGTAGGTCCTATGCAGAAGTATAAATCAGCCTTAACATAGATCGAAGAGATCAGGGTCATAGAATTTAGTTTAAAGGGATAGTACACCCAAAACTGAAAAATGTTCTCACATAGTTTCAATCTCATTTATCTTTAACAACACTAAAGGTATTTATATAGTTTTGGCACATCTCCTGGTTGAGTGTATTGTGGTTCCATAAACTGTAAATTAAATGAAAGCTGTTTATCACATTGATGTCAGCCAAGTTGTAGTGCAACTACATTTTTGTGTTTTGTTCTCTATAGGTAGCAAAAATATGGGATCCGCATTGGCCCTGCCGAGTGTGGAGAGTGTTTTACAGTTTAATGAATTCAATTTTAATAAAAGTTTTTAAATGGAATTCTGAGTCTTGTCGTAATTGGCGCGTGACATCTAATAATCAGTAATATCACTGTGTAAAATATTGTTTGAAGACAAGCCTTTATATTTTATTCTTTTTTTAACATTTAACAGATAGTTATAATCTATGGTTTACTGTAAATATAACAATTACTACAATTACTGTAAATATAACAAAACTACCGTAATCAATTATTGCGTTTAGCAACTTTACAGTATTATGAAACACATTGGGAGAAACAACTGTAATTAATTTTACAGTATAAATATACTGTAAGTTATTATTCAGTATGCTGTGAACTATTGTAGTCAGATTTACAATAATTTTACTGTGGAATAAAATACAGAAGCTTGCTGGATATTTGTTTCCCTGCTGTGCGCTCTTCGATCTGTCTCGTTTCATGTCTGGAGCATGGTGTCTGGGTCCTGACTTCCTGTCTTGTTTGGGTTCGGTTCGGACACTCATACTCCATGTATGTCTGTTTTTGACGTGGGTGCATCATGCTTATGTCGTCTTGGCATTTTTTACAGAGCAGGATAACATTCTGACTACCATCTTCTTTAATATTCCACATAAGAGATACAGGTTTGGAAGTTTGCATCAGGTTTACTACCTCAATTCAAATTAATAGTATTGTAAGGGCCTTCTCAATTCAGTTTTGAATTGCGCACAATCCTGGTGGCTATATTCCTTATTCTCTATTTCAAAATTCCTTCTTAAACGCCAACTCTTTTGAAAGTTCTGCACTGACCTCTGAGTTTTATACCTTATTCTACAATACATGTCAAAATGGGCCATAAAATTGGAGCATGTGGACTGAGTGTCCTCAACCGTTCACAACCTGAAAGAGCTGCATGAAATTTTATATAATTCACAGTGTTTCAGCAAAAAAATGTAAAAGTTAAACAATAAGAGGCTTTGGGAGAGCTTGTCTTTGCAGGCATTTCCAATAAATATGCTTCAGTGAGCCTTGAGTGGATGACTGTGAATTGTGGGACTAACTTCTGGAAAAAAGCTTAGTGGAAAGGAAAACAATGATTCAGAAAGGAATATAGAAGATAAATCCGACTTTGTCAACTTACCTGAAATAAGCTGAACCAATATATTGTTATACTTTTATACCATATTACATACAAAATGTAGATCCTTGTCTATACGATCGATATAATTAGTCATGAATTTGTGGATTCAAATCATACAGTTTAATAACTTAGAGCAGACAATCTAAAGATTGATACCACAACAACCGATCCACTGATGATGCCATTGCATCTACACTACACACTTCTCTCTCCCACCTGGAAAAAAGGAACACATATGTGAGAATGCTATTTGTAGACTACAGCTCAGCATTCAACACAATAGTGCCCTCCAAGCTTGATGTGAAACTCTGGGCTTAAACAGCTCGCTGTGCTGCTGGATCCTGGACATCCTGACAAGCAGATGCCAGGTGGTTAGAATGGGCAGCAACATCTCATCACTGACCCTCAACACTGGAGCCCCGCAGGGCTGTGTTCTCAGCGCACTCCTGTATTCCCTGTACACACATGACTGTGTGGCAACACATAGTTCCAATGCCATCATAAAGTTTGCTGATGATAGGATGGTGGTAGGTCTGAACACTGACAATGATGAAACAGCCTACAGAGAGGAGGTGCACACTTTGACACGCTGGTGTCAGGATCACAGCCTCTCCCTCAACGTCAGTAAGACCAAGGAGCTTGTGGTGGACTTCAGTAGAAAAGACAGAGAACACAGCCCCGTCACCATCAATGGAGCACTGGTGGAGAGAGTCAACAGCTTCAAGTTCCTTGGTGTCCACATCACTGAAGAACTCACATGGTCCGTCCACACTTAGGCCATTGTGAAGAAGGCTCACCAGTGCCTCTTATTCCTTGGACAGCTAAGGAAGTATGGAATGAACCACCACATCCTCACACAGTTCTACACCAGCACTGTAGACCAACCTGTCTGGCTGCATCCCTGCCTGGTACGACAACAGCACTGCCCTCAACCGCAAAGCACTGCAATGAGTGGTGCAAACTGCCAGACACATAATCAGAGGTGAGCCTCCCTTCCTCCTTCCCAAGCCATGTGCTGCTCTCACTTCTACCATCAAGCAGGCGGTATAGCAGCATCAGGCACCAGCTGACTTCATGACAGCTTCTTCCCCAAAGCAATTAGACTTTTGAACTCTTGATAACTCTTTTATACTTCTCTTAATAACACACTGGCAACTGACTATCAACCGAAAGCTGGATGTCAATCATATGGTTGAGTGACAATAAAGGGATTTGATTTTAAAAAAAAAGAAACGCAAACTCTGAGACTGCCGTTTCACAGTGCAGTTGTGCTTCCATAAGCGCATTTCCATTGTCGGTTTGAACAGTTCGGAGAATGTGAGGAACGCTTATTTTTATATTGACACTTTATAATGCTTTTAGAATGCACACGTACAAACCATTCTCGACCCAGATTTCACAACACAGTTAGCTAAAAGTGTTCAGTGCAGTGCTGGGGGAATTGCTTTACCGTGCTTTAGTAATAGCATAAATATACAGGGGAAAGAAACTATGGTAATATAATCACTCTACAAAAAAAAAAAAAATATATATATATATATATATATATATATATATATATATATATATATATATATAGCATTTGTGCTTTAAAAGGTATGTGAATTAAAAGTCTCAACTTATCAGAGAGTTTTTTTTTTTTTTTTTTCATTTTAGCATGATGTTAGAATGTTAACATATGGTTCAAATTGTCAAAACACATCTTGCATTCTATTATGTTCTGTTGTGCCCCATCTAGCTGTTTGTGAAACCAAGAATGTCTTATGCAGATTTCCTCGAAGAAACACATCCAAAATGTTAGTGGTGTACATAACCCTAAACAAGTATAATAATACAGGGTTTCCTTAAGAACAACTAGTCAACTATTCATGCAGTTAACCCACTGACTAGTCGATCATAAGATTTGCGCATCCGTAATATAAAAACAGGCGAGCAAATGGTCTAAAAATTAGGCTTAACCATTCAAATTGCAGTTAACTGGACTCATTTGCATTACATATCATTTTGTCACATTATCTTTACAGAGAGGGTGTTGAGTAAGTAGAAACAAGCACAAGACAATTACCTTAACTAACAGCTGCAATTACTTTCACTGCAATTTTTCTACGTATGCACAAAAAGTGACATATTTATGGTACTTCTATGGAAAATGTGTACATCTGTGCCAAGATCGAGAGCAACAACAAAAAAGTAGGCACATTTGGAGACACACTTATACACTCACCTAAAGGATTATTAGGAACACCATACTAATACTGTTTGACCCCCTTTCGCCTTCAGAACTGCCTTAATTCTACGTGGCATTGATTCAACAAGGTGCTGAAAGCATTCTTTACACTGCAAAAAATGATTTTCTTGACAAGTATTTTTGTCTTGTATTCCTGTCAAATTATCTAAACTTTCTTAAAACACGATTTATTTACTTGTCAAGCAAAATGGGATAAGATATTAAGTCTTGTTTTAAGATAAATCTGACTAAATTTAGTGAACTTTAGACTCAAAACAAGAAAAAATCTGCCAATGTGGTAAGCAAAATAAACTTAATTTAAAAGGAAAACAAGTTTATTTTGCTTATCCCATTGGCAGATTTTTTTTTCTTGTTTTGAGTCTAAAGTTCACTAAATTTAGTTAGATTTATCTTAAAACAAGACTTAATATCTTATCCCATTTTGCTTGACAAGTAAATAAATCGTGTTTTAAGAAAGTTTAGATAATTTGACAGGAATACAAGACAAAAATACTTGTCTAGAAAATCATTTTTTGCAGTGTAGAAATGTTGGCCCATATTGATAGGATAGCATCTTGCAGTTGATGGAGATTTGTGGGATGCACATCCAGGGCACAAAGCTCCCGTTCCACCACATCCCAATGATGCTCTATTGGGTTGAGATCTGGTGACTGTGGGGGCCATTTTAGTACAGTGAACTCATTGTCATGTTCAAGAAACTAATTTGAAATGATTCGAGCTTTGTGACATGGTGCATTATCCTGCTGGAAGTAGCCATCAGAGGATGGGTACATGGTGGCCATAAAGGGATGGACATGGTCAGAAACAATGCTCAGGTAGGCCGTGGCATTTAAACAATGCCCAATTGGCACTAAGGGACCTAAAGTGTGCCAAGAAAACATCCCCCACACCATTACACTACCACCAGCAGCCTGCACAGTGGTAACATGGCATGATGGATCCATGTTCTCATTCTATTTACGCCAAATTCTGACTCTACCATCTGAATGACTCAACAGAAATCGAGACTCATCAGACCAGGCAACATTTTTCCAGTCTTCAACTGTCCAATTTTGGTGAGCTCTTGCAAATTGTAGCCTCTTTTTCCTATTTGTAGTGGAGATGAGTGGTACCCGGTGGGGTCTTCTGCTGTTGTAGCCCATCCGCCTCAAGGTTGTGCATGTTGTGGCTTCACAAATGCTTTGCTGCATACCTCGGTTGTAATGAGTTGTTATTTCAGGCAAAGTTGCTCTTCTATCAGCTTGAATCAGTCAGCCCATTCTAATCTGAACTCTAGCATCAACAAGGCATTTTCGCCCACAGGACTGCCGCATACTGGATGTTTTTCCCTTTTCACACCATTCTTTGTAAACCCTAGAAATGGTTGTGCGTGAAAATCCCAGTAACTGAGCAGATTGTGAAATACTCAGACCGGCCCGTCTGGCACCAACAATCATGCCATGCTCAAAATTGCTTAAATCACCTTTCTTTCCCATTCTGACATTCAGTTTGGAGTTCAGGAGATTGTCTTGACCAGGACCACACCCCTAAATGCATTGAAGCAACTGCCATGTGATTGGTTGATTAGATAATTGCATTAATGAGAAATTGAACAGGTGTTCCTAATAATCCTTTAGGTGAGTGTAAATGCCCTTGCAGTACCTCTGAATTATGAAAGTAATGGACATAATCAACCTGAGACACACTGCACAGCTAGATCCTTCAATCATGATGGTGGAATAAATAATTTGGGTATAATTAAAATAATAATAATTTAAAAAATGCAGTACACAATTAGATGAAGTTGCAGTAAATACACATTATATCCATCACATCGAGTCTAAAATATCCCCAAGGAAATATCCCAAACAAAGTTGATACTGAAATAATACACAAATGAGAACTCCATAAAGTCTCCGGAAAAAGCCACCTAAAACTTTCTTGTATTTGATCCAGCTACAAGCTTTATTCAATTGAAGTCAGGTCTCAAACATAAGATTTTTTTAATTAACAGGGGAGCCACAGCTATTGAAAATGTCTGCTTGTGTTAATGAATCCACTTTCATATGATGGCCTCTACTCTCATTAAAGTGGGTGGGTGGGAGGGCTAGCCAGGTCGCTAAGGGATTGAAATTCTACATCCAGCAATTCCATCTAAAACAAGTGGAGCTCTGGCATGCAAGGGCTTGGCATACAGTGTTGTGTGGCATAAACCAAAAAAACTGATTGACAAATGATGCCTCCCTGTCAAACGGGAACCACTTTTTCTCAAAGGAATGATTGATTATATCCTTTCCAGTGACTGATGATGACAGCAAGAGAATCGTACCAATGGTGTGACATGTTATTAAAATGTGCATGAAAATGTAGGTGTTCTAAAATCAGTGACAGATGGTGCTGTTCGAAAGTGGATTGCTGTAGGAAAATTATTTTAGTGTTAATTTAGTCAAACATATAACCAATTCAGTCAGCAGAGTGCCTCCAATCAAGGACAACTACAGTATTAACACTAACAGTAGTAATGTTTGTCTTTGTCTTGTGTGCTCTTTGGATATTTAGCCTAAAGGCCCAGGAATATTTCATTTTTTTTCATTTCAGATCAGATTGTGCCATGTCGACAGTGTTGTTTTTCATAGTATACTCTTCTGACTGCGAGCAAATACGAACCCATTCCACACAAGCCCACTACAGCTTCTTTGTTATAATCTGTTAGTACAGTCAATAGCAGGCATATGCTCAGACAATGAGCACAGACGAGAACTGCGTCTACCTATCAAGAATTTACCCTGTGCTAAACCCCGCCTTAAAAGCGCTTCTGACCAATCCTGTCTCAACAACTGTTGCCCTGCTACCATTACTCTGACACATGTTTGCTATTTTCCAATGACAGCAGTAATGTGTGCTTTAGTACTTTTAAGTGAGATTTTATCAAAATAATAAAAAAAAAAATTAAAATGTTGCCGGGTCATTTGTAATAGTGACACGATTTACCCAGAGACGATACCCACAGTGTTTTTCTTTCTTTTTAAAATACAAATATTTATATATGGAAAAGAGCATGTTATGGATTACTCTGTCAGCCCTCATTCCCAAATTGACATAAAAAAAAAATCTGCAACGACAACTACATTTGCTCCAAGGTAAATTAAAACTAATAACTGAATGTTAATACATTTATGTATTGTATAGTAAATAAACAGTCCACAGCATCAAAATTAGTGTGTTATGAAACTTTATAAAAGCTCTGTTCACTTACGCTAAAGTTATCAGGTGTGTAATCGCTATTTAATCAAGTTTTTCTCCTTTTACAACCCTCTACGTTCATGTTGGAGAAAGAATCGACATTGGCTAGTACATTTTAGTTTTTAATCTCCAGACTTTTGGTACACGTAAGATTAATGCAACTGAAAAAGATATTAAGCAAACCGAGAAAGGGAGCCTCTTCATATACAGTATAGGGCTTCATGCAATATAGGATGCAATATTGTTTAATTTATTCCCCTACCGCTATCCACTATTGCTGGCACTGGACAGCACATGCAAGGAGACTAAAATAGGGAGAGAAATTGAATGGTTAACAGGGGACAGGTGAGGCAAATTAACTAATAATAAGCAAACAAGGAAGCAGGGTATGACGTAAGACAGAGAGAAACGCGGCGATACAGAAACAAAACAAAGCCGTGCTCTCACAAGACAACAAGATGCCTGAATGGTATGAGCGCACATCACAGAGACAATAAGGCAATATACACCCATGCTAACCAACAAGCAATATGAGACATGCAAAGCCAAATAAAGCCTCAGCGCAACATGAAGACAGCTTGTGACCGGGCGGGACCTGAGGCACTCCTGTGTTTGCGAGAGACAGACAAACTATTGACGTGAGTGCATGATGCCAAGATGGCATAAGTGCAGTGCACCCACGTCAATAACAGACAGACATGGAGTATGAGTGTCCGGACCGAACTCAAACAAGACAGGAAGTCAGGACCCAGACACCATGCTCCAGACATGAAACGAGACAGACCGAAGAGTGCACGGCAGTGAATACAACCAAAACCGTGCTCTCAAAGACAGACAATGAAACACAAGACAGACATGGGACTAGGGTTGCAGCGGTTATCATACCATGTACATTTGCTTATCTACGGTATTGAGACAAAAATGCAACCAGACGGAGAATCTCACATGCACGTGCGCATCTCCTTTATTCCTTGTCTGCCTGTCAGACTCGTGAACTTGCGACACGCGCGCAGCGGAGAAAATGTCTGAGAGAAGCGAGGCGAGGGGGTCTGACATGAGTGTGTGTGTGTGATTTAAAGCAGCGTTTCTCAACTGGTCTATTCGGACTGGGTCGCGGACAGCAGGGAAAGAGCAATGCCATGGTTCTCCCATTGAAAATATTTTGGCAGCCGCCCAAGGTATAGAATATTTAGGACTGCCGACGTAGATTTAATGATAATCTCGCAAACAGCTAAATCAGACATGGTTTAATGTGGCCCATGGCTCATTTATCATAAAAGCTTTTTTATTTTTCATTGGATAATTCAGTTAATTTGCGTTGGGACCTAACACGTCTCCACAAGCGTTTAACATGCTCAAGGTTGCCAGATAAGAGTTGAAACACCCCAGTTTGAGATAAAGCAAATTGGAAATATTCCGCCTAATGTTATACTTATTTTGTGCAATCTGGCAACCATGCAGTTCTCGCTTTCCCCTTTGAACAAACTTAGCGATCTGTAGTGCAATATTCCGCTCAAGGAAAATGTTATAGGGCTACTCTCTGTCCATTCTTGAGGCTGCATGTGATGTTTGGTGCTACTAATTTTGCAGGTAAACCTTCTCCGTGATTAAATTAAACATAAAAGTAGATCTCAGCATCATTGACACGAGGGGTAATCACATGCGAGCAAAAGCAAGCCAGAGACGAATATGTAAATGTATTTTTTATTAGAAACGTTGAAGTCCCGTCGCACCTGTATGTTAATCTAACTCTTGCAGTAATCATTTATCATATTCATGCAGTGTGTTTATTCAGTTGTGTGCTTAAAGTCAATCCATCGAGGAGACAGTTTTTTTTAATGTTTGATAGAATAGTATATATCTTTGTAGAGCAATACAATACTTAAGGCAATTGCAGATTAGTCTCACTAGTCACAGATACACTTCAGAAAATTGAGTACACAACTATTTCTGGGCTTAAAAGGTACAAAAACCAAATCAATGCAGAACATTGTGTCTCAAAAGCAATACAATGTGGCCCCCTATGCACTACTTAAAGCCCGATGTGGGCCCCTTTACCAAAATAGTTAAAAATATTAATAATTACACACATCACCTTAACCAATTTGTTTCAGGATTTTACATGAGTAAAATAAACTGTTATATTTTGACAAAATGTTATAGTTTCATATGAAATAATCTAAAAGGTAGAATCTGTTAGACCTCATTTTATATCAACAGTGGCAGTTTTCGTTAAAGTTTCAAGATGTGTTTCAGCAAGTATGTATTTTTCATAATTACATTCATTATTATTATTATTACCATACCATACCAACTTTATTTGTTAAGCACTTTACAACAACCAAAGTTGACCAAAGTGCTGTACAGAAAAATATACATAAACATATGTACAATTAATAACCATACAATAAAAACATTCAAAGTAACAAATACAATCAAGTAAATAAAGTCGACATCTTACTAGGTGTCAAAAGCCATAGAGAAAAGATGGGTTTTAAGAAGGGTTTTAAAAACAGATAAAGAAGAGGCCTGCTTAACATGAAAAGGCAGATCATTCCATAGTCTAGGTGCAGACACAGCAAAGGCACGGTCCCCTCTGAGCTTACACTTAGTTTTAGGCACAGTCAGGAGCAGCTGATCATCTGACCTTAGAGCACGGACGGGTTTATAAGAGTGTAGAAGCTCAGAGAGGTATGGCGGGGCAAGACCATTTAATGATTTAAAAGCAAATAACAGAATTTTGAAATGGATCCTAAATTGAATAGGCAGCCAATGTAATGAAGCTAAAATAGGGGAAATGTGCTCATGTTTACGTGTGCCTGTTAAAAGACGTGCTGCTGCATTTTGTATCATCTGGAGACGGGTGATGGAGGACCCACTAACCCCCACATATAGTGAATTACAATAGTCCAGCCATGTAGTTACAAAGGCGTGGATTGCAGTTTCAAAATGTTGTCTTGACCGAATTGGCTTTATTTTGGCCAGCTGCCTCAAATGAAAGAAGCTTGATTTGTCAACAGCTTTGATTTGACTGTCAAATTTAAGCTCAGGGTCCACTTTAACTCCTAGGTTTGTAATGCTAGGTTTAATATAGGGTGCCAAGGAGCCCAGATCTACAGGCGGGGACCCAGTGGCGCCTCCAAAAACCATCACTTCTGTTTTTTTATCATTAAAATTTAAAAGGTTATTATTTAAGCCTACCAAACTGATTTAACCATGGTAATGAGGAGCCTTTCCTTCTGTGTAATATGTGTATAAATATGTATTATTAGTTAACAAACAGGATAATAAAGGGCTCATATAAGTAAATATGCTCTTCAATTTTTAAAAGCGGGAGAGACAACTTCCTGTAGATTTTGTTGTTGACCTCATCAACAAAAATAATGTCACAGTACAGGTTATGTTATGTTATGTTAATCTATGGCAGGTCGACACTTCATTTCCAATGTAAAATCTGTCCTGAAGAAAACCAGTTGAGAACCACTGAGTTAAAGTTACAGACAGAGGCAGTCTGGCTGTGCTGTCGTGCACCTAGAGTATATGTAAACTGTTAATAATCATAGGACATTACTTCAAAAGCTCACACTGCTGATGTTATTTAGTAGTTAATTAACATGTAAACTAACATGCTTTAGTTATATAACATGTTATAGTTACATTATATTTTTTATCAAGTTTATAATTCTGTTAGCTTTCTTATTTTTTCTATTTATTTATTTTCAAAAGGAAAACTTTTTATGTACGCCGCATCATTCTTAAGTGTGACACATACTTCAATAAAATAAATGGTTTCAAGTTTCAATTATAATAAAGTGTTTGCTCAAAAAAAAAAAACAAAAAAAAATAACCCTTCTGTTTTCTCTAATAATAGTAATTGTGTAATACCGTATACCATGATACCTTGAAAGCGTGATATTTTTTTTAACGGATATCATACGGTGAAAATCTCATACCTTTGCAACCCTACATGGGACAATGATGCCACAGTCTTGTCAGACAAAAACCCAAAATGACTAAGTGACAGGACCGTGAACAATTTGTTCTTCAAATCATCTTAACATGCAGGCTGAAAAACACAAGCAGACAAGCGTTTGCGGTGTCACAAGGCTTCTTCAAACAAGAGGGATCAGTGCCTTGAAGAGGTAATGATGGAAAATCAAAGAAACAACTTCTGGAGTAAATTAACCAGAATTTGTTTTTAAATAACAACATATCTAACTGTGATATTTATTAATTCTTATAATTTTGTGTAATTGTTTTTAATAGGTAATACAAAAAAATTGTTTTACACAAGTAATATTAACCATGGTTAAACTATAGTTCCCCTTCTGTCGCTCTCTCCACGTTGTGTCAGAGAAGCGACACTAGGGGTCTCTCTTGAGCGCCGATATTCACCTCTGAACTATGAAAAAAGGCCAATGAGAGTTGGCAACCAGTATTTGCATGTTCGGCCCCCAGACATACAGGTATTTAAGCGGCGCAAATAAGGGAGTTCATTCAGAAAATTTCTTCGGAGCCGATGGTCGTGTTTGCAGACTGCTGCGTTTTACACACCGAGTCCTGCTATCCTCTGCTGCATGCTGTTGGATTCTACGGCGCACAACAGCGGCTTTCTCCTGTTTGCACGGCTGTGCACTTCCTGCCCCTGAGTGCATCGACAGTTGCAGATAAGAAAGATCTCTCACGAGTTAAAAGAGTGAGTATAAAAGAGTGATTTTATTTAAAAGAGTAATTTCCTCTAAAAGAGCAAAAACACAGCGGCGTTGAACGTCCTTTTAAGGACGCGTCTTTATAAAGATGACTTTCCGCCCCTGTGTTGTTCCTGGATGCGGTGGAGTACTCTCCGCTTCCGACGGCCACAGGCGTTGTCTCGTGTGTCTGGGCAGCGATCACACTGAGGCTGCGTTTGTGGATGGTTCATGTTCTCATTGCGAGAACATGACCATGACAACGTTGCGGTCGCGGCTTGCTTACAACCGTAAGCAGGCCACTCCAGTCACCCCCCGCGTCGCTCCTTCTTCCCACGGGATTGAGGACGATGCGTCTGGCGATGGAGGCGATTCGGGGATGGCAGCGGGTGCAGCTCCACCTGCACCCCGGCACGCTCGTTGACTCCCGTCCCCGCTCGAGGTGGCGGCGACTCGCCTCACAGCCAGTCTGCCTACCCTCTTGCGATGGAAGCAGATAAGTTCGCCGCGACATCGAAGGGCGTGGGCTCTGATGCTGAGGGCTCCTCTGGGCTGCCGCCTTCGGGCTTGCAGCCCAGGAGGAGGCCGACGCACAGATGTCTGATATGCTTTCCCGGGCAGCCAACAGCGTAGGTCTGGATTGGAACCCTCCATCCTCCCCACAGCCATCACGGCTGGACGATTGGTTCTTGGGCGTTGAGCGCGCTCACAGCCTCGCCCCCGTTCCTTTCTTCCGGAGGTGCATGATGAGCTGACATCTTCGTGGAGAGCACCCCTCTCCACTCGTCGCACCGCCACCTGCTCATCCGCCCTCGCCACCCTCGGCGGCGGGCGCGCCACGGGTACACGGAGATCCCCAGGTGGATAGAGCTGTTG
This sequence comes from Xyrauchen texanus, assembly GCF_025860055.1. Lineage (NCBI taxonomy): Eukaryota > Metazoa > Chordata > Actinopteri > Cypriniformes > Catostomidae > Xyrauchen > Xyrauchen texanus. The sequence continues at coordinate 26,158,880 of NC_068286.1, read as the reverse complement.
CGCTCCACTTATGTCCCGAAGCACTACCACCTGGCGGGGCCGCCCTGTACTCCCTTCCCGGTCCTGTAGAGCAACATCCTTGCTCACCGCGAAGGCCTACAGCGCTACCGGACGTGCCACTTCCGCCCTGCATGCCAAGGCACTTCGCAACATGCACAGGGATGGCCCTGATCCCGACACGCTGCAGGAACTGTGCTCAGCGACCGACCTCGCCCTGAGAGCGACGAAGGTCACAGCGCAGGCACTCGGGCAGGCGATGGCCACTCTGGTGGTCCAGGAACGTCAGCAATGGCTGGACTTGGTTGAGATGCGTGAAGCTGACAAGACTCGCTTCCTCAATGCCCCTGTCTCCCAGTTCGGCCTCTTCGGCGACACCGTTGAGGACTTTGCCCAGCAGTTCTCCATGGTGAAGAAGCAGACGGAGGCCATTTCGCACATCATGCCGCGCCGCAAGCTTGCCGCCACGGCCCAGGCCCAACCTGCTCGCCGAGGGCGTCCTCCCGCAGCCAGAAGATCTTCTGCTCCGCCCCAACCTGGGCCCAGCTCTCAGCCCCGGCGTCGAGCAAACCGCAGGAAGCGTACGCCCCCTGCCTCACGGACCCCTTCGAGGACCCGGAAGGCTCCCAAGCGTCCCTGAGACAGCGGACCCAGAGGACAAGAAGTTAGCTCCGGAGGTGGTAAGACCACTCCGTCCCCCGGTGGAGGGCTGGGAGGAGAATCTTTTGTTTTCTCATTTGCCCAAATTCTCAATAAAAGAGCTATTTCCTTTACCTCTGGGTCACATGGCCTGCAAATGCCGTTCTCACGGCACTGTGCTTTCAGGCCTCAACAGTCTCGGCGCCCAGGATGCGGTGCTCCCGCCCTCAGCTCCACGACTGTTCCCCGGCCGGCCGGTTCAGACGAGTCCAGAGGACGCCAGCATCAGACCTCCTCAGTCACGAACCCACCCCCTGCCGGGTGCGCAGAACAAGGTAAGTGCTTTGAGTTTATTCTCAGAGCCTCGGGACGCCACAGCCCGTTCAAAATGCTTACCCAGAAACAAATTTTATCTGGCGTCCGGCATCTAGATTGGTTCGCAGCGGTAGACCTGAAGGATGCGTACTTCCACGTCTCAATTCGCCCTCGACATCGACCCTTTCTACGGTTCGCGTTCGACGGCCAGGCATATCAGTACAAGGTCCTCCCCTTCGGCCTGTCTTTGTCCCCTCGCGTCTTCACGAAGGTCGCAGAGGCGGCTCTTGCCCCGCTATGAGGAGCGGGCATACGCATACTCAATTACCTCGACGATTGGCTCATTTTGGCCTCCTCGCAGGAACCAGGTGCTCGAGCACCTCGGCCGTTTAGGGTTTCAGGTCAACTGGGAAAAGAGCAAGCTCACCCCGGTCCAGAGCATCTCTTTTCTCGGTTTGGAGTTAGACTCAGTCTCAATGACAGCACGTCTCTCCAACGGCGTGCTCAGTCAGTGCTGGAATGCCTCGCTTCTTTCGAACCAGGCACCGTGGTCCCTTTGAAGCGTTTCCAACGGCTCCTGGGGCATATGGCATCCTCCGGCGGCCGCGCCACTGGGGTTGATGCATATGAGACCACTTCAGCATTGGCTCCAGACTTCGAGTCCCGAGGCGAGCATGGCGCCACGGCACGCGCGGCGTGGAAGTTACCCTGCCTGCCGCCAAAACTTCAAACCCTGGACAGACCTCTGCTTTCTACGGGCAGGAGTACCCTTGCAGCATGTGTCCCGTCGGCGTTCTGGTTACAACCGACGCCTCCAAATTGGGTTGGGCGCCGTGTGCAGCGGACGCGCAGCCGCAGGCGGTGGAACCGAGGCCGCTGCGCTGGCACATCAACTGCCTAGAGCTGCTGGCTGTTTTTCTTGCCCTGAAGAAATTTCTTCCGTTGATTCGTGGCAAGCACGTCCTAGTCAGGACAGACAGCACCACGGTGGTGGCCTACATAAACCGCCAAGGCGGAGTACGCTCCCTCCACATGTCACAGCTCGCCCGTTGTCTCCTCCTTTGGAGTCAGCAGCGACTGGAGTCCCTGCGCGCCACTCACATCCCCGGCAACCTCAATGTGATAGCGGACGCGCTGTCAAGACAAAACTTGCCCGGCGGAGAGTGGAGGCTCCACCCCCAATCGGTCCAGCTGATTTGGGACAGGTTCGGCAAGGCCCAGGTAGACCTCCCAGGAAACCTCCCACTGTCCGCTCTGGTATGCCCGCACAGAGGCTCCCCTTGGGACAGATGCTCTGGCGCACAGCTGGCCCGCGGGGCTGCTCAAGTACGCTTTTCCCCCTGTGAGCCTTCTTGCACAGGTGCTATGCAAGGTCAGGGAGGACAAGGAGCAAGTCACTCTGGTGGCCCCCTACTGGCCCAACCGGACGTGGTTTTCGGATCTCACGCTCCTCATGACAGCCCCTCCCTGGCAAATTCCCCTGAGGAAGGACCTTCTTTCTCAGGGAGGGGGCGCGCTCTGTCATCCACATCCAGACCTCTGGAATCTCCACGTCTGGTCCCTGGACGGGACGTGGAGGATCTAGCCGGCCTACCTTCGGCCGTCATAGACACTATTAACCAAACCAGAGCCCCTTCGACCAGGCATCTTTACGCCCTGAAGTGGTGTCTGTTCGCGGACTGGTGTTCTTCCGAGCCGAAGACCGCAGAAGTGCGCAGTTAGGTCAGTGCTCGTGTTTCTTCAGGAGAGGCTGGAGAGGAGGCTGTCCCCCTCCACCCTCAAGGTGTATGTTGCGCTATCGCGACCCACCACGACACGGTAGACGGCAAGTCTCTTGGTAAGCACGACTTAATCGTCAGGTTCCTAAAAGGTGCCCGGAGGATGACTCCCTCCCGGCCTAACCTTGCTCCGCGCACCCGGCGGGGGGCGGGTTCGTGACTGAGGAGGAGGTCTGATGTTGGCATCCTCTGGACTCGTCTGAACCGGCCGGCCGGGGAACAGTCGTGGCGCTGAAGGCGGGGACACCGCGTCCATGGAGCCGGGACTGTTGAGGCCTGAAAGCAGAGTGCCGTGAGAACGGCATTTGCGGGCCATGTGCCCCAGAGACAAAGGAAATAGCTCTTTTATTGAGAATTTGGGTACCGCAGCCCGTGTTAGGGGGTGTGTAAGTATTTGCTTGTGAATATTTTAAATAATCCATAAAAGTGTTACAAACAGTAGAAGAATATATATGTGAAGGTAGAGATTCCGGTGACTTCAGTATATTGTTTCCAATGGAAAAAAAAGAGATCTAAAGTTCCCTTCAGCTGTCCTAATTAGATTTGTATAAAATTCAGATTTCACTTTAGAGATAGCATCCTTATCATTTACTCACCCTCAAGTCATCCCAGATGTGTATGGTTGACTTTCTTCAGCAGAACACAAATTAAGATTTTTAGGACAATATTTCAGCTATGTAGGTTCATACAATACAAGTGAATAGATGCCAAAATTTTGATGATCCAAAAAGCAAATAAAGGCAGCACAAAAGTAATCCATATGAATTCAGTGGTTAAATCCATGATCCATTCATGAATCCATTGATCTGTTTCTCTACCACACCTATCAAATCTCTTCTGAAGACATGGATTTAACCACTGGAATCACATGGATTAGCTACTTTTATGCTGACTTGTGTGATTTTTGGAGCTTCAACATTTTGGCACCTATTCAATTGCATTATATGGATCAAAAGAGCTGAGATGTTCTTCTTAAACTCTTAAATTGTGTTCTGCTGAAGAATGAAAGTCATACACATCTGGGATGGTATAAGGGTGACTAAATGATAAGAGAACTTAAATTTGTATGTGAATAATTCCTTGGAAGCCTGATGTGGCATTATGACGCGCCAAGTGACCCTGCTTTTTTTGTGTGTTTTTTTTTTGCATTCCTTGCATTGTTATGAACCTGTTTTATGCACAACAGTATCTCTCTGTCGACATTAAGGGAAATTTAGACATTACACATAAACTGATTTTAATGTAATTGTTTCATATGTAAGGCTGACATCAAGAGGTTTTAAAAGTCAAAGAACTCTGCGAGAACCAACGTCATAAAACTCTCACACAGATGAACGTCTCCACCCAAGATAACACTCCTTACTTGCTAAGGACCATACAACGCAAATCCCATTTTGACCTCTATCTCACCTAAGGGCAATTTAGAATGACATCCTTTTCTGTAATAAGAGGTTTTGTGTTAATACATGTTTGATATCATTCAAGAGGTTGCAGTGAGACTGGTAAGGTGGTCTCATTCCCTTTTCAGAAAAACCAAATCTCCATTAAGATTTGAGAACTTAACAAAATCCTGCACTCTATTTGAGACATGTCCCTCCCAAATCTCCCACAGGGACCACATGCTGTATGCAGATTAGGTATATTCTTTGTAAACATCAAAGGACCTAATCAATCACAAGTTTCAAAGGGCTTTGCCAAATGCTGTATAATTCTGTAGGTCTGTCCCATCCCTGCCTGTATGTTAATGAGGTATGTCCCCAGGACTACCAAACCCAACCACTCCCAAAATTCCCTTGTTCATGGTTTGGGTATTTAAGGAAAGGTGACACATTACTCAGAGCTGTCTGTAATCAGACAATCCCAAACAGTTTACTGTTTGTAATTTATATAATTTATATCATTGCAATTCAAATTTCTTATGTTTTGATAAAATGTCTAACTTTGACTTATCACTGTCTAATTGGAATTGATTATGTTACCTGGTCAATAAATTGTCAACATTTGATTTATTCTGACTGACTCTGAAATTGCTTTTCCCAAACAGATTGAACGATTCGTATGTTACCGCAAGTCTGCGTCAGATTAGTGACGACTAATATTTGGCATCGATTCAAGTGTACTTGGTTTGCAAAGACAAAAAGGGAATTTCCGTTTAGAACAGCAAACGCTGCTTGACCAATCTAAATCTGGGTGTCTTACCTCTGTTTTAATTTGATGTTTCTCCAGATAAGTGTACGTGGGAAACCACACATGGCCAATCCAAAGCTATTACAAGAGAAGTTATGTTGGTCAACTTACATCTGTAATAGTGGCCGTGACCTGTACTGAAGAACACGTTAAGTTACATTCAAGTGTATGCAATTCCATGGGGCTATACTGAAGTATCTTTGATTGTGTGAACTTGAACATGACCGATCTCAGGTATATAGCAATTACCTCTGTTTGATGATCCAATACTGGCCGCTTGTGATCGTGAGACCCGCGGTGTAGAAAAAACACGCGAGGACCTCAAAGCGACATAGTTTCTTAATCTAAACGGGTAAAAATATAATTAAAGGAGTTAAAAGAATAATCAAACATTCGCTCACTTTTAATGATGCTCAGATATCATTAAAACCTTTTTCATTTATGGAGTCAGATGAAATAACGAGGTAATACATAAGAGAAAATGTATTTCATTTAATATTGTTGTGTTGCGTAACAAGAAAGACAGTAACGCGCAGAGACCTTCACCCGTATTATTGGAGACCGCCATTGGACCGATAAACGGGCGTACACATACATTATGATATCAAATGGGAATCATTGTATATGTTGGATTATACATGCAGAAGAATTGAAACGACATGATTTGAATCTAAGATTTACCCAAGCTTAATCCTGGAATCCCACAATGTCATAAATTAGATGGCCCAGGCATCAACATTGCTCAGAAAGGCCCCTCTGCATGACCTCCTGAACTTCCACACAGAGTTAAAGCAGACTTCTCTTTGAAAGGTTTCCAAAAGACCATCAGATTTTCAGAACTCGAATACTAGCACATTTCATCTAAATCCAGGAACATTCTACACAAAGTCACAGTACTTTGCCGATTTAACCTTCTAAAATGTACAGAATGCGTTTAAATACACAATTTATACAATGCCTAGGCTTGCAAGGGAATTCAGAAAATTGCTTTGAACGAAAAGAAAGTAAGTGGTATCGCCCATTCCTACTAGTAGCCGTCTTTTATGTCATCAGTCACCTGTGCCATCGATGCAGTGCCAATGGAAGCTGACAAAACCATGTCTGTGTGTTAATAGGGGAGAACTGTTATGCTTACCTGGGAAAAGATAGGTATATTAACATATATTTAGATTTTTTATCCCCTTTTTCTTCCAATTTGGAATGCCCAATTCCCACTACTTAGTAGGTCCTCGTGGTGGTACGGTTACTCACCTCAATTCGGGTGGCAGAGAACAAGTCTCAGTTGCTTCCGCTTCTTAGACAGACTATCCGCACATCTTATCATGTGGCTTATTGTGCATGACACCACTGAGACTCCCAGCATGTGGAGACTCATGCTACTCCCCGCGATCCATGCACAACTTACAGAATTTTATCATTGTGAAATATTTCAAAAAGTTCTGTTACACAATCATCCAACTTTCACTACTGTCCATTACCGGGAGAGCTTTCTCCAAGTGCAGTGCAAACGTATGACACTTAGCAGTGGTCAAAAAGGATTTCCAAAATGGCTTTTAGATTATAAACTCAGAGATGTGTACTTCAAATTCCACACAACCTTGGTGTTTGTCAGTAGGTAAATTGTCCGGTAATTTTCTCATGGTGGGAGAAAAACACACATTTCGTACAGCAATAAAATCACTGACTACCCCCTGTAAATGTTGGAATTACCTCACGTCCTCATGTAAAATAATTGCCTTCCGAATAGGGCTTATGTGTGCTTCATGCACATCACAAAGTAATATATGCAAATTTAGCTTGGGTCATATAATAAAGGTAAATTATTTTTTTGTCAGACTTCAAATATGTATGAATAACAATCAAATTTAAAATATAAAAGTATACATTTCTAACAATTCTATACAATTTCTAAATAAACTAAATCTGAAAAAAGAGATATATTTTATCTCTCTCTTTTTTTTACATATTTAATCTTGGCCCATTTTTTTCCTCCCCTTTTCTCCCCAATTTGGAATGCCATGGTGGAGTAGCGACTCGCCACAATCTTATCACGTGGCTTGTTGAGCGTGTTTCCGCAGAGACATAGCACTTGTGGATGCTTCACTCTATTATCCACGGCATCCATGCACAACTCACCACGTGCCCCACCAAAAGCAAGAACCACATTATAATGACCACGACCCCATGTGACTCTACCCTCCCTAGCAACTGGAGACCTGGCTGGAGTCACTCAGCATGCCATGGATTCGAACTCGCAATGGATTCGAACTCGCAACTCGTGTCTAAGAATAATATTTTTTGCTAAATAATTAAGAAATTAGTGATATATTTATTGTTTTCTGAAGTATATGTGTTTTCTAAACAAAGTAAAATACTGCATTGTTCTAAGCATTTGTTTCACCATGCACACTTACTAGACTGTTTCATTCTAGTGCTGAATGCTGAGAAGTCTAGCCAGCAGACTCAGAAGAACTGGTCTAGGAAGGACACAGCCTTAAGCCATGTTCACACTAGAGGTGCTTTTTTTTTTACCAGAATTTGAAAAAGAAGTGAATTAAACTACTGTGAACTTTTCTACAAACAGACACACTTACATGTCTTCCTGGAGAGTTTAGAATGTCAAAATAAAAGTGTGAGGGTTTAAAAGTAAAAGGTGAAATTACGCCAATTTGCCCGTAAATATGATGTTCAAATGCAAGGAATGTTAATTCCCAAGTTGAAGTACCTCAGTAGATGGGTGCGGAGTATATAATATGTATAGTTATATTAATATAGAATTAAAATAAAGCATAAGACTAAATGAATACCTGTAAAATCTATTTTCTTTCCTCTTTACATCATTATAACTCTCCTAAAATGTACCTCATACATTCCCTTCCAGAGGGTCATTGCATTTACATTTACATTTATGCTTTGGCAGACGCTTTTATCCAAAGCGACTTACAGTGCACTTGTTACAGGGACAATCCCACTGGAGCAACCTGGAGTTAAGTGCCTTGCTCAAGGACACAATGGTGGTGGCTGTGGGGCTCGAACCAGTGTCCTTCTGATTACCAGATTACCAGTTATGTGCTTAGACCACTACTCCACCACCACTCATTGTTTCCTTCTCATTCAAGAGCTCATGCTTGTTAAAGAGTGGCATGCTGTCATAGCAACCTTGTTACGTTCCTTTTCCATTTGTACTACGAAGGCCCTCTCATTTAAACAAGGCTTGTTTAAAGGAGGACACTCTGTATACTGCATCCTACCTAGCACGCAGCCTTCCAAACGAGACACAGTTGTTAATGTTAAGCTTTATTTAACGAACAAAATAGCTTTCAGCTGTGATTGATATAATGGAAATTGATATAATGGAAAGCATTTTTCTAGTACCACTTTAGCAATTTAACATGATCACTCAAGGATAAGGTGTTGGAGTGATGGCTTCTGGAAATGGGGCCTGTCTAGATTTGATAAAAATGACTTTTTTGAATAGCAATGGTGCTGTTCTTTACATCAATAATGTCCTGACTATACTTTGTGATCAGTTGAATGACACTTTGGTTATTAAAGTTCCAATTTCCTTCCAAAACAGCAACATCTGTACATTATTCCTAACTTTTGGCCCCCAGTGTATTTCCAAGTGAAACTTGGAACAAGAAAAGAATGTAGGGTGAGGACTTGATTTTATCCATCGGTCATAATTGGATTATGAAAAGTGGGCATTGCATAGCAGCAAGGACGCAGATCTGAATAATTGTGCAGTGGCACAAACGCACACCCCTTCCACAGTGCTGCTCAAAGAGCTGGTTATCTGTGAATTTGTAAAACGGAGCAGGGATCTCAACACACTGATGATCAAACTGTCAACATAAATGCCCAAACATATCAGTCTTTTCTTATGACGAGGCTGTAGCCATTGGAAAGCAAGATAGTAAAAGATATGTTTTGAATCACAGCACTAACTATAAAGGTACATACTCGTGCTGTACATACCAAGATGCATTAGAAAATATGAATAATCTCCAGAGGCATCCAAAGCATTGTTTCCTTTCAAAAAGCTATACTTATGATGCTGCGCTGAGTTAGTGCTTTAGGTGTGACCAGCTGTGAATATGTGTGCAACACGTCAGTGAAAATTTACTGGAATTTATAACCTCTGCCGGTGACATCATTGGAGGCACCTGTAGCAGGGCTATAAGTAGATGCGTCACAGGTGCATCGTCAGATCTTTTGTCTTCAGATCACTGTGTGTGTGTGTGCTTCATGAGCCTGTCAGAAACTTTCTACTTTCCTCTGCTAGGAGTTAGATTTTGTTAGGCAGTGCGCAGATATCTTTCTCTTCTTTCTCTAAAAAAAAGAAAAAAGAAAATGACTGAAAGACTGAGCAAGCGTTGTGTGTTCCCTTGTCTACTCTCTATGGCTGAGAGGGACACACATCAGTTTTGCTTTGTATGTTTGGAGGAAGAGCATGCTGCTCTCGCGTTGGGGCAGGTGCGAGCATTGCGATCTGCTCTCAGTCAAAATGCTTTGCACTCGTCTTGCTTAGTTCCGAGAGTCAGCTGGTCTTTCCTGTGATCCCGAAGTGCGCTCCGGCGCCTCTTCAGTTCATGAGGGGGACCTTGAATCTCTTGAGTTACCCACCTCCGAGCATGATAATAAATCATCGGAGGAATTACTCGAGGTGATTACTCGTGCGGTGGCCAGGCTTCAATTAGACTGGCCACGCAAACAAGAGACCCCCAAACGCTCCAAGTTGGAGGACAGATTTCTGTCTGGTGGCCAGATGAAGGGAACGCCTCAACAGTCCCTTCCTTTCTTTGATGACCTCCATGACGAGCTCTCTCGTTCATGGAGGAAACCCTATGCTTCCCGTGTCTATGTGCCCTCAACATCGATATATTCGACTATCGTGGGTGCTGAGACACGGGGGTATTCTAAGATGCCGCCGGTTGAAGAGACACTTGCAGGTTATCTCTTGCCGGGTTTGGCATCATCGTTAAAAAGACCCTCTCTCCCCACAAAGCCATGCAGGACTACCTCCATGCTAGTAGGTAAAGCTTATCAGGCAGCGGGTCAGGCTGGTACTGCCTGACCCGCACTATGGCAGTGTTACACTGCCATAGTGTTACACTATGGCAGTGTTACAGGCATACCAGGCTGATCTGCTGAAGGACCTGAGTGCAGCAACCACGCTCGACGAGGAGGCTTTCTCCAAGCTTCGTCGAGCCACAGATCTATCTCTTTGTATGACCAAGCAGACGGCCCGTGCCATTGGCCGGTCTGTGTCTGCTTTAATCAGCATGGAGAGACACTTATGGCTCAACCTGTCGGGCATCAGCGATAAGGACAAAGTTTTCCTTCTTGATGCCCCGGTTTTGCCTTCTGGCTTATTTGGTGACGCTATGAATATAGTTATCACCAGGTTCCAGGAGGCGAAAAATCACAAGGAGGCAATCGGGCAATTCCTTCCTCGCCGCACTCAGGGGCTCAGAAACAAAGCATGGCGAGTCGTGCTCCCCCCTCGTAAAGCCTTGGGACAGGCTCGTCGCCCTCAGCAGCCCCCAAAGCAAGACCTCAGTGGAGTTTTCCTAAGAGGAAAAAACCCTGACGGTCTTGCACCCAGCCTTGTGGGGGTAGGCCCCCTTGGGACGGGGCACGTGCATCATCCACTTCGACCCTCCAGGTACCCCCACGAAACCTCTCCATTCCCACCACCTCTGGTGTTTCGGGAATTAGAGGCTTCCAGCAAAATGTTGGGTGTACCATTGCTTCCTGCCTTAGTCAAGGACACAGAACACTTGACATCCCCTCAACAGGAAGTGAAGTTAATACTCATCTCAGAGAACCTGGCAGCGTGGAAAATGTGGGTCCTAAGAATAGTAGAAAATGGCTACAGAATTAAATTCACTCGCCGCCCTCTGCGTTTCAACGCCGTGGTTTCCTCTACCTTGAAACCGGAGTAGGCATGTCTACTGTGGAAAGAATGGCAAAATCTCTTGGTCAAAGGGGCCATAGTACGTATTCCCCTTCCAGAGAAAGAGTCAGGTTATAACAGCAAATACTTCCTGGTTCCCAAGAAGGGTAGGGGGTTGCGTCCGATCTTAGATCCTCGAGGCTTAAATCGCTCAGTCAGGAGGAGCAACTATCAAGACGGTGGTGTCACAAATCCAACATCACGATTGGCTGGTCACGATCGATCTCATGGACGCATACTTTCATCTAGAAATTATATATACTTTCATCTAGAAATTTTGCCACAGCACAGGAAGTTCCTGAGGTTCGCTTTTGGTGGCGAAGCCTTCCAATATCGGGTTTTTCCATTCGCCCTAGCCCAATCACCCCGCACATCCACGAAATGCATGGATGCAGCACTGGCTCCTTTGCAACTCCTTTGCATCTGCATTCTGAATTACATAGACAACTGGCTGATACTAGCACTGTCTCAAGAACTGGCAGTTCAGCACAGGGATATTGTCTTAGCTCATCTGGTTTCTCTGGGTCTGAGACTCAATGTCAAAAAGAGTGTTCTCTCTCCCACTCAGGGAATTACCTATCTGGAAGTTATATGGAATTCAATCACGATGAGGGCACAATTGTCTCCCGCTCTAATCATGTCCATTCAGAACACCCTGAGCAAAGTCAGGCTGGGTCAAGGTTGCACTATTCATCAGTATCAACGAATACTAAGTCTCATGGCGTCTGCGTCCTCGGTGATCCCTTTGGGCCTTCTGCACATGAGACCATTTCAGTTGTGGCTAAAAGCCAGGGGATTTCATCCAAGGTCCAGTCCCCTAAGGCTAATAAGGGTTACGCTCCATGCGCTTCGTTCCATTTCTATGTTGTTCAGACCCCGTTTTTTACTCTGGGTCCCACTCTAGGTGCGTCTTGTCACAGGTTGCTAAAGACAGATGCCTCCCTGACGGGCTGGGGAGCTGTCTTAAGTGGTCGTCCAGCTCAAGGGGAATGGGAGGGTCATCAACTTGATTGGCACATCAACTGCCTCGAGTTGATGGTGGTATTTCTGGCCCTGAAATACTTCCTCCAGCATTTGAGAGGCTGCCATGTCCTGGTGGGGGTGGACAACACAGCAGCAGTCTCTTACATAAATCATCAAGGAGGTCTACGTTCATGTCAGCTGAATACTCTGGCACATCAGATTATCCTTTGGGCCCAGGGCAAGCTTCTGACACAGGGCAGTTTATATGTCTGAATGTGGTATTAGATTTATTGTCCAGACAGAAAATACCGACGGGGGAGAGGAAACTCCACCCCGAGGTAGTCGAACAAATCTGGGTGAGATTTTACAGGGCAGAAGTGGACCTCTTCACCCAGCCCCCCTGCGTCTGGACGTGATGGCTCATATATGGCCCAGTTTTTCCCCCGGTTTCTCTGCTCCCGGGAGTCTTGGCCAGAGTTCACCAGCTAGGGTCCTGCCTCTTACTGATATCACCTCGCTGGCCAAACAGGGTATGGTTCTCAGAGATAATGTCTCTCCTCGATGGCTCGCCTTGGGCGATTCCAGACAGGAGGGACATTCTGTCTCAGGCGCAGGGGACATTATTTCATCCCCGGCCCCAGCTGTGGATCCTTCATGTTTGGTACCAACTGAGGGGCACTGGGTCACATCAAGACCATTCTAAGTGCTAGGGCTCCCTCTACTAGAAGATGTTACTCCAATTAATGGGGTGTCTTTGAAAGATGGTGACGTGCACATAATGCAGATCCAGTTAACTGCCAGATTGCTTCAGTTCTGCAGGAAAAATTGTCAGCAGGCACATGCACCGCCACTCTCAGGGTCTATGTGGCCAACATTTCGGTTTGCCACACCTTGATTGACAGGGTGCCATTGGGGAGACATCCTCTACTTGCTCGCTTAATTTGTGGAGCTTTGTGACTGAGGCCTCCTGCTAGGACCAGGACCCCTTCATGGGACTTAGCAATAGTCCTTGAGGGTCTGGTTGAGACCCCCTTCGAACTTCTAGAGCCAGCGTCTGATAAACTTCAGACTCTCAAGACGGTTTTTCTTATGGCAATCACCTCTCTAAAAAGAATTGGGGATCTACAGGCTCTGTCTGCTTAGATTTTGCCCCAGGAATGGCTAAAGCAATACTGCACCCTCACCCTGACTACCTGCCTAAGGTTCCTTTCTCGACTTTACATCCGGTCACTCTCAAAGCCTTCTGCTCCCCGCCGTTTACAATGGTAAGACATCACAGACTTTGTCAATTCCGTGACATGTCCACCGCACTAGCCAGTGGCGTAAGTCAGGGCAACTATTCGTTTGACGTGGGGGCCGCAACAGGGGGGTGGCCGCCCCAAACAGACTATGTTGCATTGGGTGAGGGACGCTATTGCCCTGGCCTACGAGGCATACGGTCAAGCTTCGACAGTAGGTATCAGGGCTCACTCTACCAGAGGGGTCGCTTCCTCTAAAGCCTTGGCTAGAGGTGTCCCTCTGCAGCATGCTTGTGATGCGGCAGGCTGGTCCTCTCCGCACACATTCATAAGATTTTATAGTTTGTATGTTCATGCCACACCAGGCTCTTATGTCCTTGAGTCAACATCACAAGCTCATGTCTGAGACCTCTTGCACTCTTGTGAGCACACTACACACCTGTAAGGGGTCCGGACATCCACAGTGCGGTGGCGTGGGTATTCTCGTTCCCAGAGCACTAACTCAGCACAGCATCATAAGTGTAGGTTTTTGGCAGGGAATGTCTCGGGTTACTGGTAAAAGTGGAACGAGATGCTGCGCTTCATTGACGCACTAGGATGCCCCAGGACTGCTCTTCAAACAATATACCTGATGATGCACCTGTGACACATCTATTTATAGCCCTGTTACTGTTGCATCCAATGATGTCACCGGCAGAGGCTATAAATTCCAATAAATTTTCATTGACTTGTTGCACACATATTTACAGCTGGTCACACCTAAAGTTGTTCCCAAAGTGCTAACGCAAGAGCAGCATTTCGTTCCGCTTTTCAGGGAACAGGGGTTACAGTTAAGTAACCAGAGAAGTATTCATTAGTAATCACCTCTGCAATTCAAGTGTGAAATGTCTTGAACACATTGGCGAATTCGCCGTTGTTCCACCTCACTCAGAAGATAAATTCAAGCCGGCTGGCCTGTAACCAAGAAAGTTTGGGATAAGGAACGATAGTTTTGGAGCCGAAAATACACATTATCATCTCTGCTTTAGCTGCTTTGATGGTAGGTTTGTTCATACTCTTGAAGATGCGGGGTTAAAACTGACTACCACTTGCATAGGTTAAAGAGCTAGTCATGATATTTTGTTAAAAGGACAATTTTTTTATATATTAAATAGAAAATATGCATGGATGAATCCAAGGCCAGTAGCATGCATTAATAAAATAAATTGCATACATTTTGATTCTGACTTTAAAACAAAAGAAACACTAATTAAACAGAACTCTCTTTTTTTCAAACGCAGTTCCAACTGTAAAATTAATCAGAATGCAATCGAAGGATACAATTCAATTGAATCAATTTGAATGTTTTCCTGAAGGTAAATCAGTATCAAAACTGGGACGTTTTTGTACACAATGACATTACGCCACAGCACACCTTTTTTTGGGCAAAGCAGGACAGGTGTTATGGATCAGCTGTGGATCTTGTTAACTAGGTGTATAATTTGTGGGTGTATAACTGGTGATGCAAATAATTTAATTAGCCTTTTCAGCAGATTCGTTCATTGTGAATTGTCAAGGAGTAAAGAAAAGATGTTCTGGACATTATAAAATAAATAATTTTTTATTTTGTGTTCTTTTTTGTTTTTAATTACCTATGTCTTGCTGCTGTTTTTGGTATTGTTTGTATTGTTGTTGACTGGAAGCTCCTGTCACCTAGACAAATTCCTTGTATGTGTAAGCATACTTAGCAATAAAGCTGATTCTGATTCTGATTCTGATAAAATTTTTTGGTATCATTATTAACCCGCTTTGTTTCAATAATGTCTGTTCTAATGAATTTGAGTTTCACAGGGTCACATCTGGTTTCTCATTTTAACATGGGACATTGGTTTGAATTGGAACTGGCAGTTACACTTGTCAGAGCAGTAAATCACAAGTGGAATTATTTTATTTGCATCATAAAAGCATTTTAGGCTGATATGTGTCAATAATCTACTTTATACTTTCAATTGCTTATATTTCTTTATAATGAATAATGACTTGATTAACCTGAAAATCAACAAACTGACTGCTTTATTAGAGCTGGGACGCTGGTCCAGTGGTTGTACCTACTGACAGTACATATAAAGCGACCTGGGATCAAATCCAGGTCAGACAGAATCAGTGATGGGCAGCAGCCTGCTACAAATAGCAAAGCTATTAGCTTAACTAAATTTCTGATAACCAAGGTGGTAGCTTCACTAGTTTTTAAATCAAGTAGCTTTTCAGTAATGAAGCTATATTTTTGACTAGGTAGTGGCGTAGTGTTGAGCAAAGCTACACCGTAACATCATGCCTTGTACCTGGTGTTTACTATCGCCAGTTTTGAATCAAAACTAAAGATGTATGATCACAAATGAATCTCTTTTCTGAGTCGGTTCTTTAAAATGAATTTGTCACATGTGATAGCAAAGCTGTCACGATCCCCTGTTGTCTGCCCTGTGTTTCACCTGTCACCTCTCATGAACTAAAATTCCCACAATTCCCGGCCCTCATCACTGCCAGCTTTCGTCATTGTTTTCACCTGTTTGTCATTTGATCTTCATTACCCCTCTGTATTTAAGCCCGGTTGTTTTTTCAGTCTCTGTCAATCGTTGTTTGTAGATGTTGAATGTTGTGGTTGTCTTCAATGTTTCTCATGCCCGTGCTCTCCGTGGATGTTTTTCATGTTTATATTTTGTTATCCCCTCGTGGATGTTTTGTTTGTTCCCTGTATTGTTTTGTTATTTTTTAGTTATCCTGTTCACCGTTTGTTTCCTCATTAAAGAACTGCACTTAGATCCTCACTCCTCGTCTGCCCTTGTCTGATTCCTAATAAAAGCAGTCTGAATCGGTTCACAATTCAATTTGAATGCCTCAGAAAGCTAGCTCACGCTGCGGAATCATTTGTGTGCGCTCTCACTTGCCAATAAGCTCACAGAGTGTTTTATAACATGGAAAATAAAGATAATGCTTGTAGCAGTGGATCTACAATCAATGGAAACGAAACATGCAAATACATTTTATCATTAGCCAGTGATGAAGAAGGTCTTTATAAAGTTCAACACGTTTGCAGCTTGTAAACAACTTCTCCAGGTAAATACATTTTCCAACCAAAAGGGTATCAAAACACGTATTAGTCTACATGAGAAAAAAACATAAAAACGTACTATTGCATTCCCTTTTTTTTTGGACTTGTACTATTACCTGGCACACTATGTTATTACAGTGGTAGGCTATATGAATATGGTAATCATATAGCTTTACCATGGTATTTTTTTCATTACCTTGAAGTACCATGTAAATACAATAGTATCTGAATATGGTAATTATATATCAATTTACCAAAGGCAGTAACATGGTATACTTTGAAGTACTTTGAAGCACCATGCAAATACAGAATTGTAAATAAAGATGGTAAATGTATATCAAAGTACCACAGTATTACCATCAGAAATCACATTGTTATTGCCCAGATGTGCTCTCTCTCACACACACACACGTTGGTGCAGCTATCCTTATGAGGACTATCCGTAGACATAATGATTTTTATACTCTACAAACTATAGATTCTATCTCTTAACCCTAAATCTAACCCTCACAAAAAAATTATTTCTACATTTTGTATTTTCAAAAAAACATTGTTTAGTTTGTTTTTGAAGGGATTAGAATTATGGGGACACTAGAAATGTCCTCATAAACCACATTTATAGCATAATACCCTTATAATGATCAGTTTGTAACCTAAAACCTGCTCACATCTCTGATAAATTTGGCCTCTGATAAAATATGTTGTAATTCTGTGTCTAGCTGCTTTATTTCTGTATTGTATAGATGAATATATAGATGAATAGTATACTGTATGTACACAGAGCATTTATTCAGGAATGTTGTGGGGATGGGGACTTGGTAGTGTGTCTGTCTGCGAGAGAGAGGGAGAGAGAGAGAGGGCAGGTTATGCCCGTACTGTAGCCAAGGACAAATAGAAACAGAGCTGCACTTCTTAACCACCTGCCCTAATTATAATGAAATTCGGAAACACTTCTTTACCAAATTTGAAATTATTTTTCCCAACTTCAAAAAGTTGAAGAATGATGCACAAGCTCAATATTTACTTGGTGAACAAAGAGACTGCAAAATACATCAGTTCGTGCCACAAAAGAGGGAAGAGTCGACCAAACAGTGATGCGCCCATTTACACACACACACACACACACACACACACACAAACTCTTGAACACACACAAACACCACTGAAAGTATATTCACTGTTAATATTTTTTTGTTTTGTTTTTCAATACAGAATTTATTCTACTCTGTTATTTTTCATGCTCATATATCTGCTTTGGCAATACAATGTACAATTCGTCATGCCAATAAAGCTCATTTGAATTGAATTGAATTGAATTGAATTGAGAGAGAGAGAGAGAGAGAGGAGCACAGACTTGATGCTTACTGAGTGTTTAAAAAACTTTTCTTTTGTAATTTGATTGAGTATTTGAATCTACATTAGTATTTGAATCTGCATGAACAAACTGTATTCAGAACCTGAGGCAGAGGAATAAAAGTCTGCACTGCTTCATTTCCTCCTGACTCCTCCATTGTCCAAGAGAACAGAACTTGTTACAAATGTGCAAATGAAATAATGTTTAAATGGGTTTGGGTTTGTAGAGGTAGTACTCTAAGTCTGAAAAATAAAATGTAAAAATAGTGAGTTTTCATATTGAACACGTGTTTGTAAAATAGTAGTATAAATATGAAAAATAAAATATAAAAATAGTGACTTTAAATGGACACATGGGTTTGTATAAGTAGCATGTCTAAATATGAATTTACATGTTATTGTTTTTTCTTTTGGGGGGGGTGTATTACTTGCACATACCGGTACACTTGTATACTGTACTGCAATAAACTGTAATATACTGTACAAAGGCTTTGCTAAACATCAAAGCCTCAGCGCAGGCTGTGACGTCACTGGACTTCCTGGAGCTGACGGCATGCTCCACGAGTGTTTGTTTGTAGCCTGCTTAGGCTGCTTAGAATTGCTTATTCTTATTCTCAAATGTTCATCGTTATATTCATTGTTATATCCTTTGTCATTTTACCACGTTTGAGGTTTTTCTTATTTTCTACTGTTTCATCTGCGTGTATTTTACCTGTTGCTGCTGGCACCTAGCTAGAGTCTGTGTTTGTAGCCTGCTAGTTTTTTAGCATCGCTTATATATCTATTTTCTGTCTTTAATCCTTAACATCTGCCATTTTTAAGCACGCATCGGGTTTTCCATCATTTTATTCTCTTATCGCGATTCAACTGTGCGCATATTCCACTTGCATCCACGTTCTATTTTTATCGCGATTAAACTGCATGCATTTTTTCAGCGCACACCCGTTTTTTCTCCTCTGCGGTACACAGATTATTGCATCGATCTCAAAGCACCGCTTATCAAGAACAACCAACAACAACAAACAATTGCGTGAGGGATTCACATCAATCTCAAACCCTCACCGCTCAGGAGCAACCAACAACAACAACAAACAATTTGCGGTAAGTCATGGCATCCGCTCATGTTATTTCTTCCTGCATTGCATGTCACATGTTTACAATAGCCTCCTCTGTCAGCAGTGAGTGGATTCACATGTGATAAATGTAAGGAATTAGGCTGACGGAGAAGGTTATTGAGTTAGAGACTCGCATCTGAACGCTAGTGGAGGTCAGTGAGAAAGAGAAGCCGGTAGACACTGTTTCGGATGCAAGTAGTACAGAGAGCAACATACACACTTTGGTTCCGGCTATAGAGCCCCTGCAGCAGGGCATTTGGGTGATGTCTCAGCGGCATACTCGCTCAGCAAAGAAACACCATTCTCCCATTCCTGTTAGGGTTTCCAATCGATTCTCCCCACTCAGTGATACACCCACTGAGAATCATGTGGAAAGAGCCCTTGTTATTGGTGATTCTATTGTAAGGAATGTGGAAATAGAGACTCTAGCCACTATAGTTAATTGCATTTTGGGGGCCAGAGCATCTGACATCAAATCAAATTGACAAGTGCTGGCTAATGCTAAACGTAGATTTTCTAAAATTGTTATCCATGTCGGCACTAACGATGTCCAGCTTTGCCAGTCGGAGATCACTAAAGATAATGTTAAAGAGGTGTGCGAATTTGCAAAAACAATGTCAGACACTGTAATATGCTCTTTGTCCCCTCCCTGCTCATCGTGATGACGAGGTTTATAGTAAATTAGTGTCACTGAATGGCTGGATGTCTGAAGAACAAAATAGGATTTATAGACAATTGGAAGAGTTTTTGGGGTAGACCTAACCTGCAAAAGAGAGACGGACTCTTAATAATGATAGTATTTGACTAACTGGGGCCCAGGTCAGGAAGCAGACAAACTGGTTAATCCGAACATCTGCAAGCTGCCTTGAGACATCACACAGGTCACATAAACTACAACACATAGATACAGTATCTCCTAGATATCTCGTAGAGTCTGTTTCCCGAACTACCAAACACAATACCCTCACTAAGTCATTTAGAAAAAATTTGATTAAGGTAAAACTTGAACAAAACAAACAAATTAAAAATACACATCATATAAAAATAAGGCTACTAAACATTAGATCTTTTTCTACCAAAGCACTAATTGTTAATGAAATTATTACAGATGATATCATGATATCATTCAAGTAGAACAAAATTTCGACCACTAAAGATATCTTCACTAATAATCTTCCTATCTCATACACTCAATAAGCCCCAAAGTCTAGAATAACTTGATGAAATAATATAAAATATAAATGCTCCCTCAATTAAAGAAAATTCAAGAAAAAAGCCCTATAACATCAGAATCAGCTTTATTGCCAAGTATGCTTACACATACAAGGAATTTGTCTTGGTGACCGAAGCTTCCAGTGTACAACAATACAAACAATACCAAAAACAGCAGCAAGACATAGGTAATTAAAACAAAAAACAAAAAAGAATACAATATAAATAGTTATACATACGTACATACACTCACCTTCATACATACCCACATACACACACGTAGTGCTAATCTATTACAATCTGTTATATAAAGAACAAAAAACAGTATATTATGTACAGAGCAATGTAAGTAATGGCAGAAGTGGATATGTTGGATAATATAAATAGAATTAAACTGTGTATTGCACATAATTATTGCTCAATGGGGCAATTTAATTGTTCAATAGATGGATGGCCTGAGGGAAAAAACTGTTCCTGTGTCTGACGTTTCTGGTGTTCAGAGCTCTGAAGCGCTGGCCAGAAGGCAACTGTTCAAAAAGGTAGTGGGCAGGGTGAGTGGGGTCCAGAGTGATTTTTACAGTCTTTTTCCTCACTCTGGAAGTGTATAGTTCTTGAAGGGGGGGGGGGGGGACATGGGGCAACCAATAATCCTCTCAGCAGACCGAACTGTCCTTTGTAGTCTTCTGATGTCTGATTTCGTAGCTACACCAAACCAGACAGTTATTGAAGTGCAGAGGACCGGCTCAATGACTGCTGAGTAGAACTGTTTCAGCAGCACCTGTGGCAGGTTGAAATTCCTCAGCTGGCGAAGGAAGTACAACCTCTGCTGGGCCTTTTTCACAATGGAGTCGATGTGTATCTCCCACTTCAGGTCCTGTGAGATGGTAGTGCCCAGGAACCTGAATGACTCTGCTGCCACAGTGCTGTTTAGAATGGAGAGGGGGGACAATGTTGGGGTGTTCCTCCTAAAGTCCACAATCATCTCCACCCTTTTGGTGGAGTAAATGGTACAATGATCAAACTCATGCTGTCAAGAAAGCAGCTCAGAAAGTGGAGTGCAAGTTGAAGAATACATAATTAGAGGTATTTCGCGGTGCATGGATGGATAGTGTCTGTAGTTACAGACAGGAACTAAAAGCTGCCAGGTCAGCTGTAGGATTATCCATGAACAAAGCATATCAAATGAACAAAACACCACATTCCACAGACGAGAGAGATCTACCACCGAGTCATTAGAGTGCCATAAAAATGAATCCATCACACCTAAATTGCTGAAGGAGACCGTCTCTCCCATACCTGCTTAATTTCTGACCATGGTTTGTAATGACAGAGCTGATCAATAAAGATGATCCTTATTTGTTCCACAAACTTAAACCCTCTGTAAGACAAAATGGACAAGTAACGCCTCTTGACCTTAATGCATAAATTCATGGCCATATTAGAAAACGGAGACTCGTGAAGACAGTCCCACAGGCCGAAATCAACATAGACCTGAAACAATGACATTTTGTTGCTCCTGGGACACCTTCTCTTCCCAACTGCGCATTCCAGAGACATTCAATCTTTGCTCAGCAGAGACTGCATGGATTCCCCTCTCATGGGTTTAATAGACAATGGTCTCAAAGTTGCTACCAATAAGCTGTGTTAATCACCAGTAGTTGCCTTAGGTATATATTATGTATCATGGATGTGTTATAGACTCGTGGGGATGGAGAAGTTCACATTAAAACCTAATGACAATCAGTCCAAGTTGCTTTTGGTTTTTTCTTTTGCTTTTACTTTTGTTTTGCTTCTGCTTGCACGCTCTCCGACAACCAAAAGCTCATTCTAAGACTCATCAACTCTTCTGTCTGAGCCTTCGTTAAACCTATAACGAATAACTCCTCAACTTCCAGCAGTTCCTCAAGACGCAGAGAAAACTCCATTGCATTGCAACACGTAACATGGCAACTGGTATACGAGGCTTCACCCTGCAAAGCCAACCATCCATTCACCGCAGAGTGGTTTCGCTGAGAACGCAATACTGACTGAATGCCAGCCAATCTGTGACGCCGAGTTTCCCTCCAGCATACTCACAAGAGCAACCAAATGCATGTACAACAGTCTCCCAACTCTTGTTGAACTGGTACAAATCTTAGTAAGCAAACAAACTAAGGTTGAATTGCTAGTGTGATGATTCAATCAGTCTTAGATTAGATTAGTTCAAGTTAGATTAGTTTATGTGTATTAGAGTTGTTCGATAAAGTCTAATGTTTAATTTTACATACAAGTGTCTTGTGCTATATGCTTACAAGTTACTGCCTTAAACTGTCAATTTTGTTACCTTGCTCATAAACAGTAATCATAACTTTATGATATTATTACTATTGGCCACGGGATAATATTCTGCCCAGAAATGGTAAAATAGCCTAATCTCAATTTATCGGTGGATGTATAGTTCAAAAAGTGTTCTGAATCATAATTCTGAATAATTTACCTATTCATTTGGTTCTAATTCACTGTAATTCAATCACCTTTTAGTTATATTGATACAAAATTTATTGTGGCTAAATTGGTTAGGAATAAAGCCTCAACTGAACCAGATATTCCGTCGCAGCACAATAGTAATGACTTCATACATTTTTTTATGATAAAATTGAAATAATCCAAAATAAAATTAGAATAATGCAATCATCTGTCACAATACCTCCGAAAACATTGTCTCATAATTTTCCTCACGTTTAACTTCAGTTCTTCACTGTCATAGTTCATGAAGAGCTAACAAAACATATCAAAACATCAAAAGCCACAACATGTATGTTAAATCCAATACCAACTAAGCTCTTAAAAGAGGTATTCCCTGTAATTTCAGAACATCTTAATATTATTTACTCCTTGCTTTTTTAAGGACATGTCCCAAGAAACTTTAAAATGGCAGTTATCAAACTGCTTGATCCTGGAGAACAGACTAATTATAGACCAATTTCAAATCTCCCGTTTATGTAGAAAATACTAGAAAAGGTAGTTTCCTCCAAATATGTTAATTTCTATAGAGAAATAGTTTATTTAGGCCCCATCACAGTAGAGAGACTGCACTTATCAGAATTACAAATGACTTGCTCTTATTATCTGATCGCAGCATTTCAATTCTAGTGTGTTTAGATCTTCGTGCTGCCTTTGAAATGATAGATCATGACATTCTTTTGAATAGTCTAGAGAATTACGTTGGCATTTGCGGATTTGGATTAGCATGGTTTAGGCCCTATAAGCAGACATCTACCACTTTGTCTATGTAAATGAGGAATTGTCAAGCAAATCAAAAAGTTAAGTATGGATTGCCACAGGGATCTGTTTTAGGGCCTCTCCTTTTCTACTTTTATTCATTTCCCCAGGGAGATATGAGAAGGAATCGTGAAATAAGTTTCCACTGTTATGCCAATGATACACAACTTTATATTTCTTCACAACCGGACCTGAATTCATGCATTCATGACCTAAAGACTAGATTATTGGGGACTTCCGGGTGTGCTCATGGAGTAGTCGGTCGCATTGAAACCTCTCTCCCACTTTAACCTCGAAAACCCCATTTGAACTCGCTATTCTGTTTGTTATTTTTAACATAATAATATATGAGAGGGAGAAGAAGCACATTAGGCCACAAAAGATCGATAAAAATGCCCAAAGCTCAGGATAAAAGAGCCTCAGCCGCAAAAGCTAACACCCAACCGGACCAAGCTAGCAACACCATGGCTGGTGTGGGAACGGGGAGCCCCGGGACAAGCATGGACACTGCTGGGGTACTTAAGGCAATAGAGGACTTAAAATCTGATCTAAAAGGAGACAATGCAAAGCTCAATCAGGATATTGGCCAACTGGGACAAGAAATCAATGGTAAACTGGACAATATTGCAACCGATGTACAAGGCCTATCACAGCGGATGGATGAGGCGGAGGCCCGCGTGAACCAGATGGAGGGCTGGGCAGAGTAGGCGACTGAGGTGCTGTGCACCTGCCTTGAACAGCAGAGGAAACTTCAGATCAAAGTGCTTGACTTAGAATCACGATCCAGAAGAAATAACATACGTGTCTTTGGGGTGCCAGAAGGACAAGAGGGAGACTCTGTAATGCAGTTTATGGAGAAGCTTTTGCAGAGCCAGCTACAATTACCAGAGGATTTTAACTTTAAAATAGAACGCGCACATCGTGCTCTTGCAAGTAAACCCCCGCCTGGAGCATCACAGAGGGCTGTAATTGTCCATTTTCTGGAGTTTTCTACAAAATAAATGATCTTGAGGGAAGTGTGGAAAAAAGGCAAGATACAGGTGGGCTCCGCATTTATACATTTCGACCATGATTACGCACCCGAGATTGTTAAGAGGCGCAGAGAATACAATGCCATTAAAAAAATACTCAAGGACAAAGGCATACGTTTCCAAACGCCGTTCACCAACATAAGGATCCATTGGGAGACAGGCGTGCGCACATACTCCAGCGCTCGGGAAGCCTATAAGGAGATGAAGAGATGCGGATTTCAAGTGGAGGAGCCGGTTACAGCCAACGGAGGGACCAGTGCGGAGTCTCGTCTTCGGGAGCTATTGGGCTGGCAGCCGGTGAGCAGCAGCGGGCCCGCTGTGGTGCTCAGAGCAAAGGCCAAGTTGCAAGTATTCCAGAGAGAACAATCTGATTAAAAAGGAGCAGGGCATCACGCTACAACGCAATGTTTTTCAGGCCAGGACTTGATTATCTACACGTGGGAGAGGTTACACTTTTCCGTTTACGTTGGACTAATAGGATGGACGTGTTTTTACATCCAGACACATCTGCTGTCTTTTTCGGGCCCTCTCGTTCAGAGAGACTTAACCCTCAACCTGCCAACAGGGTTACAGGGGAGGAGGAAAAATCCTCTTTTCGTTTGGAAGTCAGTTCATTAAGGTTCATTTTTGTTTTTGTTCAATGTGTGTTTTTAGGGGTCGCTAAATCATGTGAGTGTGCATGTTATTATAATAGGGTCATATGGGGTCTTTTTGATGAACACCACTGACAGGTTTAGGGTAAAGGAATGCAGAATTGGAACATCTGATATACCTGACCACAATATTGTTTATGCCACAATCATCGGCATAAACAATATGTTTTGTCATGTTTTGCCTATTAGTTGTATTACTTTCCCCTGTAACCTGTTATATCCCTCAGTTGTTGTGTGTTCATCCCCGATCTCTGTTCTTGCGAGATCTTTGCGTGAATTCATCTTACGTGTTTTCCTGCCACGTATTCAGGAAGTACTTTCAGTTTCTATTTAAAGAACCGCTATGCCGGTTTCCAGCGCTCATTTGCGAGTACGCACATTCACAAAACCGCTCACTCATTCAATTGGATATACGCTTGTGACTGACCTGGAAGCGCTGAGACGCCGTTCCTCTCGTGGAGTATATTTGTTTGGCTCGCAGCCAGGATTACTTTTTATCAGAGGACATTGGTCTGTCATCATTTCTTCACTTCATCACTTGATCGATTGCTCACGGACTATACAAACACCCGGTGAAGCTGATCTGAACACTGTATATAACTCTGTGCACTCTGGACTTCACATTTACATGTATACACCACACCTTGTTTGTTATTATTGTAAATATTGTTTATGTTGTAAATACACTTGGTTTATTAGTATTTCATCAGTGTTGCTATTTATTTTCTCCACACCACAACCTATCATTAGAAACGGTACAGAAGATCCCAAAATAGTGTAAACTCCACTTTAATATTGGAGAGTGTTACATAGTGGTGGCCCGTACGGGGACTACGTGCTGTTTCTATTTGTTGATAGTGTTTTTTTTTGTGTGTTCATAAATATGGAAGACATGACACAGGTAAATGGAGGAATAATGAATGCAAATATTGATGATACTGAGGATGCTGATTTCACTGCGGGCCCATTTCTTACCAGACGTAACCCGACAGATGAAATAGCATCTGTCCTTAGTTCTTTGTATAACTCTGATGAAGATGCTGATGATGTTGATGAAAAAGAAATGGTGAATATAAATGTTGTACAGACAATGCAAATGGAGATTGATAAACTCAAGGTGGATTTATTGGCTCTTAATGCAAAAATACAACATAATGAACAGGAATTACAACAGTCTGTAGATAGTTCCCTTAATAGGGAAACTAGTTTCCGGGAGGCAGTGGACGCTGGCTTAGCAGACTTAGAAGTTCACTTCCAGAGGTCTATAGAGAAGTTGGAGAGAGCGGTGGTTGATTGTTTCCTGCGGAGAGATGCAAGATGGGAAAATCAAATGAAAAAAATAAGATTCACCAGTACCCCATCTCGATCTCAAGTACAGTCTTTTTACCCTGCCTCTTCCCTATCTACAGTCACTAACTTGAAAACTCCTGTACCAGCAACACGACTTAAAGTCCCCCCTGTAAACAGAGACAACGTTACCTATGATGTCACTGCTGGAGCACGAATATCGAACATGGCTCACCCTTCAGGTATGCCCAGTATGTCCTCTTTCTGTGGGAAACCCCCTATCCGTCTGGAATTTCCTTCCTTCGGTGAATCTGGAGAGACAGCAGATGTACTACATACCTGCCTACTGTGGAGCTCGTTGGCACCCTGAGTACCGTGCTCAAAGGACCCGCTCAGAGTTGGTGGAAGGCTGAAATAA
This sequence comes from Xyrauchen texanus, assembly GCF_025860055.1. NCBI lineage: Eukaryota > Metazoa > Chordata > Actinopteri > Cypriniformes > Catostomidae > Xyrauchen > Xyrauchen texanus. Next base: position 26,132,386 of record NC_068286.1, on the reverse strand, counting down.
ATAAGATCAATGATTGGCAGTCTTTCAAAAATGCTTTTATGTCTGCTTTTCTTCCAGAGGATTACCTCACTGAAGTGGAGGAAAAGTTAAGATCACTGGTGCAGCAACCCAATCAGCGTTTGAGAGATTTCGCCTATGATTACCGAGCCCTCTGCCTCAAATGGAAGCCAGCTATCACCGAAGAGGAGATGGTGAGCCGTATTCTCAATAACATCAACCCAAGGGTTGCGGGCTGTCTGAGAGGGACGGTGAAATCAGTGGAACAGCTAGTGAAGGTGGGATCTATGGTGGAGAAGGACTGGATGGGAGCAAAAGATTACTGGCAGAAAGTGGGTAAATAGAACAGCAAAGAAACAACAAATAAAAGACCACCTGAACGCCATACCTCAAAAAATCTAGCAGGAGTATCCATTGCTCAACCCCACCCAATGACATCCCTTCTAGTAGTGCCAATAATAATAAAAGGACAAGAGGTGAAGGCGGTGCTAGATACAGGGAGCACATACACCCTTATTCAGGAAAGCCTGTGGAGACAGTTAGGAGGGGAAACTTGACCCTTCAGCCCCTCTTCAACGGTTAATTATGGCTGATGGAAAAATGCACCTGGCGATCAACAGGAAAACAGTCTGTTATGAGTGGCATGACAGGATATGCAGGTTGGACACCTATATTATGAAGGATGCTCATCTGGCCTTTCCCCTTATAGCTGGTCTGGAACCGCTGAAGCCATAGTGGACGTCGGACAATGGAGATATGGACTGAAAATGGGCAAAGGATATGTTTATCATCCATTCCTAACTGCACTTATAAATCCTGTACTGTCTTCACGTCTGATGGGTGAAAGCATAGGCACGACTGCTGCTGCTGTGAGTCTCTATTATGCCTTACCACCAACCTGGAATTCAGCCACATTTGACTTACCCACACAAGTTGTTCCCAGCTGGGACTCCAACAATCAGGATGAATTAAAAAAGCTGATGGAAAATTGGCCTCATACCACCTCTCAAGTCCTGGGAAAAACATCTGTGGAACAATACAAAATTATACTTTCTGACGAAATGCCCTTGAGATCCAGAGCTTATAGGGTCTCACCCTTCAAGAAGAAGATTATCGATGAGCAGGTAGAACAAATGCTACGAGACCATATCATCGAGCCTTCTTTCTCTCCGTGGTCATCACCTGTTGTCCTGGTCCCCAAACCCGATGGTTCCTACAGGTTCTGTGTGGACTATAGGAGGCTTAATAGTAAGACCGTACCTGACGCTTATCCAATGCCAATTATCCACGACATCTTGGAATCCATGGAAGGCACCTCCTGGTTCAGTACATTGGATCTGCAGTCAGGGTACTGGCAGGTTGAAATGGAGGGAGGTAGTAAAGCCAAAACAGCCTTCATAACCTCCCAAGGTCTATTCCAGTTCTGCTCCATGCCTTATGGATTACGGAATGCCACTGCCACCTTCCAGAGGCTGATGGAGAAGGTCCTAGCAGAGTTGAGAGGGAAGTTTTGTTTCGTGTACATTGATGACATCATAATCTACTCAAGGTCTTTATCAGAACATGTACAACATCTGAACACCATCCTACAATGACTAATCCAAGCATCACTTACTCTGAACATGAAGAAGTGTCACTTCTTTAAGAAGCAGCTGAAGTTTCTTGGACATATAGTCTCAGAGAAAGGAGTGGAGGTCGATCCTGAAAAGACCAGAGCGGTTGCTGACTATCCTCCTCCCAAAGACATTAAAGCCCTCCAACGCTTCTTGGGATTAGCCAGGTGGTACCACAAGTTCATTCCCCATTTTGCCGACATCACAGCTCCCTTAAACAATCTAAAAAAGAAAGGAGTTAAATGGGATTGGATGCCTGAGTGCCAAACCAGCCTGTAGAATATAAAACAAATATTACAGAACCCCCCAGTATTGATGCAACCTGACCTCAATCAACCTTTCCAGGTTCATACAGACGCCAGTGATTTGGGCTTAGGAGCCATCATTACCCAGCAAACTCCTGAGGGGGAACGGGTAATAGCATACGCATCACGAACATTGCGTGGACCTGAACTGAATTATTCAACGGCTGAAAAAGAGTGTCTGGCGGTGGTCTGGGCGGTGGAAAAATGGAGACATTACCTGGAAGGAAGACAGTTCGACATCTATAGTGACCATGCTGCCTTAACTTGGGCCTTCAATAGCCCTAAAACCTCCTCTCGGCTGACCCGGTGGACTCTTAGGTTACAGCAATTCATCTTCCAAGTACATCACAGAAGAGGATGTCTGAACCTGGGACCAGATGCCTTGTCACGAGCCTGTGAAGCTCAAGAAAGTGAAAGTGTGCACTGTATGGCCATAACAACATCAAAATGTGCCTCTGACATACCCCACACGTTAGAGGAAATCTCACAAGCACAAAGACATGACAATACGGTGTCTCTCCTCCAACTGGCCCAAAAAACCAGAAAGGTTCAAGAAAACCAAATTACCTTTGAGGTCCACCAGGGGGTGCTATATCGCCGGGTTCCTGTCAAGAACAATGGAAATAAATTCCAACTGGTTGTTCCTCAGGCATTAATTCCTGGTTTCTTGCACTATGTACACGATAACCCGCTGGGAGGACATCTGGGACGGCTGAAAACCTTACTGAGGCTCTTGGAGTTGGCGTGGTGGCCCACTGTCCGTAAGGATGTCTGGCAGTATGTAAAAGGATGTGAAACATGTCAAAAATACAAACCTGACAATACAAAACCCAGCGGTTTCCTACAGCATACACAAGTGACAGAACCAGGTCACACTTGGGGGATGGATTTCATGGGACCTTTCCCGACCAGTAAGAAACAAAACGCTTACTGGTGTTAGTTGATTATTACACCAAATGGGTAGAGTTGTTCCCCCTTCGAGATAGTAAGACCCCTAAGATTGTCAAAATTCTCAGGGAAGAGATCTTTACCCGATGGGGGGTGCCAAAGTACCTCATTTCTGACCGGGGAGCCCAATTCACCTCCAATGTGCTCGTTGAGCTCTGCAAATCCTGGGGAAGTATTCAAAAACTTACTACCAGCTATCACCCTCAGACAAACCTGACGGAGAGAGTTAACAGGACATTAAAAACAATGATTGCGTCATATGTGGGACAACATCATGAGAGATGGGACCAGTGGTTGCCTGAATTAAGATTTGCCATCAACACGGCACATCAAGAAACTACAGGTAGAGCACCTGCTGAATTAATGATGGGCAGACAGCTACACGGTCCACTAGAGAGGTTAATCCTCAAAAACCCCACTCCTGACCAAACAGCATATAATATAGTTGAAAGACAGAACATCATGGCAGAGGAGGTAAAGCACCGAGTAGGTGTACAACAATCTAGACAAGCTAGATATTATAATGCCCGATGGAAAGATGCGCAGTTCCAGCTGGGTGATGTAGTCTGGGTTAAAACTCACCCTCTCTCGTCTGCCTCGAATAAATACTCTGCTAAGCTAGCGCCCAAGTGGGAGGGTCCAGCTGAAGTAATAAAAAAATGGGGCCAATAAATGACACCGTTCGCTGGGGAGACCCATGTAAAACAGACATTTTAAATGTGGTTAACCTGAAACGCTGGTACGGACGATCTCCTCCTATGCCGAAGGCTGGGGGGGGGGGATCTATGTAGCGTGGCCACATAAGGGGATGTTTTATATATGGTTCACTGACATCAAACTAATTATGTTTAGTCATGTTTTTCCTATTAGTTGTATTACTTTCCCCTGTAACCTGTTATATCCCTCAGTTGTTGTGTGTTCATCCCCGATCTCTGTTCACGCGAGATCTTTGCGTGAATTAATCTTACGTGTTTCCTGCCACGTATTCAGGAAGTACTTTCAGTTTCTATTTAAAGAACCGCTATGCCGGTTTCCAGCGCTCATTTGCGAGTACGCACATTCACAAAACCGCTCACTCATTCAATTGGATATACGCTTGTGACTGACCTGGAAGTCTGATTTTCAAAACAGATTTTTTACGAATCTGGTCCAAAGCCACAAGAATTCTAGCAAGGCGCCTACAAAAGCAGCAATTGAAGCACTCGATTACCAAAATTAGAGACCCTTTAACTGATAGCTTGACTTATGATATTAATCAAATTCACAACATTTTTGAAAACTATTAACAAACATTATATACATCCCCAAAACCAGTGAATGAAAGTGTTATTACACAGTATTTAGCAAGATTAGACCTGCCTTCCCTAGGACTAATACAAAATGTAGCATTAACTGCCCCTATCACTCGAAAAGAATTGGATGCAATTGGAAATCTGAAAACTAACAAATGCCCAGGTAGCGATGGGTTTTCAAATGAGCGGTACAAGATTTTAAAGGTGGAGCTTGCTCCCGTTCTGCTGGAGTCTTTTAATTGGACTCTGAGTAGAGCAGAGATCATCATGGAGAGAGGCTGTAATATCTGTCCTCCCTAAGGAAGGAAAAAATATAGAATACTGGGAGTCATTTCGCCCGATCTCAATACTGAATGTTGATTACAAACTCTTTACCTCTATAATCACTAAGAGAGTGGAGTATTATCTTATAGATTTAATTCATGAGGATCAAACAGGGTTCATTAAAGGCCGTCAAACTCACGACAGTATAAGACGAACATTGCATGTCATAGACCAAGCCAAGAAACAACAACTGAGTCTGGCTTTAGTCAGCCTCGACGCGGAGAAAGCTTTCGACCGGGTCAGCTGGCCCTTTTTATACAAGGTACTCGAGCGTCTTGGCTTTAATAATCAATTTATTAGGCGTATCCAGTCACTGTATGATAGTCCGAGGGCCAGGGTAAAAATTAATGGCCACCTAACTGATAGCTTTCAATTGTCTAGAGGTACTCGACAAGGCTGTTGCCTCAGTCCATCGCTCTTCGCGTTATTCATAGAGCCCTTGGCACAGGCTATTAGGCAAAATGAAGAGCTTAGAGGCATTACTATTGCAAATACTGAACATATAATTGGACTTTTTGTGGATGATATTATTGCCTACCTCCAAAACCCAGATGTAAGCCTCCCTTATGAGTACTCTGACAGAGTTTGGTCAGTTGTCTGGTTATCACCTAAACATTACCAAAACTGCCCTGAAAGTCCTGACCATTAACTACTCCCCCAGTAAATCCATACGACACAATTATAAACTTAAATGGGAAGCTAAAAAGTTAAAGTATCTAGGTGTGTTTATTTCTGAAGATCTAGATGATTTGTTCAGTTTGAATTTTGAGAAAGTTACTGACTCAATACAAAAAGACATGAAGCGCTGGGCAATGCTGATACTAGACTTCAATGCTAGATTGGAAATAGTGAAAATGAATTTGCTTCCCAGATTTTTTTATCTTTTCATCAGGATTGCTGACTCACACTTTAACGCTTGGGACCGGTTAATATCACGATTTATTTGGTCTGGGGCTAGACCAAGGATACAATTTAGGACACTTCAGATTGATAAAGATCATGGCGGTTTAGCCCTTCCAAATCTGAAGGAATACTACTACGCATCTCAAATGAGAAATATGGTCCACTGGTGTTCCCCAGAAATTGAGGCTCGATGGAGACTGATTGAACTAACCCAGGGACAGAGCCAACCTCAAACCCGTCTAGGAGGTAAAGTTATCACAAACAAAGATGGGAATCGTATAGTTGAAGATACGCTATTAGTTTGGAAGGAGGTTGTAAAAAAGTACAAATTGGCTAATGATATTAAACTTTTGATCTGGCCCTCCTGCAACCCGAGCTTTCGACTAGGTGAAATAGACGCTTCATTTTTGAGTTGGAAAGATCAAGGCCTCCTGGCCCTGTGTCAGTTTGTAGACGGCAACACCTTTAAGACATTCGAACAACTCAAGAGACAATACAAACTAGAGAACAGAGATTTATTCAAATATTTTCAAGTGAGACATCTCTATAACAGTGAAATAAGAAAAGGTATCTCTCCTGAAGGCAATGACATTGTTAAAGTTTTTATTAATGCTTACAAGCTCCTACCAAGTAAAACTGTCTCTAAATTGTATAAAGCACTGCAGAAACAAAATGGAAATAATACCTTGTATATTAAGTCAAAATGGGAAAAGGAGCTGTGTATGGAAGTGTCAGAGGGTGATTGGCTTTCGATGTGTGTGACACAACAGACGTCTACTAGCTCTAAAAGATGGAGGGAATTTGGGTGGAGAGTCTGGTCAGATTTTTCATTACACCTCATATTATTAGTAATCAAAGGGGTGAACAACAGCAATGCTGGCGACAGTGTGGACATCAGAACGCCAATCATTCTCATATATTTTGGACGTGCTCAAAGTTAGAACAATTCTGGGACAGTATCTTTTTAATTACTGGGAGGATAATGGGCTATGACATCCCTAAAGACCCTAAGTTTTTCTTGTTAGGTCTACTACCTGGTGAGGTGGTCCAAAAAGATGACACCTATCTTTTTAAAATTCTAATGATTGCATGTAAAAAGGCTATCACTCGGTCTTGGCTAAAGATTGACCCACCTCAGACTGAACAATGGAAAGCAATAGTGGAGGAGACACACTCAATGGAGATGATGACATACCTTTTACGTATCAAAGGACACATATATAATTGTTATGAATTGGGAAGCAGGAGAAGGTAGACGGGTGGTTTGGATCCAAGTGCGGTTTTTCTTTATTAATAAACAAAAGAACACAAACACTGGGGAAAAAAAACATCCACGATGGGAAAAGGAACCTCGAATGATTGAGTGAAACAAGGAAAACATGGAACGGGAACAAGGAGCTAACGCATACATTCAAACAACGATCGACAAGGACTGAACAAAGAACCAGGGTTTAAATACAAGATGAACAAACAAGGGAATGAGGGACACCTGGGATTAAATACAAGATGAAAACAATCTGGGGAACACCAATCATAAAAAGAAACTACAGAGGACTACAAAGACCAAACAGGAAACAGGAACTAAACTAAACTTCAAAATGACAGCACAAAACAAAAGACAACAGTGAACATGACAGAATAAAAGAAACTACAAAAACCAAAACAGGAACTAAACTAAACTTCAACATAAAAACACAAAACAAAAGACAACAGTGAACATTACAGAATAAAAGAAACTACAAAAGGACTACAAAAACCAAAACAGGAAACAGGAACTAAACTAAACTTCAAAATAGCAGTACAAAACCAAAAGACAACAGTGAACGTGACAGAATCCCCCCTCAAAAGGACCGGATTCCAGACAGTCCTAAGAAACAAGAAAATAGAAAAAATAAACAAATTTTCAAGGAGAGAGGGGCTAGAAAAGGGGGAAAACAGACAGACAAAAGGGGGCACAAGGGGCACAGGGACAGTCCAAGGGGGCACAAGGGGCAATTAGGCAGTCCATGGGGCATAAGGGGCAATCAGGCAGTCCATAGGGGCATAATGGGCAATTAGGCAGTCCACGGGGGCACAAAGGGCGGGCAGGCAGACCAGGGAGGCCGAAAAGGCAGGCAGGCAGGCAGGCAGTCTATGGGGGTGTGAGGTGGGGCCAGGGTCAGGTGGCCTGGGGGGCATCCACCGGGTAGGGACAGGTTTGGGTGGCCCGGGAGTTGGCCACAAGGCAAGGGCCGGTTCAGGGGGCCTGGGAGGAGGAGTGGTCACTGGGGAAGCTGGCGGAGCCAAGGTGGAATTCTGAGGCGGAGAAGTCGTGGCTTTGGGTGGTGGCGCTGAAGGAGGCGTAGGCAAGGACACCGGAGACCCTGGGGGCGGAGCAGAGACAGGAGAGCCTTGGTAGTCATGCGGTAAGGCCTTGGGCGGGTCAGGTGGCGGAACAGTGTTGGGCGGAGTCAAGGGAGGCGATGGCGTAGAAGGCTCAGAAGGTGGAGCTGGGGGAGCCACTGGAGGTGGAGCTGAGGGGGGCTTAGGAGGTGGAGCTGGGGGAGCCACTGGAGGTGGAGCCGAGGGGGGCTTAGGAGGTGGAGCTGAAGGAGACTACGGAGGCGGAACCGAAGGAGGTTCTGGAGGCGGAGCCGAAGGTGGCGACGGCGAAGAAGGCTCTGAAGATGGAGCCAATGGAGACTTCGGAGGCGGAGCCGGGAGAGACTCTGGAGACTCCGGAGGTGGAGCCAAGGGAGGCTCAGGAGGTGGAACTGAAGGAGACTCCGGAGGCGGAACCGAGGGAAGTTCAGGAGGTGGAGCCGAAGGTGGCGAGGGCAAAGAAGGCTCTGAAGACGGAGCCAATGGAGGCTTCGGAGGCGGAGCCAGGAGAGGCGAGGGCGAAGAAGGCTCTGGAGGCGGAGCCAAGGGAAGTTCAGGAGGCGCAGCAAAGGGTACCTAAGGAGGTGGAGCCGAGGAAGGCCTAGGAGATGGGGTTGAGGAAGGCGGAGCCGAGGATGGCTCAGGAGGCCCAGGAGGCGGAGCCGTGGGATGCTCTGGAGGCTGAGCCGAGGAAGGCTCAGGAGGCGGGGCCGAGGAAGGTGGCGCCGTAGGAGGCTTAAGAGGCGGAGACCTGGGAGGCTCTGGAGGCGGCGCCGTAGGAGGTTTCAGAGGCGGAGACCTGGAAGGCTCTGAAGGCAGAGCCGAGGGAGGGGGAGCTGTGGGATGCTCTAGAGGCGGAGCCCTAGAAGGCTCTGGAGTCTCTGGGAGCTGAGCCGTAGGAGGCGGAGCCGTAGGAGGCTCGGGAGACAAAGCCGTAGGAGGCTCGGGAGTCTCTGGGAGCAGAGCCGAAGGAGGCTCGGAAGGCGGAGCACTGGGTGGCTCGAGAGGCGGAGCCCTGGAAGGCTCGAGAGACTTGGGAGGCTCGGGAGGCTCGAGAGGTGGAGTCCTGGTAGGCTTGAGAGGCGAAGCCCTGGAAGGCTCGAGGGAGGAGCCCTGGAAGACTCGAGGGGCGGAGCCCTGGGAGGCTCGGGAGACTTGAGTGGCAGAGCCCTGGGAGGCTCAGGAGGGGGAGCCCTGGAAGACTCGGGAGACTTGAGAGGCGGAGCCCTGGGAGGCTCGGGAGGAGGAGCCCTGGAAGACTCGAGAGAATGGAGAGGCGGAGCCCTAGGAGACTCGAGAGGCTTGAGAGGCGGAGCCCTGGAAGGCTCGAGAGGCTTGAGAGGCGGAGCCCTGGAAGGCTCAAGAGGAGGAGCCCTAGGAGGCTCGAGAGGCGCTGGCTCTAGGATGGGCACGACCACTGGCGCTGGCTCTTGGACAGTCACGGCTACTGGCGCTGGCTCTTGGACGGTCACGGCTACAGGTGCTGGCTCAGGGACGGTCACGGCTACAGGCGCTGGCTCAGGGACGGTCGAGGCTACAGGCGCTGGCTCAGGGACGGTCGAGGTGACAGGCGCTGGCTCAGGGACGGTTGAGGCGACAGGCGCTGGCTCACTGACCTCTGAGGCGACAGGCACTGGCTCACTGACCTCTGAGGCAACAGGCTCTGGCTGGTTGACCGTGGTTTGCGCTGGTACACTGTTCCTGGTCGGCGTGGCTTCAGGCTCGCTGGCCGTGGCTGGCAAGGGCTCAGGCTTGCTGACCGTGGCTGACGAGGGCTCTGGCTCGCAGACCGGGGCAGGCGTGGGCCGGGAGGCGGAAGCCTGCCTCCTCTTCCTCCTTCGGGCAGACGAAGTGGACCGTGCAGGCTCATGGGGAATGACAGGCATGGGGGTTGGCTCGCTGGCAGGTGGGGCAGGCATGACAGGAGGCGCCACGGACGACTGGGGAGTCACCACAGTGGGAGGAGAGGTTGGGTCCTCCTCAGTCACACCCACAGTGAATGGCGAGCCGCAGACCAGCAAGGTCTCCTCCACGAATTCCTGGAGAGTCCAACCGCGTGTCGCCGGTGGTAACCGCTCCTTAAGCGAACCGTCCAGATTACCCCTGAAGAAGGCCACAAGGGAGGATTCAGGGAAGTCTGCGACACTCGCCAGTTCAATGAAGTCGCGGACGTGGTCCTCTATAGGTCGGCCTTCTTGCCTCAGGCTGAGCAGCCGGTAGTTAGCCTGCTGGACCGCTGGATCCATTGGTGGTCGATCGTTCTGTTATGATTTGGGAAGCAGGAGAAGGTAGACGGGTGGTTTGGATCCAAGTGAGGTTTTTCTTTATTAATAAACAAAAGAACACAAACACTGGGGAAAAGAAAACATCCACGATGGGAAAAGGAACCTCGAACAAGAGAGTGAAACAAGGAAAACATGGAATGGGAACAAGGAGCTAACGCATACATTCAAACAACGATCGACAAGGACTGAACAAAGAACCAGGGTTTAAATACAAGATGAACAAACAAGGGAATGAGGGACACCTGGGGGAAACAATCATGGAAGGAGGAGCAATCAGGGGAACACCAATCATAAAAAGAAACTACAGAGGACTACAAAGACCAAACAGGAAACAGGAACTAAACTAAACTTCAAAATGACAGCACAAAACAAAAGACAACAGTGAACATGACAGAATAAAAGAAACTACAAAAACCAAAACAGGAACTAAACTAAACTTCAACATAAAAACACAAAACAAAAGACAACAGTGAACATTACAGAATAAAATAAACTACAAAGGACTACAAAAACCAAAACAGGAAACAGGAACTAAACTAAACTTCAAAATAACAGTACAAAACCAAAAGACAACAGTGAACGAGACAATAATAAGCGCTGGACAAAATGGTTTGCATATAAAGAAGCGGAACAATTTTAATACTTTATTTTAATACTTTATTTTGTTATTATATAATATATAGTGCCCCTTGTCCTTTGTCTTTGTATTTTGTGTTGTAATAAGTAAATGCCAAATAAAGAGTATAAAAAAAGACTAGATTATTGTAATGCATTACCGTTCCAGAAAGATCAATAAACAAACTTAAATTGGTTCAACATGCAGCAGAGTGCTGACAAAAACAAAGATATATGATCATATTAGCCCCATTTTATCGTTGTTACATTGGGTACCTGTTAAGTTTCATATTAATTAAAAAATTCTGTTAACGACATAAAAAGCTTTAAATGGTCTAGTGCCGCGGTACTCAATTTACCTTCTACCACACTATATTCCATCACATTCATTATGATCGCAAAATTCTGGCCTGTTAATAGTTCCTAGAATATAAAAATTCACAAAAGGATGTAGATCCTTTTCATATTTGACTACTAAACTATGGAAATGTCTCCCTAACACTGTTCGAGATGCAGACGCACTCACTCAGTTTAAATCTAGACTAGAGACTTATCTATTTAGCCAGACATACACCTAATTTATCCTTCAGCTCACAATGAGGCTGCTTTAGTTAGGTCTGCCAGAACCAGAAACCAGAAACATTGATCAAGATCTATAATTCTGCAATTGAATGCCGTGCATGCTAATATAATTGTATTTGTATCCCTGTCTCAATCTCGGGACTCCTATCCTGAGGTCACTAGAACCGGCTGGATCCAGCTCCATTCCTGCTTCATGTTGGACTCCACTGCTACATGTCCCTGAGTGATGCCCTGCACATCTATCTGGACCACATGGAGAGCTTTAGATGCTCAGAGCAGCTCTTTGTCTGTTTTGAAGGACAGCAGAAAGGGAAGGCAGTCCCCAAACAGAGACTGACCCATTGGATTGTGGATGCCATATCTTTGGCTACCAATCGCAAGACCTGCCGTGCCCCTTAGGAGTTCGGGCACACTCCACCAGAGGTATTGCGTCCTCCTGGGCACTGGCGTTTAGTATAGAAACCCATCGACACAATGTAGTGATTTATTGATGTAGTGACAGTAAGGGACTGTCTCGATTACTGATGGAGGGAACAAGACTTTGTGTCCCTCCTGCCACAGCACTGAACCGACCGCTGACATGGCCTGGACTCTCTCTCGGCTCCTCAGCACAAATCTGAATGAGTGGTGCACACTATCACCTTTTATACCCATATGTCCGGGGCAGAGAGTGGCATGCAAATTCCTCTCGCCAATTGGACTTTCTGAATAAATCAGAGGTGATTGGGGCTTTCAAGAGTGAACCCCTAGTGTCACAACATCGACACAACCTCTCGTTCCCTCCATCAGGGAACAGGTTACATCAGTAACATATATAAATTTGTGGGGTCATTCATGTGCACGGAAATTGTAATTCCGATATTTCTGACTACATTTGAAGGGCACACTGCTCTCTCGCATCAGGATGTTACAAGACAGTTTTGCTACAGGTTTTTTGCTTAAGGTGTGAAGATTTAAAGTTGCAATGTAGATTTGTGGTTATACTGTGAAAATGAATTAAAGTACACAAGTTAATGTGTAATACATGTTTGTGTCTGTAGTTGCATTTAGGTGATTGTCATTTTACACATTTGTGACTACTTGTTTGCAATTGTGAATTCAGAACACAAGCTTTGAAATATTGTGCAGATTGCAACATTCAACTACAAACTTTAATTTTTACAAGTTTTCACATTGGTGCTGTAAGTGTAAATTTCAGATTACGAGTACAAATTGTACAGATTGTACAAGTTCTCAAATACAAATATGCAAGCTCTCACGTTTTGCTATTGATTTACCGTCATACATTTTAGTGAGTCAAATAGTTCAAAACACTCAAATGAGCAATATTCAAAGAAGTTCAAATGAATCAAGTGCTTATTTTTAAATGTTGCTGTGCATAAATGTTACTACACTTTAGAAATACAATAACCAGTTGTGTTATGACAATCACAATGAAAAACAGGTATACTCACGCAATCCAGGTGCAAATGATAGACCATGTGAATGAACATAGCCAGTGCAGATGGTGGACAATTGTGAGAAAAAAGAGGTGCAAATTGTCCTTACTGTTTTCCGTCGAGTCGATGCACCTGAATCTTTTGATTGAACCAAATGATCTGAACTGTAGATATATCCAACTCCTTGTTCGAATAAAGATGCAATTTCATATTGACAGTCACACGCTGTTCTGGAATTCTTAATTCACAGTATAACAGTTCATGTGTACATTATATTTTATTGAATTGAAAGTTTATTTAAAGACAGCAACATTGAATTCTGCTGCTTTTTAGAAAAAACTAATGGAAAGCTTGAATAATAAATGTCCCAGACGGATAAAAATAAAAGATTGCAGTTCTAGAGAAATAAAAATTAACAATATTTTCAAAAAATTCAAGTTTTAACAAACATATTTAGAGTATGTTTGCTGACACAGCTTTTGTGGACATACCCCATCTGTCACTTGTATTCTTCTACCCTCCACAACAGGCTCATATCAACTTCTGATTGCCCCATGCCATAATCAATCAAACACTCAAATTAAAACTTCGATTGGTTAGACGTTTCTAGAGTAGTCATAATTAATGCACATGCAATATATGCAAGTTAAAGCATTTGCAATACCCAAAAAAATCAAAGCATTTAGCCCTACATTCAACATGGAACATACTTTTTTATACATTTCAAATACAAACAATAAAAAATGACCTGGTGAAAGTTTTAACAGAGCGTCTATTTGCACCCTGGTGTAAATATCATCTGCCACATAGGGCAGCTTTGGTAAACTATTGGGATGCAAATAGCTGCCCTGATACTGGGATGAAAGGGACCGCTTGTCCTAGCGACCGAGGTTGGAAACCGCGTTTTGTCCTGCTAGTTTTTCCATTCGATTTCCTGTTTCCACTCTCAATACGTATGTCCTTTAATACTGCTTAAAGCAATAGATTAAAATGAATAGAAATATTGATTTTATCACAGTAATCACAATGAATGCAAAGGAGTGCAGAGATGGATTTGATCCAGAGGTAGGAGATATCGATCGCACTTGTTCCCGCGTTAAACCAATGTTACTGTAGTAAAACAAAGGTTATTTTCTTCTAAGTTAAGGTTAGGTTTAGGGGTAGAGTTTAATGTAGTGTGTCTGTGGGACTCTAAATAAACACAAAAAAAAAACACACTGCAGTGATGCCCATACTGTATGTTAGTATTTAAATATGTGTGCAAATAGTATCTGACACTTTTTGCACCAGGGTGCGATTGGGATCTACCATTATTTGCACTAAGGTTGGGGTGCAAATAATATTGTCTACTATTTGCAGTAGGTGGAACTAGCACCAAGTTTTATTGCAAATATAATTTTTCAAACAGATTCCATACATTTTTTTTTTTTTTTTAAATGTTAGGCAGGATATTTACTTCAGGATACAATGGAAGTGAATGTTGAATGAGAAAATACTCTGCACAACATTTATTTTTGTTTTTCTCGTAAGAAAGAAAATCATGCAGGTTTGAACAAGGGGGAGACTTTATTTTTTGATGATGATGATGATAATGAGTAAGAAACAGCATTGACCATTATTGTCATACACTGTGAAGGGTCTTAATGAATTAAAGTGGAAAGAATTATGTACATTTTTGCCCTTGAGATGAAGTGTGCCAGTTACTCAGTATTCAGAATTTAAATCAATAAGTCATAGCATCATGTTTATTCACCTATTGTCAACCTTCCAGTGCTGTTTACAAAAAGTTCTGCACATTACTAGGTATTCCATTTATTTATTTATTTTTAAGAACAGATCCGATTGAGTTCTGATCTAATTGCACATTGTTCTGAATGGAGAAGAAAATAATGCACTTTTTGATGGACAAAAACGTCTAGGTTACGTATGTAACCTCCGTTCCCAGATGGAGGGAACGAGACGTTGTGTCAGAGAAGCGACACTAGCGATATACACCTCTGATCTAAGAAAAAAGGCCAATGAGAAGTTGGCAGCCGGTATTTGCATATCCCGCCCCCGGACATACGGGTATTTAAGCGGCGCAAATATGGGAGTTCATTCAGGATTTTTCTGAGGAGCCGGAAATGGTCCGGCCACAACAGTGGCTCGGGGAAGACACAACGTCTCGTTCCCTCCATCGGGGAACGGAGGTTACATGCGTAACCTAGATGTTCCCCTTCTGTCGCTCTCTCCACGTTTGTCAGAGAAGCGACACTAGGGGTCCACTTTTAAACGTGCCATGCACTGAGCCGTGTACGTGAACTGCTGATACAGGAGCGGGCAGGTATTCTTATGTGCAAAGGCGACCAGCTGTATCAGACTGCACGTACCCTTCCCCAATGCCCCATTCAAGTTGTCAGAGTCCTTCTGGTTACCCTGGAGGGGGGAACAAGGTGATGGCCGCCAACCTGGGAATCTTTTCTCTATGTTTCTCGCATAGAGCAACTACGGCCGGGGCCCTTACACGCATTGAGGGAAGGGGGTCTTAGCTTTTAAGACCCTGCGGAGGCCACACCTACCCTACAGGGGAGGCAAAGAGTGGCAAATACATCACACTGCCTGTTAGGACCTATGTGGAAAAGTTGGTGCGGTGGTAGATCCAGCCTCGTAGAGGGGGTAAGCGTACAGCACGGCGACCGAGGCAGCTGTAACTGCCTAAGGGAGACACGGGGGTCCGCTCGTGAGGGGACAGTACTGCGGAATTACACACAGGGGGAGTCCGAAAAGGAGGCCTTACCTGCGGAGCACCTATTCCAGTACAGGGTAGATTGGGTACCCGTAGTGGCTTGGGTCGGCGAGTTCCTCCGCTGAACTGCGGACCCAAAAGGGCTAGGGAGGAGTCAACCAGCTACCCGAAGATGGGATCTCCTGGGAACAGGGGCGCACTATTTTACCTCGGCTGAGGGAAAGGGCACCAGGCGCAAGCGATTCACCCGGCCAGATTGTCAGCGTGTTACCGAGTTCTACGGGCTCGGACCTGAGAAAACACGGGACGATTCTGACTCAACTCGGAGATTGTAAAATCTCGAAAAAGTGTTAGGTGTTGCCCACCCTGCTGCTCTGCAGATGTCTGCTAGGGAGGTGCCCCTGGCCAGTGCCCACGAGGACGCAACACCCCTGGTGGAGTGAGCTCGGACCCGCAAGGGGGGGCACGGCCTGGGTGTGATAAGCCAATGAAATGGCGGCGACAACCCAGTGGGCAAGCCTCTGTTTGGAGACAGCATTCCCTTTCCACTGTCCCCCGAAGCAGACAAAGAGCTGCTCAGACCGTCTAGTGCTCTGCATGCGGTCCAGATAGATACGCAAAGCACGTACCGGACACAGCAACGAAAGGACTGGGTCTGCCTCCTCCCGGGGCAGCGCTTGGAGGTTCACTACCTGATCTCTGAAGGGTGTGGTAGGAACCTTGGGCACATAGCCCGGTCGTGGTCTTAAGATCACGTATGTGTCTGCTGGACCGAACTCCAGGCAAGTGTCACTAACAGAGAATGCTTGCAGGTCCCCGACCCTCTTGATGGAGGCGAGCGCGATCAGCAGGGCAGTCTTGAGAGAGAGGGCCCTGAGACCAGCTGAATCTAGCGGCTCGAAGGGGGGTCTCTGGAGGCCCGTGAGGACGATCGAGAGATCCCAGGAGGGGAACAGGTTAGGCCGGGAGGGAGTTCGCCTCCGGGCACCTTTTAGGAACCTGACAATTAAGTCGTGCTTACCAAGAGACTTGTCGTCTATCATGTCGTGGTGAGCCGCGATGGCGGTGACATACACCTTGAGGGTCGAGGGGGACAGCCTCCTCTCCAGCCTCTCCTGTAGAAACACAAGCACTGACCTAACCGTGCACTTCTGTGGGTCTTCAGCCCGGGAAGAACACCAGTTTGCGAACAGATGGCACTTTAGGGCGTAAAGATGCCTGGTAGAGGGGGCTCTGGCTTGGTTGATTGTATCTATGACGGTCAGTGGATGGGAGGCTAGATTTACATTTACATTTATATTTATTCATTTGGCAGACGCTTTTATCCAAAGCGACTTACAAAAGAGGAAGAACATCAGCGAATCATCTTAGGGAGACAGTGGTACAAAAAGTGCCATATTACAAAGTTTCACTATCATCATAATAGTATACAAAACAGATTTAAGTGCAACAAGAAATGTAAATATATATATATATATTTTTTTTTTTATTTTTTTTTTTTATTATTATTGACCGGTTAAGTGCTTTTGGAAAAGATGTGTTTTTAGCCGCTTTTTGAAGATAGAGAGTGAGTTAGCTTCCCGGATTGAGTTGGGAAGGTCATTCCACCACCGTGGTATGATGAAACTGAAAGTCCGGGAAAGTGTTTTGGTGCCTCTTTGTTTTGGTACGACAAGGCGACGTTCCTTAGCCGACCGCAGGCTTCTGGTGGGAACGTAGCTCTGCATAAATGTTTTTAGGTATGCTGGAGCAGACCCAGTGACTGTTTTATATGCCAGCATCAGGGCCTTGAATTTAATACGTGCATGAACCGGCAGCCAGTGGAGAGAGACAAAGAGTGGTGTAACATGTGCTCTCTTAGGTTCAATCTTCCGCATCCCGTCCAGGGGCCAGACGTGGAGGTTCCAGAGGTCTGGGTGCGGGTGCCAGAGCGTGCCCCGTCCCTGAGAAAGAAGGTCCTTCCTCAGGGGAATTCGCCAGGGAGGGGCTGTCGTGAGGAGCGTGAGGTCCGAGAACCAACTCCGGTTGGGCCAGTAGGGGGCCACCAGAATGACTTGCTCTTCGTCCTCCCTGACCTTGCATAGCACCTGTGCAAGAAGGCTCACTGGGGAAAATGCGTACTTGCGCAGCCCCGCAGGCCAGCTGTGTGCCAAAGCATCTGTCCCGAGGGGAGCCTCTCCGGGCATACCAGAGCGGGCAGAGGAAAGTTTCTTGGGAGGCACACAGGTCTACCTGGGCCTTGCCGAACCGGTCCCAGATCAGCTGGACCGACTGGGGGTGGAGCCTCCACTCTCCGCCGGGCAAGCTTTGTCTTGACAGCGCGTCCGCTATCACTGCTGGCTCCAAAGGATGAGACGATGGTCGAGCTGTGACATGTGGAGGGAGCGTACTCATGGACATGTTTGTCTAGGACATGTTTGAATCGAATTAACGGGAGAAACTTCCTCAGGGCAAGAAAACAGCCAGCAGCTCTAGGCAGTTGATGTGCCAACGCAGCGGGGCCCGGTTCCAACGGCCTGCAGCTGCTTGCCTGTTGCACACGGCGCCCCAACCCAATTTGGAGGTGTCGGTTGTGACCAGAACGCGTCGGGACACCTGCTGCAAGGGTACCCCTGCCCGTAAAAAGCAGAGGTCTGTCCAGGGTTAGGCGGCAGGCGGTGGTAACTTACACATTGTGCGTGCCGCGGCGCCATGCTCGGAGGATGCCATATGCCCCAGGAGCTGTTGGAATCGTTTTAGAGGGACCACGGTACCTGGCTTGAAGGAAGCGAGGCATTTCAGCACCGACTGAGCACGCTCGTTGGAGAGACGTGCTGTCATTGAGACTGAGTCTAACTCCAAACCGAGAAAAGAGATGCTCTGAACCGGGGTGAGCTTGCTCTTTTGCCAGTTGACCTGAAGCCCCAACGGCTGAGGTGCCTGAGCACCCGGTCTCTGTGCGCGCATAGTAACTCTCGCGAGGGGGCCAGGATGAGCCAGTCGCAAGAGCTGCCTCTTCGACTTTCGTGAAGACGCGAGGGGACATAGACAGGCTGAAGGGGAGGACTTTGTACTGATACACCTGACCGTCGAACACGAACTGTAGAAAGGGTCGATGTCGAGGGCGAGTCGAGACGTGGAAGTATGCGTCCTTCAGGTCTACTGCTGCGAACCAATCTAGATGCCGGACGTCAGATAGAGTTAGTTTCTGGGTGAGCATTTTGAAAATTCGCAGGTCCAAGATCGGTCGTAAGCCGCCGCCTTTCTTGGGTACAATGAAGTAAGGGCTGTAGCAACCCTTCTTCGTTTCGGTTGGAGGGACAGGCTCTATCGTGTCCTTGATTAGAAGGGAGGCGATTTCTTCATGCAGGGACTGGGCATGTTCGCCGTGTACTGTGGAAAAATGAACGACTGGCAAACTGAATTGCGTAACCGAGTCGAATGGTCCGGTGCAGCCAGCGTGACGGGCTGGGCAGTGAAAGCCATACCTCTAAACTCCGTGCTAGGGGCACCAAGGGGACGAGTATTTTGGACGTACCCGGCGGGGCTTCGCAGCGGTGCGGAACAGGTAATGCAGCGTCGGGAGGCAGTGAAGCGGCCCGAGGCTCTGGTGCTGAGAATAGACTCAAAGCACTTACCTTGCTCCGCGCACCCGGCAGGGGGCGGGTTCATGACTAAAGAGGAGGTCTGGTGTTGGCATCCTCTGAGCTCGTCTGAACCGGCCGGCCGGGGAACAGTCATGGGGCTGAAGGCGGGGACACCACATCCAGGAAACCGGGACTGTTGAGGCCTGAAAGCAGAGTGCCGTGAGAACGGCATTTGCGGGCCAGGTGATCCAGAGACAAAAATGAAATAGCTCTATAGAATGTAATGAATTTAACTAAAGATTCTCCTCCCGGCCCTCCACCGGGGAACTGAGCGGTCTTACCAGCTCCGGAGCTACCGTCTCGGTCTCTGGGTCGGTCATCTCAGGAGCGCCTGGGAGCCCTCCGGGTTCTCGAGGGGGTTCGTGAGACGAGGGGCGTCCAACTTCTGCGGGGAGCTCGACGCTGGGGCTGAGAGCTGGGCCCACTCTCTTCGTTAGTTGAGGCGGAGCACCACTTTCTTTTTTTCTTGAAAGCCGCAGGAGGACGCCCTCGGCGAGCAGACAGGGCATGGCCCCTGGCGGCAGGTTTGCGACAGGGCAAGATGTGTTAAATAGCCTCCATCTGTTTCTTCACCACTGAGGACTGCTGGGCGGAGTCGTCAAGTGGTGTCACTGAATGGATGGAGCTGGGAGACGGGGCGTTTTGAGAAAGCGTGCTTTGTCTACCTCCTGTACTGCGACCAGGTCCTGTTTCTGGACCACGTGGGGGTGGCCATCGCCTGTTTGAGTGCAGTTCCTGCAGCACGTCAAGAACAGGACTACCCAAGTGCAGATTTTGAAGTGCCTTGGCCCGGTGGACTTTCAGGAGGGGGCCATGGCGTGCAGGGGGGAGCGGTCTGGGACCGTTCTACCACCGAGGGTAGCGAGAGCGGAGGAGTGAGGAAGCTGGGCTTGCTCAGCTCGTCATGCACGTCCGGAAAGGAACCGGGGAGCGTGGCTGTGAGCGGCGCACATGCCCGCGGAACCAATTAAGCCCGGGGAAGCATAGTGGACCTCCGTGCGTCAGGCTCAAACTGGGCGGAGACCCGAAGGTGGCGGCCCAGGCGATGCAGCACTGATGTCATCATCCAATGCCGGGGAGCTCGAGGGACCGGACGGTAGGCCGTTAAGCGGACCGCACTAATCTCGAGCTCGGGGGAAGCAGGCAAGCGTGCCAGGGAGGCGGGAGGTTTCGAGGGGATTTACCCAGTGAAAGCGTCCCGTTATTCTCCCCAGATCGTCTTTCATCGCCCTCGGCGCCTGCCTCAATCCCGTTGGAAGCAGGCGAGGCGCGGGGGCGGCTGAAATGGCTCTCTCTCACTACAAAAGAAAGCAGAGATCGCAACGCTGTCGCGGTTATGTTCTCACTCCGAAAACATAACCCATTGGAGAGAATGCTCATCCTGAGCTCTGATGGAAACAAGCAAGCGAGGGGGTTTCGAGGGGGTTCACCCGCCGAAACGGAGCCCGTCATTGTCCCCGGATCGCTTTCATCGCCCGCGGCGCCTGCCTCAATCCCGTAGGAAGGATGCGAAGGCGCGGGTGGGCGGCTGAAGTGGCTTTCTCTCACTACAAGAAAAAGCCTACGACTGCAATGTTGTCATGGCTATGTTCTCGTACTGAAAACATAAACCATTCATAAAAACGCTGCCTGCATGTGATCGCAACCCAGGAATGCAAGGCGGTTTTTATGACTTTCAGAGGTGGGGAGAATCATCGCATCCAGAAACTACACAGGGGCGGAAAAATCGTCTTTAAAAAGACGCGTCCTGAAAAGGACGTTCAACGCCACTGTGTTTTGCTGTTTTAGAATAACTCTTTCGAGTTGTCTGCGCTGTCGAAGTGCCCAGGGGCAAGAATGCACAGCCGTGCACGAAGGAGAAAGCTGCTGTTGTGCGCCATAAAGTCCAACAGCATGCAGAGCATCAGAGGATTTAAACAGGAACTTGGTGTGTAACTCGCAGCAGACTGCATGCATGACCATCGGCTCCGAAGAAAGTTTCTGAATGAACTCCAGTATTTGCCCCGCTTAAATACCCGTATGTCCGGGGGCGGGATATGCAAATACCGGCTGCCAACTTCTCATTGTCCTTTTTTCATAGATCAGAGGTGTATATCGGCACTCAAGAGAGACCCCTAGTATCGCTTCTCTGACACAACGTGGAGAGAGCGACAGAAGGGGAACTGCTTTTGTTTTCACTGTCATAAAGGTTGACAAACAAAACACAGCATCCTGGCAGGTTAATAGGATAAGATAAGTGCAAACATCATGCATGTACCACTTATATTCCATTCTGAGTTTAATATCACAAAGAATTTTTTTAAAATCTCCTACCCATTTTATTTTCAAGTATTTTTAAATTTCATGAGTGACATTTCTGCACCAGCCACAGATCTCCGACACTCTAGTCCGTATTCACTAATTTCGGTCACTTACTGCTGAGATGTAGTGCACTAACTGCCATTCACTATATAGGAAATAATGAATGAGTGAACGATTGCGGACACTGCCACTCTTGTCGCGTCGATCGCCTCGCACCCACACATCTCACATGTGCACTCCCCAAGCACCTCACTGTCTACATGCAGAAATGCTGTCTGTTCGCGCTCCAGTTGTCGATCACGTGAATGGCAGTGATTTACAATTAACTTGGATGTTGAAATGGATTTATAAAGTTAATCCGCCTGAAGTAGCTGCGATAGTGTCCAGTAGCCCCACAAAGGCGTGGAGTAAATGCATAAATACTGCTTATGACATATGGGATAATGCACACTGATATATTGCTGCACTGACTTAAAAATGTACACTTAAAAACTGATGTCATAAGAGCCTAGTTACAGAATCACCCTGAAAATCTCATTACACAGCAAAGCCCGTGTTAGAATTAGAACCAAAATGTACCTCAGTGTGCTGCCTGAAGTTGGAGCTGTGACTTTAATCTTGAAATATCAGCTTGTCTTGGTGTTAATAGAAGGCATTGCATGACGGAACTATTCTTTTTTCACTGTGTGGACTAAAGAAAGTGCTTCACTTTGAAGAGTTTGATGCTGATGCACTGATGACTTGAGTGACAGCCTCATCACTAAAGTGGGAGCGTCTCATCGCACACAGCTGTGAACTTCCGCTCTTGTAAAAGTCCCATTCAATAATCTCTCAATAAATTACACATTAATTGAAATTAAACCCAGTAATGTAATGACAGTAACGCCACACATTGTAAAGGAGTAAAAGTAAAACAATCACTAGAAATTTAATTGAAAGAGAGTAAAAATTACCCACTTTTAAACCTACTCTAAAAGTAAAAATGTCCCCAAAATGTTTCTCAAGTAAATGTTACGGAGTAAATGTAACGAGTTACTACCCACCTCTGGTTGTAAATAAGTGTATTTGAAAAGAAAATCATCATAAATAATCAGGAAATTCATGTATCACGTGTAATAAGTTGTCGGAGGCAAAGATATACAGTATCTATGTTGTATAATGGTTAGACCTCTTTTCAGGTTGCAAATTGTACTGCTCAATGACAATGGGTAAATGGTGAAAATTCAAATTTTATAAGGCTATCACTGAAACACCTTTTCATTAAGTCATTCTAAGTGCCACATAGACAATACAATTTTCCCCCTAAAAATAGCATGCTACTGTATCTGTTACAGTGCACAATGAAGACATTTTCACAGCTCAGCAGAGGTAATTGTGACTTCATATATATGTGAACTTTGTCAGATTATTTTTGTAAAGAAATAGAAATAAAGACAACAATAGTTTAAACTGATATGTGTAGCATTTTTAAGATAAATTGGTCTTGTAAGAATTGGATGAGAAAGGTTTGCTTTCATATTAAAATCTCTGACTTTGGTAAGTAGAATCAGAATCAGAATCAGCTTTATTGTCAAGTATGCTTACACATACAAGGAATTTGTCTAGGTGACAGGAGCTTCCAGTCAACAACAATACAAACAATACCAAAAACAGCAGCAAGACATAGGTAATTAAAAACAAAAAAGAACACAAAATTAAATAATTATACATATACGTACATACACTCACCTTCATACATACCCACATGCACACACGTAGTGCAAATCTAATACAATCTGTTATATAAAGAACAAAAAACTGTATATTATGTACAGAGCAATGTAAGTAATGGCAGAAGTGGATAAGTTGGATAATATACATTTAAATTAAAATTAAACTGTGTATTGCACATAATTATTGCTCAATGGGGCAATTTAATTGTTCATTAGATGAATGGCCTGAGGGAAAAAAACTGTTCCTGTGTCTGACGGTTCTGGTGCTCAGTGCTCTGAAGAGCCGGCCAGAAGGCAACAGTTCAAAAAGGTAGTGGGCAGTGTGAGTGGGGTCCAGAGTGATTTTACCAGCCTTTTTCCTCACTCTGGAAGTGTATAGTTCTTGAAGGGGGGGTAGGGGGCAACCAATAATCCTCTCAGCAGACCGAACTGTCTGCTGACAGTCAAATAAGAGCACAGTTTGACACAGTTTGAGATCTTTTTTGAAACTCTAGAGGAGACTTACGTGAGGATAGTCTTTTATTCTACACTGATATCACAGTAAAATCACATACAGTAGGAAGAATTTTCTTCAGCTGAAATAGGTCTGTGCTAACTGAAATGTGAAACACTGTCCCCAGTTGCCAAAGCAGTACATGTTATTGGGATCCATATACAGGATGCAATGTCCACTGTGGTTCGCAACAAGTGAGTTGTGAAGTTGTGTGTTGTTTTCTGCTGCACAGGCTGTAATAGTGAAGAGGAATGCATTTTTTTTATAAACTGAACCCCCAACCAAAACCTAAAACTAACTGAGTAAACATGCAATGTTAGAGTAGGAAATGCAACCTCTAAATTGTACTCATCACTAATTATGTGAACCCAATTACTTCCTGGTTTCAAAGCAGGATGCAACACATTTCAAGTCACACCACAAGGGTAGGTGAACACAGACTGGAGCCGAAGCAATAATATTTGATATGAGATGACGCTTGTCAATGAGTCGGCATAATGTGCCCTTTCCCACCTACAGTCCTGGTACATTTCCCTTAGTAACTTTCTAAATGAGTACTCTTACGAGGAACGGAACACCCAAGGAGACTTTCCCTTGTTGCATTTGCCTTCACGTAAGGAAGCAACGTAGTGATGTCATCTAGTATCGAACATTTTTCTGATGTTATTTTCACGTGCGTTCAATAGCAACAACAACAAAATCAACAACACTGATGGAGGACGCCAGGATCGGAGCTACACTTTTGTTCCCCTTCTCTGTCAGCGACACATGCATGGAGTTCAGTCTGCTAGATACTCACGTCATCCTAAGACCGCAACTGGGCTACATGCCCAAGTTTCCTACGACCCCCTTCAGAGATCAGGTTGTGAACCTGCAAGCTCTGCCCCAGGACTGCTCTTTGTCTGCTTCGGTGGATGGCGGAAAGGGAACGCTGTCTCCAAACAGAGATTAGCACACTGGTCGTTGACGCTATCTCCCTGGCCTACCAAACCCAGGCCATGCTCGCTCCCTTGTGGGTTCAAGCACACTCGACGAGGTGCTAGGGAGGTGCCGTTGGGTACTGGCCAATAGCACCTCCCTAGCAGACATCTGCAGAGCAGCGGGCTGGGCAACACCCAATACCTTTGCGAGATTCTACAATCTCAGGGTTGAGTTGGTCTCGTCCTGTGTTTTGTCAGGTCCGAGCCGGTAGAAAGCGATAATACTGTTTGCACCTAGCGCCATTCACCAAAGTGATCTAGTGCGCTCTCTCTCCCAGGTTAGCCAATAAGCTCTCGCTTCCTGTATGTTCTTCCTCCCTATCCTACTGGCCTGCGAATTCAGCAGAGGAATTTGCAGCCAGACCCACTGTGAACCGCAAGTGCTCTGTACTGGGGTAGGGCTCCACAGGCCTAATTCCTTCTTCAGGAAACTCCCTGTGATGTATCTTCCGCGGTACGGTCTCCCTGTCGGCAGACCCGCATCTCCCTTGGGCAGTCCCTCTGCCCCTGGTCGCTGTGTTTGTAGAGCTCCTTCCTCATCAGGTAGGACCTACCACTCCTTCCACGTGTGGCTTGACAACCCATGTGACGTATTGGCCACATGTCACCTCCCCCCAGTCTGGGCAGGATGTGGTCTCTGCAGGGTCTTTTCCCCCTGAAAGAATAGGAATGGAAAGATCGCCTTCCCCGACACATTTCATAGCGTTAAGATAGCCCCAGCCGCTTTATGCTGTATGACGAGAAACATAGAGAGAGAAAAGGCCACGGCTGACTGGCTTGCTCCTATGATAGTCATGTCACTTGTTCCCCTCTTAGGGGTGCTGGGAACCTAAGGTCTGTGTATGACAGCTTTTTCTGGGGGCATTGGGGAGGGTTACGTGCAGCCGATACAGTTGCTTCTAGCACGCAGTAGCTTGCTTGCACCTGTGTCAGCAGTTCACGTAACATGGTCTAGTGCATTGCGCTTTTAATTGGGACCCCTTATGTCACTACATTCGACACAACATCGAGTGAGTGATAGAAGGGGAATGTCATGGTTTCTGTTGTAACCTCCGTACCCTGATGGAGGGAAAGAAACTTCGTGTCCACCTTGCCACGACACAAGACCTACCACTGTAAATGGCCGTACCTTATTCTTCGCTGTTTAAAAAGCACCTTATTTCATTCTACCTTCATCCATCCTTATACAGCCTCCTAAGTCAGCATTTACCAGTTTTCGGACACAGCTTATATCTTCAGGTTACAGTTTAAACTAGGCATGATGCATGCGTGCGGTGCTCCATACTGCCAACGGAGAGATGAGGTGAGGTGGTGAAAGAACGTTTTAACCACAGATAACATGCTGAACTCAGAGGACATGTTGAAAATGCACTATAAACCTATTTATCAACACAATCCTTTACAATAAAGGCGTCTATGACTCTGCATAAATTACTGTACTGAAATACTCACTCATTGACTGGCATCTTGATGCAAGTTAACCACGCAGTAACAGGCATGCAATACTTCCATCATGTAAACTAGATTTAATGATGGTTTAGTGTACAATAATGTTCAATTACCCACTCTTGATACACATCTGATTATTTATATCCGTAATCCCAGGAAAAAGTTGATTTGAAGTTGAAATTACTTTATTTCTGTATAGTCAAGCCGTAAAGATGCGATGAAATCACAAAGTGTGACTCCCAATGAAGTTGCAGATACACAACACGCATGTGAAATGGGTGAGTCTCTTAGGATACTTTTTTATTATATGTTATTTATATTAAAGGAATTGTAAAATTAGCACAGTCCTCTTGAGTAGCAGGCTAGCAGCTAGTTTGTTTACTAATGGTGGCTGTAGAGATCCTCTCCTTTCTCAATGTAGGTTTTTCACCAATTACATTCTGCAGCATCTCCCACAGTTCCTATATGCCCCAAAAGTATCTACACAGGAGGTTGAGCTAAAAATGTCCTCTGAAACGGCTTTGAGGAGCTATAGTTCCTTAGGTGTGAAAGTGACTAAAAGTACTAGACCCTTAGGAAAGTACCTAAAACAGGCTTTAGTGGGAAAGGCACTAATGTGGCTGATCCTAGGGTACCGGAACTCTTAAAAAAATCATGCCAACTTCTCATTTGATCATGATGATTTTTCAGGAGAAAACAAAAAAAGCATAAGTCTCCATTTGTTCTCCCACTAATCTCATTGTCCTCCTTGAGAAATGTAACTTACTGATGATATTGTTGGCGATTTTTTTTTTCCAATGGAAGGCTGCTCATTTAATGTGACACATTTCGGCCAAATGTTGTACAAGATGGATTTTGTATTGATTATTTTATTTATTTTTTTGCAATAGAATCAATATGTCATTATAAATAAATGCTCAAATCTTTGGCCACTTGTTATTTTTTTTGTATCTCATGCCATGAGTAGCTGGTTTAATATGGATACATTCTGTTTCATCAGGCTGTCTTTTAACGCAAAAATGCATTTTTTGTGAATGATAGCCACGGTGAGTTTGGACATGTGGAACTTGAAACTTGAATTGATCTGACAGTAGGAAAATCTGTTATCCGGAATACACATCATTCATGTCAGGTTGAACATTGCATTATTGCCAGCCCTAATCAATATGTTTTGAAATCAAATTCATCTTATAATGGTCAGTGAACTATTATATAGAATTTTGATGCATTTTAATTACAATATGGTTGTGGCAAAAGAGAACTATTGGTCAGGATTACATGAATTTGCGGCAGTACAAAAAAGAAGTGCAAAGAAATTCAGTAGGCAGATGGGTAATTAAATGGGCCAAAACAAGTGTGAATCAATACTTCCCTCCAGGAATATCTTACCAGGAAGCCCTTGGGGACCAGCACTAAGCTTTGTTCTGTCTGTGAAGTACTGTAGAGGTGGAATAATGACCATGGTCAGTCTATAATAAACACTGTCTAAGTGAGCCATTGATGAATCAAGTAAAAGTGCATTTAATGCCTCGCTGTGTTTCTTTTCTTGTTCTCTGATTCATTCGCTAATTTTCATAATCAGCATCAGCTATGTACTAAAATTTGTGCTTTACAATATACACTTAAGAAGGATGGTGTTATCATTTATATTCATAAGTATTTTTTAAAACTAAGCAGTGTTGTAGTACTTGTAGACCGGTCTCAAGACCACTTTTTGAAGTTCTTGGTCTAGTCTCGGAATCGACCACATATTTACTCAGTCTTGTCTCGGTCTCAGACATAGAGGACTCTGGATTTTATGTAAAGACCGGTCAAGACCACAACTGTGGGGATATCATTAAATTGCCTGTGCATTGTCTGATTTATTTGTTAACATAACACCTGTGATTGGATGTAAAATTTCCTGCTTCAAATTCAAGGAATAACTTTATTATCAATAATTTGTAATTTGACATTTTTGTTACTGTTAACGGCTGTCACCCCTCCCCACCCCCCTTCACACGCACTCCAAGAAAGTGAATGCTGGAGACAGGAGAAGAAACTGTGGCTGTCTTAGAGATATCAACCAAATCTTCTATAACACAATTTGGCTACCAAAACCAGTGTTTCCCAACCACTGTGCCCACAAGTGTGCCATGAAAAATTGTAAGGTGCGCCATGGAAAATTATCAAATTCCTCAAAATAAATAAATAAAAAATGTCCCCCAGTATTTTAGTGAAGACATAGAGACAGTAGAAGAGTTTTAAAGTTGCCAAATCAGTATATTTTCCATTACAAAGTATTTTATGCAACCAGTTGAAATATTTTGTCTATCTTAAGTCTTTAATATTTTGTCTTTTGGAAGTCTGTATTAGGATGTTGAAGAGTAAAGACGTTTGAGAACTTTTTCCTTGGTCTGATTATTGTCCCGAACACAAAACACTACAAATGGCGACGAGGATATTAAACGAATGCCATTGCGGCACTGCATTGTAAAAGGAACCGTACACTGGTCGTGGAAAAAGGAAAATAAGTTTTTTTTCCAAGGATCAGGCACGTGTGGATTAACAGTTAGCAGTCAGCCTCGAAAAAAAAAATAAAAAATGTATCTAAAATGGCTGTGCCAGTCGGTCGCGTGGATGAATACAATGACACGAAGGAGGATTTTGAGTCATATCTGGAACGTCTGGAACAGTGGATGTTGGCAAACGAAATCAAGGATGAAAAGAAGGTGTGTGTGTTTCTCTCTGTGATTGGGGCGGATGCTTATAAATTGTTGAAAAATCTGGTGTCGCCGACCTTACCGAGTACTATGGAGTATTCTGATCTGGTGAGAGCACTGAGCACACATTACAAGCCAGCACCGATTGTAATCGCGGAACGTTTTCGGTTCCAAAAGTGTAACCAGAGAGAGGGGGAAACTGTCTCTGATTATGTGGTAGCTTTGAAGCAGTTATCAGCTACTTGTGTGTTTGGACAGTATTTGGATGATGCGCTGAGAGATCGTTTCGTGAGTGGATTACACTCAGATGCAGTGCAGCGCAGATTGCTGTCTGAAAAGGATCTGACTTTCCCAAAAGCTTGTGAGATTGCAGTAGCAATGGAGCTGGCGTCAAAGAAATCGATGGAGTTTTCTGGACACAGTCAGGCTCATCAGGTAAAGCCTTGTCAAGTGCAGGTTTTTCTGAAAAGGGGAGAAAAGGACAGTTTAGATGATATAATGATAATAAAGCTCAAAGCAAAGGCCAAAAAGGAGAAAAAAGTAATTTTGGGACATCACAGACATGCTACCGATGTGGTGGAAGACACTCAGCACGTGACTGCAGATTCAAGAATGAAAAGTGTCATTCCTGCTCCAAAATTGGACACATAGCACGTGCATGTAGAAAAGGAAAAGCCATTTCTCAAACTCAGTATGTGGAAGCTGAAGGAAATACATCCAGAGGGGATGAAGAGGCTGAACTTTTTGGAGTGTATGCATTATATTCCATCTCAAGCTGTGAAAAGGGGTACACCGTGGATGTCACACTGGGTGATAAGAGCACAACAATGCTGCTGGATACAGGGTCAGCTGTGTCAGTGATCTCAGAGGATTACTACCAGACAAATCTGAACCATTTCCTGTTAAAACCAGCCCCCAAGTTAAAGCTGAAATCAAATTCAGGCCAATGTATCGCTGTTCTAGGATACATCAAGATACCAGTGCATTATGAAACACAGAAAGTTACCTTACCTCTTGTTGTTGTGAAGGGAAGTAGACCAGCTCTGATTGGTAGGAACTGGCTTAAGGAACTACACCTGGATTGGAAACAGATTTTCACAGTGCACAGGGTGTTCACACAGGCAGAGTGGACCCCAGGAGTCAACGAGGTGTTACAGCGCCACAAGGCAGTTTTTTCTGAGAAACAAGGCTGCATAGAGGGTTTTAAAGCCAAAATCCGCATAAAACCAGGCACTACACCAATCCTTTGCAAAGCTCACCCTGTTCCTTACGCATTAAAGGAAGCAGTAGAGAAGGAGTTGGACAGGTTGGAGAAAATGGAGGTGATTTCAAAGACTGAAATGAGTGAGTGGGCCTCTCCGATTGTAACTGTGCCAAAAGCAGACAAAACAATTAGGATTTGTGGCGATTACAAGGTCAGTATTAATCGGTGTATAGAAGAGCAGACATATCCACTGCCTAACACCGAAGATCTGTTTGCTACTTTAGCAGGAGGAACATCATTCAGTAAGCTTGACCTGTCTCATGCTTACCAGCATCTGATGTTAGATGAGGAATCAGAGAAGTATCTGACGATCAACACTCATATGGGCCTATACAAATTTCATCGCCTCAGCTATGGTGTTTCCAGTGCACCTGCGATTTTTCAGTCTGTAATGGACCAGATTTTACAAGGGCTGGACCATGTGACATGTTTTCTGGATGATATTCTCATCACTGCTTCATCTGAGGAAAATCATTTGAGAAAACTGGATGAAGTGCTCACACGTTTGGAAAATCATGGTGTTCATGTGAAATTGTCAAAATGACGTTTCCTGCAAACTCTTGTCCTCTGTCAAACGCAACTCCTCACATGCCCACAAAATTATGCTTCATCATCACACTTGTAGTAAAAACATTCAGTCAGTGAACCAAATGAATGAATAGAATACAATAGGTGGATTGTTTTATTCAAAGACTAAAAACTGTTTATTTGTGCACAGCATAGAGTTAATGTCACGATTCCCTGTTGTCTGCCCCGTGTTTCACTAGTCAGTTGTCATAAACTACACTTCCCATAGTTCCCTGCACTCATCACTGCCAGCAGTCACTCATTGTTCTCACCTGTGTCCTGTTTGATCATCACTCTCCCTGTGTATTTAAACCCTATTTGTTCCCAAGTCATTGTCGATCGTTGTTTGTGGATGTCTGGATGTAGATGGTTTGCCATGTTTACCCAGTTAGTCAATGTTACCTTTGCCCACTGTGAATGGTTCTCCAGCCCGTGTATTCTTTGGGTGTTTTCGTGTTTTAGTTTAGTTTTTTCCCATCGTGGACCTTTCCTACCTAAGGGAAGTGAAGTCAAACCAAGTCAAACCACCTGAAATCGTGTCAAATAGAAGGTAAATCGGGCGTTGCGAAATGGGGAACTGTCCGAGGGTCCGCGTACGCTGCGCGCCAGCCTCCAAAATCATTTCGTGGCCTGGGGGCGGGAGCCCGTTTGTTCGGGGGGACCGACGGGAAAGATCTGTGACGCGGACCCTTATAATCCCCCTGACCTACATAAGGGAAGCCAATCCAAATTGAGTGAAAAATCCAAAAATGTCATAAAATAGGTGGTCAATAGCCAGTTGCGATATGGGAACGTGTCCGAGGGTCCCAGTACCCTGCGCGCCAGCCTCAGAAAATTTTCCGGTGCCCCGGGCGCCCGATCGTTCGGGGGGTCCGACGGGGAAGGTCTGTGACGTGGAGGACCACCTCGGGCACAGCGGACCCCCGCCACGGGCGTTTAAAGGAAGACCCCCGAATATAGCCTCTCCAGTGCAGTTCAGCCTTTACCCACGTGAGGGCGGCCTCACGTCCCACCTCTGGCTCGAATGAATGGGCGCCTTCCCCATTCATATCGATGGCAATCGGACGCCTCTCGGGGCAGGGCTCTCCCTCGTTCCATTTGTTGCAATGTGTTCTATTAATGGGGGAGTGGGACGCGATGCCCCCTGAAGACCCCCACGGACCCCTGTGCCACCCTGGGGCGGGGCTGTCCACGGACCCATTATCATCCCCTGACCCACTATTTTACCCAAACTGACCAGTGAGACCCCTGACCACCCTGGGGGCGGGGCTGTCCACGGACCCATTATCATCCCCCGACCCACTATTTTACCCAAACTGACCAGTGAGACCCCTGACCACCCTGGGGGCGGGGCTGTCCACGGACCCATTATCATCCCCCGACCCACTATTTTACCCAAACTGACCAGTGAGACCCCTGACCACCCTGGGGGCGGGGCTGTCCACGGACCCATTATCATCCCCCTGACCCACTATTTTACCCAAACTGACCAGTGAGACCCCCTGACCACCCTGGGGGGGGGGCGGGGCTGTCCACGGACCCATTATCATCCCCCTGACCCACTATTTTTCCAAAAGTGACCAATGAGACCCCCAGACCACCCGGGGCGGGGCTGTCCACGGACCCATTATCATCCCCCTGACCCACTATTTTTCCAAAAGTGACCAATGAGACCCCCAGACCACCCGGGGGGGGCGGGGCTTTCCACGGACCCGCTATATGCCCACTAACCATCTATTTTGCACACAAACTGAGTCAACCAACAGACTAACTATCCATTAGCAATTAATTGTATAGCTGTATGTCCACCAACACACTAACTGTCCATTCATTTGACTGTAAGTGGGACCACCCACGTACAATTTATTCAACAGGCTATCTGCACATTAGCAATTGATTGTATAGCTGTATGTCCACCAACAGACTAACTGCCCATTCATTTGACTGTAAGTGGGACCACCCACGAACAATTTATTCAACAGGCTATCTGCCAATTAGCAATTGATTGTATAGATATCTGTCCCCCAATAGACCACTGCCCATTCATTTGACTGTATATGGGACTACACACATGCAATTTATTTGCATTGGATGAAATCATTGAATTTGATCCAGAAGTTATAAAAATGCAGTACACCAAGTGATGATTTTGGGTCCATTAAACTGAATGGAAGTGGGTAGTCCCACTTCCAATCAAAGTAATGGGCTAAAAGGAAAGACAGACAGACAGACAGATAGACAGATAGAAAAACATCCTACAGATAGAAACATACATACATAGACATATATTGGACATATTGAGAACTGCACTGTGCAAAAGTGCTAAAAAGTGGAATTCTTAGCAAAGAATCACAGACAGGGATTGCTGAGATCCCACATACAATTTGTCCCATTAAATTGATTGGAATTGGGACCCACATTAAATTTTTGGGATGTGTATCTCAGCTCTAGACAGACTTGGGAAGCTGAAACTTGTATTTCTGTTGTTCTCCAAGCCTCCTCTATCTATGGTATCAATTTCATTAAGATCGGAGGATGTCGAAAAATTCGTGCATACACCTTTAAGGATTTGGAAGTTCAAATTTCGACTTCCTCAGATTTTCTTGAAACTCACAAGATAGAAAGAGGAGGCTTTGAGAAGCACAGAAAAAGAGGTTTGAGCACAAAAAGTCTGTCCAGAGCTGAGATCTGGACATCCAACATTCAATTTATTTGCATAGTCTGAAATCATCACTTTTTGGACATTGTTTTTTTAACTCCTGGATCACATTTTTGACTTAAAAATCACATTTAGGTGACTCTAGGACTCCCCCTGAACATCATAAGCCCTTCAAAACATCAAAATTCCACTGACCACGAAACCTTCATTTCTGTGAATGGGTCAAATTGGAGTTGGGATATGCATATCTCAGCTCTGGAGAGACTTGGGAAGCTGAAACTTGTATTTTTGTTGTTCTCCAAGCCTCCTCTATCTATGGTATCGATTTCATTAAGATCGGAGGATGTCGAAAAATTCGTGCATACACCTTTAAGGATTTGGAAGTTCAAATTTCGACTTCCTCAGATTTTCTTGAAACTCACAAGATAGAAAGAGGAGGCTTTGAGAAGCACAGAAAAAGAGGTTTGAGCACAAAAAGTCTGTCCAGAGCTGAGATCTGGACATCCAACATTCAATTTATTTGCATAGTCTGAAATCATCACTTTTTGGACATTGTTTTTTAACTCCTGGATCACATTTTTGACTTAAAAATCACATTTAGGTGACTCTAGGACTCCCCTGAACATCATAAGCCCTTCAAAACATCAAAATTCCACTGACCACGAAACCTTCATTTCTGTGAATGGGTCAAATTGGAGTTGGGATATGCATATCTCAGCTCTGGAGAGACTTGGGAAGCTGAAACTTGTATTTTTGTTGTTCTCCAAGCCTCCTCTATCTATGGTATCGATTTCATTAAGATCGGAGGATGTCGAAAAATTCGTGCATACACCTTTAAGGATTTGGAAGTTCAAATTTCGACGTCCTCAGATTTTCTTGAAACTCACAAGATAGAAAGAGGAGGCTGAGATTAGGACAGAAACACAAGTTTCAGCTTCCTAAGTCTGTCCAGAGCTGAGATCTGGACATCCCACATGCCATTTATTTGCATTGTCTGAAATCATCACTTTTTGGACATTGTTTTTTTAACTCCTGGATAAAATTTTTGACTTAAAATCACATTTAGGTGACT
Organism: Xyrauchen texanus; assembly: GCF_025860055.1. Lineage (NCBI taxonomy): Eukaryota > Metazoa > Chordata > Actinopteri > Cypriniformes > Catostomidae > Xyrauchen > Xyrauchen texanus. The sequence goes on along the minus strand of NC_068286.1, from coordinate 26,098,172 downwards.
GTAGGACTCCCCCTGAACATCATAAGCCCTTCAAAACATAAAAATTCCTATGACCACGAAACCTTTATTTCTGCGAATGGGACAAATTGTACTTGGGATGTCCAGATCTCAGCTCTGGATTGACTTTGGAAGCTGAATTCTCTGTTTATGTTCCTCTCCAAGCCTCCTCTTTCTTTGGTATAAATTTCAAGAAGATCGGAGGAAGTCGATAATTTCGCGCAAAAAAACTCAAAGGGCCCTTTGAGTTTTTTGCGCAAAATTTTCGACTTCCTCCGATCTTCTTGAAACTCTCAACATAGATAGAGGAGGCTGAGATTAGAACAGAAACACAAGTTTCAGCTTCCTAAGTCAATCTAGAGCTGAGATCTGGACATCCCACGTACAATTAGTCCCATTCGGAGAAATAAAGGTTTCGTGGTCAGTGACATTTTTATGTTTTGAAGGGATGATGTTGTTCAGGGGGAGTCCTACAGTCACCTAAATGTGATTTGAAGTCATAAATGTTATCCTGGAGTTATAAAAACGCAGTACACCAAGTGATGATTTCAGCCAATGCAAATAAATGGCATTTGGGTAGACCCACTTCCAATCAAAGTAATGGGCTAAAAAGACAGACAGACAGACAGACAGAAAAACATCCTATAGATACATACATAGACATATATTGGACATACATAGACATATATTGGACATATTCAGAACTGCACTGTGCAAAAGTGCTCAAAAGTGGATTTCTAAGCACAGAATCACAGATGGGGATTGCTGAGATCCGAAGTCTACCCACTTGCCATTTATTTGCATTGGCTGAAATCATCACTTGTTGGACTTCATTTTAATAACTCCAGTATCAATTTTATGACTTCAAATCACATTTATGTGACTCAGTGAAGCCCCCTGATCAACCTGAGCCCTTCAAAACAAAAAAATGTCACTGACCACGAAACCTTTATTTCTGCGAATGGGACAAATTGTACGTGGGATGTCCAGATCTCAGCTCTAGACAGATTTAGGAAGCTGAATTCTCTGTTTATGTTCCTCTCCAAGCCTCCTCTTTCTTTGGTATAAATTTCAAGAAGATTGGCGGAAGTCGAAAATTTTGCGCAAAAAACCTCAAAGGGGTACGTACCCCTTTGAGTTTTTTTGTGCGAAATTTTCGACTTCCTCCAATCTTCTTGAAACTCTCAACATAGATAGAGGAGGCTGAGATTAGGACAGAAACACAAGTTTCAGCTTGCTAAGTCAATCCAGAGCTGAGATCTGGACATCCCACGTACAATTAGTCCCATTCGGAGAAATAAAGGTTTCGTGGTCAGTGACATCTTTTTATTTTGAAGGGATGATGTTGTTCAGGGGGAGTCCTACAGTCACCTAAATGTGATTTGAAGTCATAAATGTTATCCTGGAGTTATAAAAACACAGTACACCAAGTGATGATTTCAGCCAATGCAAATAAATGGCATTTGGGTAGACCCACTTCCAATCAAAGTAATACAATTTGTCCCATTAAATTGATTGTAAGTGGGTAGTCCCACTTCCAATCAAAGTAATGGGCTAAAAGGATAGAAAGACAGACAGACAGATTGATAGACAAACATTCTACAGATAGATGCATTCATACATAGACATATATTAGACATATTGAGAACTGCATTGTGCAAAAGTGCTAAAAAGTGGATTTCTTAGCACAGAATCACAGATGGGGATTGCTGAGATCCGAGGTCTACCCACTTGCCATTTATTTGCATTGTCTGAAATCATCACTTTTTGGACATGGTTTTTTTAACTCCTGGATCAAATTTTTGACTTAAAATCACATTTAGGTGACTGTAGGACTCCCCCTGAACAACATAAGCCCTTCAAAACATAAAAATTCCTCTGACCAGGAAACCTTTATTTCTGCGAATGGGACAAATTGTACGTGGGATGTCCAGATCTCAGCTCTAGACAGATTTAGGAAGCTGAATTCTCTGTTTATGTTCCTCTCCAAGCCTCCTCTTTCTTTGGTATAAATTTCAAGAAGATCGGAGGAAGTTGAAAATTTCGCGCAAAAAACTCAAAGGGCTTTGAGTTTTTTTGCGCAAAATTTTCGACTTTCTCCGATCTTCTTGAAACTCTCAACATAGATAGAGGAGGCTGAGATTAGGACAGAAACACAAGTTTCAGCTTCCTAAGTCAATCCAGAGCTGAGATCTGGACATCCCACGTACAATTAGTCCCATTCGGAGAAATAAAGGTTTCGTGGTCAGTGACAGTTTTTTGTTTTGGAGGGCTCAGGTTGATCAGGGGGCTTCACTGAGTCACATAAATGTGATTTGAAGTCATAAAATTGATCCAAGTGTTGAAAAAAACATGTCCAAAAAGTGATGATTTCAGCCAATGCAAATAAATGGGAAGTGGGTACACCCACTTCCAATCAATTGAATGGGTCAACAATCATCACTTGGTGGACTTCATTTTTATAACTCCAGGATCACATTTTTGACTTAAAATGACATTTTAGTGACTGTAGGACTCACCCTGAACAACATAAGCCCTTCTAAACATCAAAATTCCACTAACCCGGAAACCTTCATTTCTTTGAATGGGTCAAATTGGAGTTAGGATGTGCAGATCTCAGCTCTGGAGAGACTTGGAAAGCTGAAACCTCTGTTTCTGGTCTTCTCCAAGCCTCCTCTGTCTATGGTATCAATTTCATTAAGATCGGAGGATGTCAAAAATTTCGTGCATACCCCTTTAAGGATTTGAGAGTGCAAATTTCGACTTCTTTGGATTTTCTTGAAACTCACAAAATAGAAAGAGGAGGCTTGGAGAAGCACAGAAACAGAGGTTTGAGCACACCAAGTCTGCCCAGAGCTGAGATCTGGACATCCCACATGCAATTTGTCCCATTCACAGAAATGAAGGCTGATGATTTCAGCCAATGCAAATAAATGTCAAGTGGGTACACCCACTTCCAATCTAATGGCGCTTTTCCACTACACAGTACCAGTTCGCCTCGGCTCAACTCGACTCGACTTTGTTTGGTTTTCCACTGTGTAAAAGTTGTACCTGTACCTGCTTTCGGGTACTTTTTTTCGTACCACCTCCGGCGAGGTTCTGAGCGGGCTGAGGCGAGCTGAGGCGATACCAAAATGTGACGTAAAAACAATGCCGACTGCTGATTGGTCAGAGAGAATCGTCACTATTCACTGCGTCATCATTGCGCGCGCCAGACGGAGTATCCAGAATAACCTCGCTGATGGAGGATGGTAAGTGTTTTAAGTTTACATTACATTAATTCTGTAGGCGCACTCAGCTCGAGAGTTATGTTTTCTGTAGGCTGGCTTTTGAAAAGCTGAAGCTCACTTATAACAACGAAGACTGTAAACTTGTGTCGCAGATAACAATTGCTGCTACCTCTAGCTAGCTGCTAACTATCTGCCATTGCTATTTTCGTATTGTGTTGACTTTTGTATGATGTTTCTATCTAAGATTCATTTTCGACGAGCGAGAATGGTTCAGTGACACCCACTGATGCCACGTCGGCACCAGAACCAGCGGCACCATCGACACCAACAAGATCAGCAGCGTCGACACCGAGACCCGCAGCAGCGTCGACACCAGCAACCGGTTAGTATAATTGAGAAAAAGTAAACCCTTCTAGCCTGTTGTCTGTGAATCTATACACACTTATTAATATATCATTAATCGTATCAATAACTCATTAATAACGTAAATTTACTTGCATAACAACAGGAAGCATTCCCAGTTATGGGAATACAGGATTCATTAATATACCTGTTCAGTATTTTTATAACTTTCCAGACGTACACAGTGTACACCTATACTGTACACATAGTATTTTAAAGTTGACATTTACTAAAATAGTTGGGCTCAGATGTTAAGTCGTTACATATACTATATAAGTAATAGTAAGTTGTGGGCTTGTCTTTTTTGTGTAGCAGCTGTAATGATAATACATGTGAACAATTTAAAACACACACAACCTTTGAATGAAACGTGACTTGTCCGTTTTTCTTTATAACTCATTCATTGTAATTATTTTTTGGCCAGGACGGAGGAAACGAAAGAGGGAACAGGAGCATCTGACTGTCCTGAGGGAGATGCAGACATCGGATGTCGAGCAGCTGGAGTTGAACCGGGCACAGCGGGAGCGCCATTTACAGATGGCACTCGATGATGCAGCACATGCCCGAGAACTCGAAGCGGCTTTAAGGAGAGAGGAGATTGCTGCAATGTCGTCCTTCAACCAGGCCTTTCTGGGAACCCTGAGCTAGCTTGTCCAGGCACTGAACCGGCGGGATGCTGTTCCACCGCACCTGGACTGAAACCCCTTTGTTTATTTTCATTTAATGTTTGCACTACATGTAACATATGTATATAGTTGGATGTGTGAATTTATATTAATATTATATTTTTTTCTATTTGTATGCGTGTTTAAATAAAACCTTTTTGAAACTTATTACAAACAGTGTCTTTTTTGATGGTTTGCTTTTTTACAAGGGTTTGAACAAGTATTTTCAGATTGTATACTGTGATAACCTTTAATGAAAAACTGCAGAGACAACATATTTAATGATAATGTATTTATTTAGCAATTAAAATAACGCATCAGACCCTCTCGTACATCTCTGCCCTCCTCCTCAACACCCTGTGCCACTGCCACCACAGGCTCTGCTGCTGCAGGTGCATCCCAGTCATTGTCATAGTCCTCTCCGTGACTCTCACAAAGGTTATGCAAAGCACAGCAAGTAAGAATCATAGATTTCACAATTGTAACATCACAGTCATTTCTTTTCATGAGGCAACGCCACCTTCCCTTCAGTCTACCAAAAGCGTTTTCAACCACTACCCGTGCTCGACATATTTTCTTGTTGTAGATCTGCTGTTCTACTGTCAGCCGTCCAGTGTCAGTGAATGGCTTTAGGGGCCAGTTCTGCAGGGGATAGGCAGAATCTCCCAGGATGTAGCAGGCAACATTCACCCCACCAATATTCCTGGTGTAAGTTGGAAAGTGGTTGCCACGGCTGGCCAACTCCCACAATGTGGACAGTCTTAAAACACGAGCATCATGCAAGCTGCCAGGCAGTCCTGCAAACACGTTCCAGAACAGTCCTTTTCCATCTACAACACCTTGAAGGACGATGGAGTGCCAGCCTTTACGGTTGAAATAGTCACAGTGGTACTCCTGTGGTGCCAAAATGGGTATGTGTGATCCATCAATAGCACCAACACACTGCGGGAGCCCCCATCTGTTCTCAATGTAGGCAGCCATTTCTTCAAACTTCTCCTGGTCTGGGTAACGGATTTGTTCGGGAACCAACAACGTTTCTGCAGCAGCAGTGAACTCTTGAACACACCGGCAAACAGTTGTTATGCTTACTCCGAAAAGATGGCCGATAGTTCTGTACTCTGAACCGGTCGCAAGCTTCCATAGTGCGATGGCCACTCTCTTCTTTAGAGGAACACACTTGCGGAAGCTTGTGTCTTGTCTCTCCATCACTGGACGCAGTTTGTTGTACAAATATATGAATGTTTCTTCCGACATTCTGAAGTTCTGAACCCACTGCGCGTTTGTGAAACCAGGAACAATAACATCCCACCACTCGGTAGCTCGGTTGAAAGCCCAAACAGACGGTCTGCCGCGGCGACTTTGCAAAGCTAAACAGATCTGAAACACATAAACCATGCACATTTTAGTACGTAATACTGGTAGCTATAAAGTTGATTAAATACTTTGCATATAGTATAGTATTTACACATATGCAAACGTTAGCTATGTTAGCATAACTTACCCTCTTGCGTCGGCTTTGAACAACCGGATTCGTCTCGTAGTCTGAACTCTGTAGTAATTTCCAAACTCTCCTGTTTTTTTCAGCAGTGTTTTGTTTTGCTGCCCTCAGCCTCTCATGAAACAACGTTTGTCTTCTTGCTGTGAGAAACAGCCACATCCCGAGGATCAAAAACAGCATACACTCGATTTCCTCCATTGTCCTGTGTGTGTGGGTAGCGGATGTGTGTCGCGTATAAGATTACGTCACGGCAGTTTCCTGCGGCGTCGCTATGACGACCGGGTACTATTTGTGGCGGTACTGTCTGCAATGGAAAACGGAGCGAAAAGCGAGCCGAGTCGAGGCAAGCCGAGGCGAGGCAAGCCGAGGCGAGCTGGTACTGGTAATGGAAAAGCGCCAAAAGTAATGGGCTAAAAGGATAGACAGACAGACAGACAGACATATATTGGACATATTGAGAACTGCACTGTGCAAAAGTGCTAAAATGTGGATTTCTTAGTACAGAATCACAGACGGGGATAGCTGAGATCCCACATACAATTTGTCCCGTTTATTCGATTGGAAGTGGGACTGCCCACATGCAATTCATATGCATTGGCAAATGATGCTTTCCTTTCAACACCACTTAGAGGCTGTCTCCCCCTCAGGCAGCACCATGGGCCCTTTTTATGTTCCTGGTGGGACAGTGAGAGGAAGCTGGGCTCGTTGTAAAGGTCTCAGGCAGCCCTTTCGAACGAGGTCAATCCCGAGGTCGTAGCCTGAGAGCTGAGAGCTGGACGTCCCATGTACAATTTGTCCCAATCGCAGAAATGAAGGTTTCGTGGACAGTTGAACTTTTATATTTTGAAGGGTGCACTATGTTCATGGGGAGTCCTACAGTCACCTAAATGTGATTAAATGACATAAAATGTACCCTGGAGTTATTAAAATGCAGTCCACCAAGTGATGATTTCAGCCAATGCAAATAAATGGCAAGTGGGTAGACCCACTTCCAATCAGTTGAATGGGTCAACAATCGTCACTTGGTGGACTTCATTTTTATAACTCCAGGATCATTTTTATAACTCCAGGATCACATTTTTTACTTAAAATCACATTTAGGTGACTCTGTGAAGCCATTTGTTTATATGGAATTCCACATATTTTAATTGTTTCTGACACAAGGGGCGGGGATGATCTCTAACGATCTCCTCGCTGTTCTTAACCGAATGAAAAGTATTGAAGTGCTGCCTCAAATGGGACAGCTTCTTGGGGCAGAGGCAGCACTGATCCATGTTCTATAAAACAATAGAAAAGGAAAAACGTCTTTGCGTACCCTTCATTACTGGCAAACACACTTTTTGTTATAAGTTCCTATGTTTTTTTAAATACTCTGAAACTCTAAACATGTGGAATAAACACACAATAGGAAAGCTACTTACATGTGGGAGATAAGTCTGCGTCGAATGTCCAACTTAAAATGTCACAAAAAATTTATTCGTTTGACTTAAGAGCCTGATTTATCCAATGTGCCAAAATCACTTATTCCTAACATATAGAATAATATGCAATTTGCACCAACCCAGTTCTAATGTGTTAACAGTGTTTTAACCATCTAAACAAATGATTTTTTGTAGTTATTGATTTTTTTTTAAAGAGAATAAAACATTTTTTATCAAAGTCATTTTAAGTCATATTTACCATTTTAAACACTTACATACAATTTGCCCAAGTCACAAAGACAAAGGTTTTGTGGTCAGTGGGATTTGTATGTTTTGAAGGGTGCACTTTATCACATTTAGGTGACTCGGTGAACAAGATGAGACATATCCAAGGTAAAGAAGAACTCACATTTATTGAACATCATTAAACATTTACAAAGAACAAAAAAACCTCGTATTCAAACAGGTGTGAAACAACAACAATACAACAATGTGATAGGAACTATGTACAATGGAATACAAACATTATTAAACATTTACAAAGAACAGAAAAAACTTGTATTCAAACAGGTGTGAAACAACAACAATACAACAATGTGATAGGAACTATGTACAATGGAATACAAACATCATTAAACATTTACAAAGAACAGAAAAAACTCGTATTCAAACAGGTGTGAAACAACAACAATACAACAATGTGATAGGAACTATGTACAATGGAATACAAACATCATTAAACATTTACAAAGAACAGAAAAAACTTGTATTCAAACAGGTGTGAAACAACAATACAACAATGCGATAGGAACTATTTACAATCAAATTTGAACGGCAAAAAAACAAGAACGCCGTTATTAAAAAAACGATGCGGCCCGACAGCATTGCAAAGGGTCCAAATTGCACCGGCGCATAAGTCCAAAAAGCTCACTTCCTGCAGAAACTGCTGCGGAGCTTAAGAACCGCCTTCACGCGCTCTCTGGCCTCACTGGCTTTCGCCAGCCCCTCTGGTGTGAAGGACTTTGATACTTTAGCTTTGAAAGGGGAGGACTTCTTTTTCAGCGGCGACAGAATCACCATAGCCCTCTGCTGCATCCTTCGGGGGCTGGCCTGTATCTGGGTGGCGCTGGTGCCGGGTTCGGCTTGCTCCTCCATGTCAGAGTCCTGTGAAAGAAAAGAAAAGAGAGAATAGAATCAGCAATGGTGCCGAGCCAAACAAAGTCCATTGATCCGAGTTCATCAGAAGAGGCCAACTCACCGTATGGGACTCCGCCTCGACGTCTTCTCCCTCTGAGCTGGCGCTGCTTTCAGAGGACTGGGAGCGGGGCGAGTCAGCTGGCGATTCCTCTTCTCGAGCGCGCTTTCTGGGCTTGGCTGCCTTCCTCCCGGCGTGCTTGCGCTTAGGCTCCTGCTTGACCGGGGACAGCTCGGGCCCCTCCAGCGCCGTCTCGAACAGACGCCGGTGCTCCAAGGCCTGCCTGGGGTTCAGATTTATTGCGTAAAACCTGTCTGCGATTTTGGTGTCGTGGCACATGAACCGAGATATCTTGAGCCTGTCGTCGGCAGTGTGCGCGTTCCTCGCCTAGGGGAGAGAGAGCGAACAAGAGGTAAGCGGTTGAAGGCCAATGTAGAAAAGGGCAGGGAAAGGAGAAAGGAAAGGAGGACGAGGGAGGCTTACATGAGTGGCGATGGAGCTCCGGATGTCGGTGAAGGTCGGGCACCCTGGCAAGTTCATCTCCGCCCACGCCGCCTGGAAGTAGCTGTTCAAATTTTTGCAGGGATTGGGCGTGGAGGTAAAGAAAAAGAACCTGGCGTCCGGCCCACCAACCAGCTCGTTCCTAATCTTGAGGAAACGCTGGCACCACTCGTACTCCTCGGGCTCCAGGGACATCTGAGCAGGGCCGAACGCCTGATTGGTTTTATGCATGGTGACCTGCATAGACAGATAAAGAAACAAACACAGCAAGGTTAGAAGACAGGTGGGTGAAATGTGGTGCGCAGAGCTGCAAAAGAGAGGAAAACACTCACGTTAATCAGGTAGGCGTTCTGCTGCTGGGACTTTTTGGCCCCTTCCACCTCTTCGATGAGCATATTTTGAAATACGCCACAGCGGTGGCCATAGATGCTGGATAGGTACGCAGTGAGGTGCCCGTAGAAACGGAACTGTGTCTTCTGGGCGTAGTTCTCCTCCAGATTAGCTGCGTGCAAGACAGAACACTGATTGCATGACAGGAAATACAAGGCAGACAGCAGTCTGTTTCCAAAGAACAGCAAGAAAACTTTTGCGGCACTTTAACAAAAACGATTTGGGGATCACCCGCTCCTCCTTCCTCTGCTTCACTGCAATTTGGTGCACAGCAACCTTCCTTTTGAGGGACCTCAAAATGGCACTCATTTCGCGACGCAGACCCACGATCATTTGCCTCGAAAGTCGGCAGGTCGACGGGGGTGTCTCCTTCACGTAGCTGATGAACTGGGCCACGCTCAGGACGTAGTGTTTTATCGTGGTCTCCTTCATTTTGCATGCCCTGAGTCTGCTGATCCACCTACGGAGAGACGGAAAGACACACAAATCGCATTACTTGACGGCAATCGTGCACCGACATGGTATCGGATATTTTACTGGTTGCGTGGCTTACCCTCTAATCCTAGGGGTGTCGTTTAGAAAAAGCAAAGAGGAGAGGTTGGTGTGACCCACCGCCATGAAGGCGATGAAGTTCTTAATGCGGTATATTTTCCCCCGACGTTCTCCTTCAGCTTTGGGTTTGGCTCAGGTCCCTCCTGGTGGCCCCTGTACTCCTCCAACAAAACATCTAGATGGACACAAAAGAAAGACAAGAGCGATAGCACGTTAGCACAATTCAAGAAAACTTATGAGGTGCGTTTGGGAAATGCGCTGCTCTTACTCAGTGATGCCACATGATCTGGAAAGTGGGGGAGAATCTCCTCCTGTTGCTTTTCCTGACCGTAGGGCTGAGAATGCGATGTAGATGGCACCGAACTGGATGGCTGTATAGCTATATGTCCACCAACAGACCACTGCCCATTCATTAGACTGTAAAAGGGACAACCCACATACAATTTATTCAACAGACTATCTGCCCATTAGCAATTGACTGTATAGCTATGTAGGGCTCACAGTTTAGGAGCGGGTTTGGTTATTAGCAATAATTAATAATTATCATAGATAATCATTAATTATTAAAATCAATAGAACATTGATTTGAATCAATGTTAGCTTTTTTAATCCTTTAAATCAACAATCATCAAATTTAACAGAATATGAATTATTATCAAAGATAATAATTAATTATTAAAATTAATAGAATATTAATTAGGATTAATGTAGACGGGGCACCACCCTGGAATCAGGGACTAATAACTAGACCGTATAACAGTCTCAATGTTAGATTGTTCTCTTAGGAAAATTGATGTCCGTAGATCATCAAGATTAAAAAGGGAACAATGAAGGGGTAAATTCGAGCACTGGCATCCCCTGCCAGCCTTGGACACATGTGTATGCAAAACAAAACAAAATTCTTCTCTTTTAATTATAACAAAGTTTATTAAAAATATAATATCAAATATAGCTGCAAGCAGCAATGCGGATTCCTCCTCAAAATGGCAAATCATTTAAAATTGATCAGTAGAGGGTTGGGGTTAAACCCTCTCAATGGATGAATCCAAAAACCATGTATTTCTGTCTGAATCCTAAACGAAACATTTTCAGTGTACAGAAAAATCCATCAATACAGACCTTATGGATCCTTGAGGCTTTTTTGTTCCCAATGAGAAATGAGGCATGTACACCAAGTTTCAGAAGAATTCGTTAAATGGCGTGGAAATGGTATCACTTTGAAAATATATTTTTGGGATGTGGCCTGTAGCGCCACCTATGGGCAAATGTGGGCCATTCTTGGTTTGTGGGTTCCTGTTGGCCTGTAGTATCAATGTACAAAATTAGAAAATATTTGACCAGAAAATGGGAATTTTGGAATGGCCTGTAGTGCCCCCTAGGGGCGAATGTGGGCCATTCTTGGTTTGTGGATTCCTGTCAGCCTATAGAATCAATGTACCAAATTAGAAAATGTTTGACCAGAAAATGGGAATTTTGGCGTGGCCTTTAGCGCCCCCTAAGGGTGAATGTGGGCCATACTTGGTTTGTGGGTTCCTGTTGGCCTGTAGTATCAATGTACCAAATTAGAACATTTTTGACCAGAAAATGGGAATTTCTGCGTGGCCTGTAGCGCCCCCTAAGGGCGAATGTTGGCCATTCTTTGCGCAGTATTTCAGAGTGATGTCATCTTGAAGCATGTTAGGTTTGAAAAACCATCAGTCAAAATTACATTTGATTTATTGACACGTATATATTGTTAAAATTTGGACATTTACATAAACACGCCCCTTTCAGCCATTTTGTATCGTATTCATTTTTCCTAAGTAACGTTTTCAAGGATGTCCATTCTACACATGTGTACCAAATTTCAAGTCAATTGGAGCTACGGTTCAGGAGAAGAAGAGTTTTGTAGGTTTTCGCAAATTTTCAACGTACGGGAAAATCCATCATGGCGGAAGTTATGGGTTCTTGAGGCTTTTTTGTTCCCCATGAGGAATGAGGCATGTACACCAAATTTCAGAAGATTTGGACAAATGGCGTGGAAATTGTATCACTTTGAATTTTGTTTTTTTGGGCGTGGCCTGTAGCGCCACCTATGGGCGAATGTGGGCCATTCTTGGTTTGGGGGTACCCGTTGGCATGGAGTATCAATGTGCCAATTTAGAAAATTTTGACCAGTGACTTTTTGAGCTATTGGGGCTCAAGGAGAATAATAATAATAATAAATATAGCTGCAAGCAGCAATGCGGATTCCTCCTCAAAATGGCAAATCATTTCAAATTGATCAGTAGAGGGTTGGGGTTAAACCCTCTCAATGGATGAATCCAAAAAACATGTATTTCTGTCTGAATCCTAAACGAAACATTTTCAGTCTACAGGAAAATCCATCATACCTTATGGATCCTTGAGGCGTTTTTGTTCCCAATGAGAAATGAGGCATGTACACCAAGATTCAAAAGAATTGGTTAAATGGCGTGGAAATGGTATCACTTTGAAAATATTTTTTGGGGGCATGGCCTGTAGCGCCTCCTATGGGCAAATGTGGGTCATTCTTGGTTTGTGGGTTCCTGTTGGCCTGTAGTATCAATGTACATAATTAGAAAATATTTGACCAGAAAATGGGACTTTTGGGAATTACCTGTAGCGCCCCTAGGGGTGAATGTTGGCCATTCTTGGTTTGAGGGTTCCTGTTGACCTGTAGTATCAATGTACCAAATTAGAACATTTTTGACCATAAAATGGGAATTTCGGCGTGGCCTCTAGTGCCCCCTAGGGGCGAATGTTGGCCATTCTTTGTTTGTGGGTTCCTGTTGGCCAGTAGTATCAATGTACCATATTAGAAAATTTTTGACCAGAAAACGAAATTTTGGGAGTGGCCTGTAGCGCCCCTAATGGCGAATGTGGGCCATACTTGGTTTGTGGGTTCCTGTTGGCCTGTAGTATCAATGTACCAAATTATAACTTTTTTGACCAGAAAATGGGAATTTCGGCTTGGCCTCTAGCGCCACCTAGTGGTGAATGTCGGTCATTCTTGGTTTGTGGATTCCTTTTGGCCTGTACTATTAATGTACCAAATTAGAACATTTTTGACCAGAAAATGGGAATTTCGGCATGGCCTGTAGTGCCCCCTAGTGGCGAATGTTGGCCATTCTTGGTTTGAGGGTTCCTGTTGACCTGCAGTATCAATGTACCAAATTAGAACGTTTTTGACCAGAAAACGAAATTTTGGAGTAGCCTGTAGCGCCCCCTAAGGGCGAATGTGGGCCACACTTGGTATGTGGGTTCCTGTTGGCCTGTAGTATCAAAGTACCAAATTAGAAAATTTTTGACCAGAAAATGGGAATTTTGGCTTGTCCTGTAGTGCCCCCTAGTGGCGAATGTCGGTCATTCTTGGTTTGTGGATTCCTGTTGGCCTGTACTATTAATTTACCAAATTAGAACATTTTTGACCAGAAAATGGGAATTTTGGCATGGCCATTCTTTGCACAGTACTTCAGAGTGATGTCATCTTTAAGCATGTTAGGTTTGAAAAACCATCAGTCAAAATTACATTTGATTTATTGACACGTATATATTGTTAAAATTTGGACATTTACATAAACACGCCCCTTTCAGCCATTTTGTATCGTATTCATTTTTCCTAAGTAACGTTTTCAAGGATGTCCATTCTACACATGTGTACCAAATTTCAAGTCAATTGGAGCTACGGTTCAGGAGAAGAAGAGTTTTGTAGGTTTTCGCAAATTTTCAACGTACGGGAAAATCCATCATGGCGGAAGTTATGGGTTCTTGAGGCTTTTTGTTCCCCATGAGGAATGAGGCATGTACACCAAATTTCAGAAGATTTGGACAAATGGCGTGGAAATTGTATCACTTTGAATTTTGTTTTTTTGGGCGTGGCCTGTAGCGCCACCTATGGGCGAATGTGGGCCATTCTTGGTTTGGGGGTACCCGTTGGCATGGAGTATCAATGTGCCAATTTAGAAAATTTTTGACCAGTGACTTTTTGAGCTATTGGGGCTCAAGGAGAATAATAATAATAATAATAATAATAAATATAGCTGCAAGCAGCAATGCGGATTAGTCCTCAAAATGGCAAATCATTTAAAATTGATCAATAGATGGTTGGGGATAAACCCTCCCAATTAAGGAATTCAAAAAAACATGTCTTCGTCTGATTCCTAAACAAAACATTTTCAATGTACAGGAAAATCCATACCGGACCTTATGGATCCTTGAGGCTTTTTTGTACCCAATGAGAAATGCGGCATGTACACCAAGTTTCAGAAGAATTCGTTAAATGGCGTGGAAATGGTATCACTTTGAAAATATTTTTTTGGGATGTGGCCTGTAGCGCCTCCTATGGGCGAATGTGGGTCATTCTTGGTTTGTGGGTTCCTGTTGGCCTGTAGTATCAATGTACATAATTAGAAAATATTTGACCAGAAAATGGGACTTTTGGGAATTACCTGTAGCGCCCCCTAGGGGTGAATGTTGGCCATTCTTGGTTTGAGGGTTCCTGTTGACCTGTAGTATCAATGTACCAAATTAGAACATTTTTGACCATAAAATGGGAATTTCGGCGTGGCCTCTAGTGCCCCCTAGGGGCGAATGTTGGCCATTCTTTGTTTGTGGGTTCCTGTTGGCCAGTAGTATCAATGTACCATATTAGAAAATTTTTGACCAAAAA